>NC_134148.1:20673409-20976439 GCF_033958435.1 Carettochelys insculpta
GAAATAAGTCCTGAATCATAATAAGAACATCTATAACAGCAACTACTGTCGTATTAATGAATTTAATAATTTTCACCTGGATTTCCATAAGCGTACAGGCTGCACCTCCCAAATCCAGGACTCTCTCATCTGCCAACCAGACCATGGATGTTCCAGGACCAGAGAGTACCAGGGCCAGGGCTGGTGCAGCATCCGTGGGGCTGAGGCTGGTGTCCTGCAGCCTGGCCACAGCCAGTGTCCCTGGGGCTGGGATGAGTGTCCACATAGATGGGATGGGGGCTGGCCTGTAGCTGGTGTCTGCACAACTGGGGACGGGGCTGGCCTCCGGAAGCCCATCCAGGGCCAAGAGCAGGAGCTGGAGCTGAGGGTGGGAGTGGCCTCTGGCAGCCCAGCCAGGTGTGGAGCGAAAGTTGGGGCTGGAGCAGTGCACGGAGCAGCAGACAGGGCTGGGGCAGCATCCCACAGCCCAGCTGGAGCTGGAGACACGGCTGGCAGCAGCTGGGGTTGAAGGACAGCCAGCAGTGGGAAGAGGCAGCATTCTGGAAGGTCAAAAGCAAGGGAACTTCCCTGGTCTGTCTAATTCCCTCAGTCAGAATGGGTCAGATCCCAAGGGAGGTCCAATCCATACTTGAAAACAGAATTTACTCTCCTTTAATCTCCAGACTCAAAGATGCTTAAGTTAGGGGCCTTGTTCCAAAGTGACCAAAGGGTATTTTAATCTGAATGATCTAGTGAAGACTAGAAATCACCTACAAGTTTTAAAAGCTGTGGTGAGCACACCTTGTGTGTGTGTGTGTGTGTGTGTATTGTGACAGGGTAATGCCTGGGTGGTGAGTACAAGAGGGAAAAGAAGGGCTGGCAAACAAGCAGAGTGGGAACAGCTGGGGAGGAAGCTGCCCTGGGTCAGTTGGGGTCAGCTGGTCCCACTTAAGACTGCCTTTTAAAAACATCCTTTGCCCAATGAGAGGGGAGGGTGATTGGGGAGAGCACAGGAGGTGAGTGGAGAGAAGCAAGGGGAGTTTTCTAGAAGCAGCAGAGGAGGGGTGGAGTACTCAGCAGCAAGTGGCTAAGGTCCATATCCAGGTGGCCCTGAGATTCAGCGTGAGGCCAGAATGGACTGATCACATAGGGGGAGCCGATCCAGGAGGGGCAACGTGCTGCTGCCACTACCTGGAGGAGGTACGGGAGCGGGAATTGTCTGGGGAAGTGGCCCAGGGAGGAGACCTGCAGTATCCATGGTGTGGGGAGCCCTTCCCCACCAGTAGCAGACACACAGGGTCCCTGGGCTGGAACCTGGAATGAGTGGGTGGGGCCCAGGTTCCCCCCAGACCACCACTGCCCCCCCCGTCTTAAGAAGGGCAAAAGCGTCCTGGGTGTGGGGCTACTGGACTGAACAGAGGCCCAGAGTCCAGGAACGAGGTTAGCCTTACCACAGTATATAAAAAATTGTGAAAACAAACTGTTGTCCTGCCGATATTACGTTTTCTGTACTTCTAGGACTGACGTTGTATCATTATATTTACTTGATTTATTGACTCATCCAACAATAATTTGGTTTGAGTGAAAGCCAAATGATGAACATGGGAGTGCTACCACTGAGTTCAATAGGCTCTGGATCTGACCCCCACAGATTATGATGGTATATTGGTAAAAATACTGTGTGGATAGAAATAACAGCTAATAAAAACACTTTCACATTTCTACAGGTAACTGTGAAGTACTTCACTCTGGCTAGGTCTACATGAGAAGCATGTGTCCACAGAAGTTACTGTCAAAAGAGGTATTCCGACAAATCTGCCATCAACAGATTGTGTGTACACATAAAAGCGGATCAATCTTTTGATCCACTCTGTTGACAAAAGCCCCACCTCGCACCCCTGGAGTGTGTACACAGCTTTTTTGTCGACAGTTTCTATTGCATTTTGTGTGTAGATGCTCTGTGAGTTTTGTCATCAAACCCCCCATTTTGTCTGCAAAACTCTGTAGTGTAGATGTAGACTCTGGGTATTCTTTGAGAAACAGATTTAAGTGACAGGCTTTTTAAAATCAGAGTTGCATTTGAAACGAAGAAACGACATGAAGATCTTGAATTTTTGACTCCCTGCCAATAGCAAAAGTTTGTAAAAATTAGAAATGATAAACTTACGTCATAGCTTGATAAATATCTTCAATTCCATAACGCATTGCAAATTCATCTACAATTTCTTGGGCAGCAGCATCAAAGTACACTTTCCAAGCTTCATCTCCTTTCACTTCAGGGATTTTTACAACACCATTAGATTTAACTTCAGTCAAGTAATGGAATAGGTTCTAAAGGTAAGAGATTTTTTCAAATTAATGGGAAACTAAAAGATATATGTGACTTTGTGTAGGGGTATTCTATATTATAAAATATTTTTCATTGTGTTAGTAATTGCAAATTTTGTTTGCCTCTGCAATTACTATACCAAACTAATCATCATATGGGAGAGGACAGACTAAAGCTTTAAGTGTATTGTTGTAATGGAGCTCATCCAAATGCAGGTTAGTGATTCAGCAGTCTAATCTATCTCCTTGACATGAGGTCATTGCAGTTAACCACTGCCAACAGAGACAGTTCTAATGCTGTACAAAATACTTCAGAAACTTTCTCTTTTGTCTTATGTGCCCTTGCTAATGAATTATACCACTATGTTATAACGCTCAAACTGTCTAGTCGCTTGATTTTGATTTCTAACCAATGAATTTCAAGTTTTATGATTTAATTCTGAGTTATAGGCAATCTATTAAGAATATCTCAAAAAATACTCAAGGAACAAAGGGACAGAGTAAGGATAGGAGTTTAGCAACCTTTGCAGCAAGAGCTAGCACTTCATTTGGAAGCAATGGCAGAGAATTCAATCTTTTCAGTTTGCCTTCTTAGCTACAAATAAACCCAAACCCAGGAGTGTTTCATTCGGTTACCTGGATACTTTTAATGACAAAAGACAATCAGCCATTTGAGATCATATCACTTTACCTTTATACAACCACTTCTCTCCAACTGATCCTGTATCATCAATGTCATTGGAATTCTGACATTCACTTCAAAGTGAAACTGGTCTGGCTCCTTTACAATTTAGATATACACACTGTGTATGAAGAGAAATGCCCAGTGCAACTGTAGCTTACAGACAATTTTGTAATACCCTTTAAAGTGTTAGTAGTGTACCTTTCATATTATACCCAAACAAAGTTTATCTAGTTTGCTTATACTTTGGGCATTAAGATTCAGTAGTGGGCCAGCGTGAAGCAAACAGGAATTATGGGACAAAGAGATGTTCTCAGGTAGCTGCTGCTTTTATTTGTGATTGATTTTCTCTTCACCATAAGTCAACAGCAGCCTAGTCTTGGTGCTGCTTGTTTCTCCCCATCATTCTCGGGAATTCTTCCACCTGTCCTCAGAGTACTGTGTTCCTGCGACATTGCAGAACTGTTGCAGGGATACCAATGCTCACCTGCCTGTGCTGCTGTGCATTGTGAGACACCCTTCACTGAACTGCAGGATCAACCATTGTCTTCTGTTTACACAGTGAACAGAGAGTCTCCCTCACACCCCATATCCTATTTTTCATATAATTTATTCTCACTTATATCCAAGTCCTAACCAGAAATGAACCATACAAGTTAACAGTTAAAATTTGAAATCAATACTTTTTTCTAAGGATATTGCTATGGCAGGAAGAAGATACCAAAAGTCTTAATATTTTGCAAGAGGCTTTCCTAATCCTATTTAGAGCTCTGAGAACACAATTTGGTGCTCAACTACTATTATAGGCAAAGTCCTAATGAAACAGGGATTCTGAATGAGGAAGAACTGGCCAGTCTGGTCCTAGCAGGGCGAATACTTTTCCCTATGGACTGGTCTAGCCAGTGTATCAACTATCTGGATTTCATGGCTCCCATGGATGATGTGGGAACATATGTATTCTGGAAGGTTTTTTAAAATAATTTAAAGATAAATAAATTCAATCCCAGAATTCTCAATGACATTAACAAGCATGTGACTAGCATTTTTAAAATACTGAATGTAGAGAGCTGCAGAATCAAAGCTTAGGAGGTCACATACCAATTTCACCTCTTTCTGCTGTCTAACCACTTGGCAAGACCAACCTGCTGAGGTAGTAGCATATCAGTCTCTCCTCCTTGGAAACAATGACTTTGAATCTGATCATGAGATTCAACTACTGAGACTAACGCCAGGGTTTGAACTGAAAAACCTATTGTAGTCAAACTAAATACATCATCCTTGTATTCTTCATATCCCTATATTCTCCATTTACCTAATTAATCTGCAGCAAAATGACCTTGTACGTGAACAAACTTCACCAACATACCTCATGTAAACATGTGTATTGAACATGGTATGGAGCAACTTTCTCCTCTCCTTTTATTTCAACATTGATTTTCAACCTAATGGCACCAGAGACTGCTGATTTATCTGTTCGTTTTTCTGGTGAACAGAAAAATAATTGTTAGTTGCCATGAAGATATTTCTGTCAAAACAGAGAAAGGCTACTGAAGCTCTAAAATTTGTTTTCATCCAAATAATGCTTTCTGTGCCTCAGAAGTCCAGATGTTGACACAATATACAATGATTTTCACAGAAAGGAATTTCTAATGTAATATCATTCTTTATATCTTTGTAAGCCTGAATTCCCATATGGTCCAAGCTATGGTGCAGAATATCTTACAGTGAAGTAACAAATTTCCCATACATTTTCACCCAAACATAGTCTAAATACACTAGTTGGTATACGACCTATTTTATTTGAAAGGAAATGAGTTAATTCTCCGACTCCTAATTTACTATTTTTTTAATTATTACTCCTCCTCCTTCTCCCTCCCTCCCCACCCTGCCAAGGCATCCTCATTTTCACCAACAGCCTCAGAGACACCCATTCCAGGGGAAAGTTGTTTGCATAGGCAGGATTCCTCAACTGGGACTGAATCATACTGAAGAAAAGACCTGGAGAACTTTGCACAAAGCCTTGTATCTTAGTCTGTCTAGTTACTACTGCGCCTTATTACAGCTGTTCTTCGATTTCACCTATTATTATTCCAGTCCTTCCCAGCATAGTAATTTAACAAGCATTAAATTGGGATTTTTTAGATAATTTTTCTGTACAGTGCTGTGATACAAATCATGAATGAAGGGAATGCTTCATGTGATGTGATGTGTGCGCACATGCATATACACTAGACTGTTATATAGCATCCTCCTTTTTCAGGCTATGTTTAGACCGCATATATTTACGACATTTTTTACGCAGTTTGCACAATGCAAATTGCTTCAATTATTTTGGAATACATTATTCCAAACTTGGAGCTGTCCAAATGGCTCTGAAGTTCAGAATAAATGGCTATTCCAAAAGTTCTGTTACCCCTCTCACAATGAAAGGTAGTGGAACCGAAATACCGCACTCAAAATGGCAGCGCTAGTTTGAGTTCAGGGAAAAGCCACGGAGTTGCACCTGCATGCTAAACATGGACTAAGAGATTACAATTAACAACAGCCACTTACAAAGTATATTGAAGAAGACGGTTAAAAGCTTTGTATTCCATTCTTTTTGTTTCTTTTCTCCAGTTATACAGCAAATGTGTGTATTTTGCAACAATAAATTGCTTCCACTCAAATCAGGTAAGTAACTATTTACAGGCATCAGGTTTTTTTCAGTTGCACCTATGTTATTGTATCAGTATCATCCATTGAAAGAAATTAAGGATTTTTTTTCAGGATGACAGTTACTTGGTTTTCTTATTTAAAATTATACTGTGTACAAATATAAAAATAACATGTGGCTAAAAGATTCAATTTGCTGCAAAGAATCAAACACTTTTTTTATTTACATGTCCATATACTTCTATGGCTAATGAAACAATAAATAGAACTTTGGAGAAATAAAGGTATTACATTGCATGATAAAGATTTTTGCTGAGAAAACGTGTTCTAACTTTGGCAAATTTGTTGTTACATAATTTACCTTTTGCAGGACAGGCACACTAGATAAATATAAATACACTAACAATACTTGTCAGACAAATAGGGGAGGGTAGTATCTGAGCTGTTACTCGCTTTTAAAAAAACAATATTGTATTCCCATCTTTACCTATGCTAAAATCTACTTCAAAATACAAGGATTAATTATTTAAACAATTACAAATTGGCACATAAAGTGAAATCATGTGCCTCATTCTCCTCTCTGTTACCTGGGTATCAATTAGAAGAGAGTCCAATTATAACAGAATAGAAGGGAAATGCCAAAGGAAAATTAGACCCCAGACTTTACATAAGCATATGCTAAAGGATAACATGGTTATTACTGGATTATTGGTATGCAAATACCTTTATATGTTTTTCTGCAGATATTTGAAGATTCATTGAACATATGATGAGGTATGAATAATGTGATATAAGGTATTTGTGGATAGGTGTTGTAAAATTATCAACCACATCCTTTGAAAGAATCTCATTTTGAATTATATAAGAAACATCTTTTGGAGGAAGAATTGCTTTAATTGGCCTATTATTTAATATTTACAAAGTTTTATTTCTCTTAAATCTGACTCAGAAGTGAGATTTAATTCCATCTTGACCTGAACCTGGAATCCAAAAAGGAGTATAATTTTAGATATTAATAGGGAGACTAATAGAAATCCCCATGTAGATATTGAATGATGATGGAGTTACATGCACCTTACACTTATCTGCCATGTAGTCCTAGGCATCTAATAAGAAAGTTGCCACCACATTAAGACCATATCAAATGTCTCTTGTCCTCCTTTGGACATAGTTGAACAATTATTTCTCTAAAATTTGACTGAAAAGTGAGCTCTAATTTTACCCTTTAAAATCTAGAATCCAAAACCGAGTATAATTTTATATATTAAGAGAAGTATTATTCCCACACAACTAATACACATTATAAAGTTCACAACACTGAACGTGTTGAGATTTTAGCTAAATTAATTTGAGGAAGTAACATAAAATGGTTAATACCTAAGTTGTACCATACATCCATTTCTCCACTGAGTGTTCTCACTTCAATAATAGTTTGTCCCAGAAAGTCATCTGATTCCTTTTTGAAATGTTGCTTTACTCTAGATTTAATGTCATCATCTTCATCCCAGACTCTCACTTTTATTCTGTCTGTGGAGTTATGGCATTCACTGTAAAATAACACACAATAAGATACAGGTTTTAATACATGTTTTCAGACTTATGAAGGGCTGTTTATTATTTCTTATCAGTTGTATATTGCAGTGACTAGGAACCCCAGTCACTGCCTATACTTCACTGTACTAGGTACTATTGAAACACAGAACAAAGACAATCCCTGCCCAAAGAGTTTATAATTTAAAACACAAGACATCATCTGATAGGGGAAGATAATGCAGAAGGAGATAGGGAAAAAAGTAGCAGAAGCCTTCAAAACACAACTAATTTGTTGAGATGTCTTACTTTCTTCCATGGATGTCTCAACACTGATGAAAACCCCCTTCTTTGGCTACATTTACACTAGCGTGTTTTTTTTTTTTTGAAAAAGGCAGGGCTCTTTTGAAAAATCCCATGGAGTGTCTACACACAAAATTAATTCTTTCTATATTAAATTGGAAGAATGCAGTACTTTTTCCAACAGTCCTCTTCCTCTCCTAGATGAGGAAAAGATCAATTTTCTGAAGAATTCTTTTTTGAAAGAAAAAATGTGTAGACACCACATGGACCTTTTTTTTGAAAGAGCAGTTCTTGTGGCACCAGATTTTTTGATCCCTCACCTGTTCTTTCAAAAAAGCACAGGCTGCATGGACACTCTGTATTGAAAGAGCAGATTGATTTTTTTCTATCTGTTTTTTTGTGTGTGGATGTGCTCTTTTCAAAGTTTTTTTCTGAAGAGCTCTTCCAGAACTTCTGTCAAAGGATTGCTGTAGTGTAGATATAGCCTTTGGTAAAGACCCCAGGACAAAATAGGAAGAGGGATTCTTTTGAATACTGCATTTATTTCTGGAGGAACCCCATCTACATGGCTGTTTTTGCTTTCGAAAAAGTCTCTTCCAAAATGAGATTGGAAGAGATTAGGCAAAAGAAGTACTATTTCCTGCAGTTGCATTCCCCTTTTGAAAGGAGAATATAGTGCAGATGCAGCCTAAGTGGTAAGAATTACAACTACAAGAGCCAATCAATAAGTAAATATGACACACCTTTTACTTTGCTTCTTTGTAACTATTATTTGGGTATCACAAGAACAGCTGTGTTAAATCAGTTGCTAAATTTTTAAACTATATGGTGCAACCTTATAACAAATATGGTCTTTCTATAACCACATTGAAAACGCTGAACATTCCTCTTGAGCCAGAATCAAAGAGCAGAAGCCTCCATTAACTGTAGACCTAACAGTCACATGTTCCATCTAAATTTCATTACAATAGTGTCACACCAAGCTTGTAAGAGGAAACCACAATCTAATGCTGCCCACTGCCACCAGATAAAAGCAAGCAGATCTCAAGACTGGTAAAGAAAACTTAGTTAACAGCCTTTCATCTGGCAAGAAACTGCTTATCAATAATTGAGGTTGTGAAATCCTCATTCTGTGAAGACTGTACTCTGTTTTCTGTATATCTCTGCTTGGTATGTAATTGTTTCTGTCTGCTGTATAATTAATTTTGCTAGGTGTAAATCAAATTAAGGTGATGGGGTCAAATTGGTTAAGTAATTCTGTAAGGTTTTTTCAGTGGCACAGATCCTGATTCCCACAGGGAATTACACCCTGAACCATAGGAACTGGGTAAGGGTGGGAGTTTAAATTAACAGGGTCACGCCTTGAGTCCTAGTGATTGGGAAAAGGTGTGTGTGTGTGCGTGTCCCTGAAGTGTGGAAGGGATAAAGAAATTTGTGTGGGTAACAATTGGGCTTTGGTAATGAATAAATAATAATTCACCAGTGTTCTCTAAAATATTGCTCAGTTTCCTGGACAAAGTCCCCAGATTGCATTTGTAGCATAAATCCAGTATTTGCACACACCGAGAAACTTAAATGAGAACATTTTCATATGCACTAAAGTTAAGAGAGACATAACACTCAAACAAGGTTGGAGTAAAGATGGAAAAAGAATGATTATTCTTTTATTTTCCCGATTCCTAACTTGCTGCCATATTTTATTCTCCTGGAGGCATTCTAACCATACAATCATAGAATATTAGAACTGGACGGGAACTCGAGAGGTCATCAAGTCCCTCCCCTGCCCTCACAGATATCTATCAGGAGGATCCCTCTTCTTCCCTGGCTACAGAGTCCCGACCCAATGTACTAAAGAGTTTTCCTCAAGCTTTGCCCATTCTGAAGACCTCTTCCCATTTTCCACAGACGCTCTTCCCTTCTGTTCCTACTAGAGAAGCATCTAGCCTAGCAATGCATTTTAATTAATAAGGCTAATAAAACTTTTCAGCTTACATCTGCATGTGAAAGCCAGCATAACCAGTTGCTTTCATCTCACTGATATACCCAAAATATCATTACTCTCTTGTAGCTGCTTTCACAGATTAAGTTAATTGGGGTAAGAAAATATAAAACACTATGTGGTTATTTTAGTGCTTGATCTGTGCAGCTGAGTAGCTAAAACATTGATTTGTTTTCAGAACGAATCTAAAAACTCTGAAGAATATTTCCTGGTTGGCTGTTCTAAGGAACGACTTCATAACTGGTGTGATAAGAGGTGCTTTTTAAATGATATAGCAGCTTGTGGCAAATCTAGGTCAATGACTAATGAAATCAGTTTATTGGTGTTTTCTGTATGCGATTAATTATTTCCTCTCTTTTTCTGATGAAAGCCAACATACTTCCATACAGCCATCCTACTTACTAGAATATACAGTTTAAAATAACAGAGCCAAATCCTGAGACCTTAGTATGAGTATTCATGTGAGAAAAGTGATTTGTATGTTTAAGAGTCTGCAGGACTGGATCCTTGTGAGGTAATTAAAATGAGAGTTAAAGCATTTTCCAAGTTCACATCCTATAATAAAATAAGGTAGTGTGCAATGGAGATTGAAAGATCTTTCCTTCTTTCTCTAAATTTTTCAAGCACTCCATTTTTTGGTGGGTGTCAAGAGCTTGCTACTGAATTAGGAATGTATTTCAATTACATATATTTTGGTTTGATGTCCACAGAGCTGAATTAAATATACTAAAAGAATTGCAAGAGAGGGTGTAAAGGCTTTTACACCTCCACGCTGCCACTCCCATAGCAGAGGCAAGGTGGCAGGTCAAAGCAAAGAGAACCATGACATTCCAATATAACACCAATCTTCGTTTAATTTTAGCTGCCCTAGAGCTGCTTGCAGCTAGCATAAATACGATGAGCAGTATGTATCTGACAAAGTGGGTCTTTGCCCATAAAAGCTTATGCTCCTATATATTAGTCTATAAGGTACCCCAGGACTTCTTGTTGTTTTTAAGATCAGCACTGAGGATGACCTTGGAGCTGGGGAGCCAGCCATGAACCCTGCTTCAGAGGAGTACAACTCTGATTGCTTTACTGGGTGCAATTTTGGTGGGACAGCAGGTTTGGGCCCCTGTTTATTTCAATCACAGTATAGGCAATGACCTGCTGGACTCAACAAAACAAAGCAGAAGAAAGGTAGCACTTTAAAGACTAAGAAAATTATTTATTCAGTGATGAGCTTTCATGGGACAGACCCACTTCTTCAGATCAATTTCATTTCCAATACAGACTGACATTTATATGTACTTCAAGATAGGGCCAAGAAGATGAACAACAGAACACCACTTGCCATCACCTGTAGCCCCCAACTCAAACCCCTGCAATGCACCATTAAAAATCTACAACCTATTCTGGAACAGGATGCTACACTCCAGAAGGCTCTAGGTGACATGCCTGTCCTTTCCTATAGACAACCTCCTAACCCGAGAGATTCTCACCAGCAATCACAGGCTACACCACAGTAATACGAATCCTGGAACTGTTCCTTGCAACAAACCCCACTGCCAACTTTGTCCACATATTTACTCTGGGGGTACCATCACTGGACCTAACCATGTTAGTTACAAGATAAAGGCACATTCTCGTGCACTTCCAGGAACATTATATTTGTTATTATGTGCCAACAATGCCCTGACATTATGTACATTGGACAGACTGGGCAAAACCTTTGCCAAAGAACAAATGGACACACAGAAACTCCATGCACATAAGGCTGTCAGTGAACACTTCAATGGAGTGGGCCATTCTGTTATAGACCTGAGAATTTGTGTCCTGGAACACAGGGAATTTAACAATAGATTGGAGCATGAGACTTCTGAGTTAGGGTACATATTCAAATTCGACACATTAACACATGGTATGAACACAGACATCAACTACCTCACACATTACAAGGACTGCTTTCCTTCCTTTGATGCTGATAATTATCTGACAGGGCAATTAACTTTTCCCCACCTCTCACCCTCTTTCTTCAATCCTATTTGATTTGTCAGTTTTTATTGCAATTTTTATTTTTTTGGTCCTCTGTACTTATAAATGTCAGTCTGTATTGGAAACAAAATTGATCTGAAGAAGCGGGTCTGTCCCACAAAAGCTCATCACCGAATAAATTATTTTGTTAGTCTTTTAAATGCTACATTTCTGCTGCTTTATTTTGTTTGAGTACAGACTAACACGGCTACCTCTCTGCCACTGTTCTGCTGGACTCAAGTTTTCTCTAAGGCACTTTTCTTTTTGTTCTTGAAGGCCAATAACTTCTCAAGATTTGGGATGAATCAAAGCATAATTTTCACTAGAAGTCAAGGTAAATACTGATTAAACTGCAGCTTACTAATGTGCACCTCCTAATAAAGGCTGAGTTAGGAGGAGGCACTCGTTCTAAATATGAGCCTTGTATGTTATTGCCCATATCTTTTTCAATGGGCTGGAACTAAACTTACATGAAAAAAATTTCTGACTCCATGAAACAAATATTTTTTCTCTTCTGGATCTCACTTTAGAGTGTTGTGGTGGGAACATAAGAATGTCTATACTAGCTCAGATCTAAGGTCCATCTAGAGAGTATCCTGTCTTCTGACAGTGGCCAGTAATAGGTAATCACCCATTCCCAGCTTCTGACAAACAGAAGGCAGGGACATCATCCCTGCACATGCAGACTAATAGCTGTTGATGGACCTATCCTTCACGAATTTATCTAGCTCTTATTGTCTAGCCAGCGGGTCTCAAACTTTATCAACTTAAGGATCCCATTTGGATTTAAAAAATGTTCAGGGACCACGTGCCCTGTTGCTTCACAGAGGTCATCCCCTGACCCACCCCTTCTCTGAGGCCTTACCCCCAAAACACTCCACCCCCGCCTTGCTTTCCCTGCTTGCTTTCCCTCACCCTCACTCACTTTTCATGAGGCTGGGGGTGGGGGGGTTGGGAGGTACAGGGAATAGGTTGTGGTGGGGGTCAGGTGGGAAAGGGCCTCTGAGCCAGGGCAGAGGATGCAGCTGGGGAGTCAGGGCTTGCTCTAGCTGGTGCTATAAGTTCTAGGGTAGGCTCAGGGATGAGAGTTTTGAGGTGTAGAAGTAGACTCCAGGCTGGGACATGGAGTTGAAAGTGTGTGGGCTCCAGCAGGGCATTTGGGTATCAGAGGGCTTCTGGGCAGGGCTGGGGAGCTTGGGATGTGGGGTAGAGTGTACGAGTGGCCTCCATTTGGGACATAGGGTTAGTGGGTGTGGGCTCTGGAAGAGAGCTACCATAAGGGAGGGACACTGGGCTAGGACAGGAGTGTTGGCACTCTGACTGGGGATGAGGACTTTGGGGTGCAGGTGGTTAGGGAGCTGAGAGGGTGCAGGCTCCATCAGGGAGTTTGGGAGTGGAAGGGGACTCTGGGCTGGGATAAGGGTATGTGATCCTGGTGGCACTTACTGCAGCTCTCAGGAAGTGGCTGCCAGGTCCCTGCGGCCCCTAGGTGCACAGGTAGCCAAGGAGGCTCCACTCACTGCCCTCATGCCTGCATGTGTTACCCTCACAGCACTCACTGGTTGCAGCTCCTGGCTAATGGGAGCTGTTGAATTGGCATTCAGGCAGAGCCAGAGCGCAGTGTTTCCCTGGTAGCCCACAGGGACCTGCTGGCTGCTTCTGCATGGAACTGGGGCAGGTAAGTATCCTGCTTTATCCTGGGGTGGGGAGGAGTTGATCAGCATGGCCCATGGATCTCCCGGAGTTCCTTTGTAGACCACCAAAGGTTCTATGGACTACAATTTGAAAAATGCTGGTCTAAGCATACATACCATTTACATCATCATATCTGAACTCTTAGCCCCAGATCCATTCCCTCCTCTACATGGACAGGAGCCCCCAGACATCAAAATCAGAGTGGTTCTGCACTGGAAGGAGAGAAAGGCTCCCAGGAGACTGGACAGTAGGCATACAGCTCATGAGGCCGTAAGATTGTGGGGAGATTTTCCACTTAGAGGCCAATGCATGATTCCTATGCATATGGCGCTGTACCCCCTGGATTACTGTAACCTATATATGAGACTGAGGCCGGGTCTACCCTAGAGTTTAAAGTTGATTGTAGATATGCAATTTTAGCTAGGGCAACTGTGTAGCTGGAATCAACTTATCTACGGTTGACTTACCTGGCCATCCTCACTGAAGGAAGTCAACGGGAGAAACTTTCCCATTAACCTCTCTTAGTCCCCATGAGATTGAGGAGTTCAGGAGTTGACTGTTAATACCAAGAGTTCAATTTCATGTGTTCCCAGTAGGCATGCAAAATCGAACCCTGGAAAATGGACCCTGACCAGGTCATTCTTCCAAGCAGTGAAGGCATACCTGGGTCTCTGTGTGCATGTGCATGTGCACATGCATGGGAGGGTATGTGCGGGGCGGGTGGAGATTCTCTCTCCTTCCTACCTCACTTACCTGCCCAGTGCCCAGGCTATCCCTATCCTGACTCTGGGGATAAAATCGGCCCCATTGCAGAAGTGTTCTCCCTGCAGCCACTTTTTAGTAAGAAAAGATGAACGTGGGCATGGTACACTATGAGGAGGCTAAGACATGAACTGCTGTTGAGTGCACAAAGATCCTCAGAAAAACTAGAAAGGCTGAATTATATTTCGGTACTAAATGGCACATGCACACTTTCATCATTTTTCAATGGCGTAGGGGTACTCTCCAGCACTCTCACCCTAACAAAATGCTTTACAGACATGAAAGGTGGATCACTTGATGATTCCCTGTTCTGTTCATTCCCCCTGGGGCATCTGGCATTAGCCACTGCTGGAAGACAGGATAGTGGGCTAGAGGGAACTTTGGTCTGACACATTATGGCTGTTTTTTGAGAGTTCCAAGTGCAGAATTGGATAGTATACTACTATAAGAGTAATAAACATGCTTATATAATAGTTATATAAACTTAATATAACCTATCCTGTATCAACTCTACTGTATTTCCTTATATTGTATATTCAGCATGTTCTCTTAAAACAGGCCACCAATGTCTCCAAGCTCAACATCAGAAACAAGTTCCTCACAGGCCAGGCCATACCAGTGTAAAGTAGCAACAGACCATGCAAAATCTATAGACATACCTCTATTGCCTCAATACATTTCAATATCTAGGAGTCCTCCACTTGCCTGTGAAAATGGGTGGTGTACTTCATGCATTGCTCTAAATTCCTCAATCACAACTACATGGGAGAAATGAGACAATTGGCAAGCATCTGAATGAACTCACATAGAGAAATGGTATGAACACTCTATCACCTCTTGGCTACGTCTACACGAGCCCCAAACTTTGAAATGGCCACGCAAATGGCCATTTCGAAGTTTACTAATGAAGTGCTGAAATGCATATTCAGCACTTCATTAGCATGCAGGCGGCCGCGGCACTTCAAAATTGATGCACCTCGCCGCCGCGCGCCTCGTCCCGACGGGGCTCCTTTTTGAAAGGACCCCGCCTACTTCAAAGTCCCCTTATTCCCATCAGCTCATGGGAATAAGGGGACTTCGAAGTAGGCAGGGTCCTTTCAAAAAGGAGCCCCGTGGGGACGAGACGCATGGCGGCGAGGCGCGTCAATTTCGAAGTGCTGCGGCCTCCCGCATGCTAATGAAGTGCTGAATATCCATTTCAGCGCTTCATTAGTAAACTTCGAAATGGCCATTTGCGTGGCCATTTCGAAGTTTGGGGCTTGTGTAGACACGGCCCTTAGCACACACTTCAAAAATCAATTCGTGCAGCTGACCTGTCAGTTCTCAAAGGAAATCTGCATTTCATCTTCAAAAGATGAGTCTGGAAGCTTACAATCATAACTTTGCTTGAGGCTAAAAATAATGGACTGAATAGACACACCAGATTTCTGGTTTATTATAACTATCTATAACCCATTGTCAAATCCAAGTTTTTCAGCTTCCTCATTATGGTTGGAAGTGTGAACTAGACACTTCTCTATGAATAGTCACTTTAAATATGCGTGAACTACTTATGCTAAACAAACAATCTGTTCTGCCGCATATGTAGTTGCAATACTCTGAGTACATTTCCCACACCTGAAGAAAAGCTTTGTGTAAGCTCAAAATTTTATCTCTCAGGAAAATGTGTTGGTCCAATAAAATATATTGCCTCCCCCATCTTGTCTCTCTTTCAATATTTAAGTCGGAAAATAACTTATATGATGAACAATTCTGTTTATCATTAAAAACCTTGGTAAGTAAACCAATAGACTGGACAAAGAAAAGGTTATCATCAAATCTGGCTGAGGATGCAATGATAAGCCGTTGTACAGTGAATAATACATCTGTGCTGAGCAGATCAGTAAAGTAAAACCTTTATTTGGCATTCTGAGGAATGGGGATTGCTGGATAATCAAGTCTTCCAGTTATTTGAGCGCCGGCTCCAGTGCAGCTGGCAGAGTAGTAACCCTGCAGCCACCAGCCAACTGGCTCCACGGGCTGCAGTAGCAGATAACAGAACTTGATGGTTAACCAAGTGCCAGATAACATGGCTTTCACTGTAGTTTAATCACAGGAACATATTCTCCTAATGCTCTTTCAGAAAAATTTTCATCTTATTGTCAGAAGAATTGCTTATTCTCAGACTTACACTTTAATGCATCAATTTTATATTTCTAAAAGGAAATAAATTTTGTTGAAACAGCTAAATTTTCTTGCTATTTCACGTAGCAATGAACTGGCAATATGCAGAAAATAATCAATAGATTAGAAGAGGTTAAGAATGGGGCAAGTATACACTTTTCTCTTTAGACTGATATTTAAATTTTCTGTTTAATTTTCAATCCCCAGAGAGTTGGTAACATCTTTACCAGCCAACTTCCATTTATGCAAATTGCCACAGCTGCTCTGGAAACCACAGAAACTTTTTGTGTGGTTTAGTCATGTAATTTAAATACAAAGGTAATGAAATCATAAGCAATTTAATGTTGTTCTTCACATACAACAGTGATTAAACTCTAAAGCTACAAGAATCTAAGCTCTGGGGGAATTCAACCTATTGGGAGTAAGACACAGATGCCTTCACAATATGTGTAGAGTGAATTTCTGTTAGTTACAAAAGGACACTAAGTTTTCTGTTGGGAAGACCTGGTGGAAGGAGACTTTGCAGCCTCGAGACCAATTAAAAGAGCTATGCTGTCAGTAGAAATCTGGGCATTTGCCAGACAACAGATAGATTAGATTACTACACAATACTCCCTTGCTCCCCAACTTCTCTCAATTTGTGGAATTAAGGCTTCTTTGTACTACTCACCCTTAAATCTTGCTGGTCAGTTGTGGGTTCCCACTGCACAGAACCACCCTCTAATGACATGGAGCTATTACAGAAGCTCTTATGCCTTCTCCTTCTTTATGTGTGGCTTAAGGGAAGAAGTTTGTGTGGGGAGGGGAGTGCTCCTGAACCCTGATAATTTCTAGCTGCCAGAACAGCCATGTGGGCTCTTGTTCAATGGTGTTCAGAAACCAAGCTGACGTGACATTACTCTCTGATGGAATACCACCTTTATTCACACCTGCTGCAATATTGTAATACTCTTTGTATGAAACATGCATTGTAAAGTATCATTTGAAAACTAGTAATTCATTGGTTAATGATATAGGGAAATGTATGTAACAACATTATATGAACACAGGTTGAAATCACATCTAAAGTGTATTTACTGTACAGTCTGGAAACAACAAGAAGTCTGTATAGTCTGTAAGGTGCCACAGGTGCCTCAGGGACCCATCCATGCAACAAACCTCATTGCCAGCTCTGCCCACATATACACACCAGCAACATCTTTACAGGACCTAACTGGATCAGTCACACCATCGTGAGCTCATTCAGCTGCACATCTACCAATGTAATTTATGCCATCATGTGCCAGCAATGCCCCTCTGCCATATACATCGGACAAACTGGACAGTCTCTACGTAAAAGAATAAATGCACACAAATCAGACATCAGAAATGGCAATATACAAAAACCCATAGGAGAGCACTTCAGTCTCCCAGGACACACAGTAGCAGATTTAAAAGTAGCTATCCTGCAGCAAAGAAATTTCAAGAACAGACTCCAAAGAGAAATTGCTGAGCTACAATTCATCTGCAAATTCAATACCCTCAGCTCAGGATTAAACAAAGACTGTGAATGGCTGGCTAAATACAAAAGCAGCTTCCCCTCTCTTGGAGTTCACACCTCCAGATCTACTGATGACAATACAACTCAGCCTGCCTGACTGAGCTAACCTCGTTATCCCCAGCCTTGCTCTGGCCTATTTATACCTGGCCTTGCAGATTTCCAGGACCAGCATCTGAAGAAGTGAGTTAACTCATGAAAGCTCATGCTCTAAACTTTTCTGTTAGTCTATAAGGTGCCACAGGACCCTTCGTTGCTGCTACAGATCCAGACTAACATGGCTACCCCTCTGATACTTGAGGATTTTTTGTTGTTTTTGTAGATGCAGACTAACACTGCTACCCCTCTGACACTTTTTCCTCAAGGGACATGTTGACATCTGGCTAGGCATTGTCAAAGCTGATGAAGCTCAAGAAATTGACATTGTTTGACCAGGAAAGGGAGCACGAGCAAACAGATCTGCTATGTAGCAAATTTTCCCACTCCAGACCAAAGAAACAGCTCGTGGACTGTGGGGCTGGATAAAATGCTTCCTAGTGCCTAATTAACTAACTATGCTTGATTTGAGTGAACATCTTTATTACAACTTTCCAACAATATTCTTGACCAAAATCTTTAGATCACCCTGACTGGGTCTACATTTTGAAGAGTAAAGGGACTTCGAAGTAGCACGCCAGCACTTCAAAGTTTGATGCTGTGAAGTTACCGCAGAGGAAAATTGGCCTAATGAAGTGCTGTGTATTTACCACAGCACTTCATTAGTAATCTCCCATGGCCCTGATTACTATGCCCCCTTTGAAGTTGGGCGCAAGTGTAGACCCAGCCAGGGGGATCTAAAGATTTTGGTCAAGAATATTATTGGAAAGTTGTGACAAAGATGTTCACTCAAATCAAGCATAGTTAGTTAATTAGGCACTAGGAAGCACTTTATCTTTGTCTTGGAAGCTATTTTTATGACCATTACTTGTACTCACTTAACATCCTACCTTCTTTTATTAGTAAGCATATTTTATTATTCAATCCAATCAAGCGTGTTTATGTTAAATTGTATAGGAAACTGTTTAAGGTAGCAAGTTGTTGTGTACTGTTCCCTTTGTGGGACAATGGACCTCATATCTCTGGACAGTTCACAAGAGGGCCAAACAGTACAGATCATATGTTTTGGGTGGAAATCCAGGACTGGGAGTGTATTGACATCACTTTGTATTAGGAAAAGAAAACAGCAGTAATGTAGCACTTTAAAGACTAACAATATAATCTATTAGTGACGATCTTTTGTGGGACTTACCCACTTCTTGTCCCACAAAGGCTCGTCACCTACTAAATTTTTTGTTAGTCTTCAAAGTGCTATACAACGGCTGTTTTGTTTGGTTAGAATACAGACTAACACCACTCTGTCTGTATTAGGAACCAGAGCTGGCAAGGACTTGAGTGTGACCACAGCATGGCTGGTAGGCTGCAGTCAACACAGAGACACTCAGGGGCACATGAATGCTGGTGGCTGTTTGAGAGTGATGTTGGTTGAGAACTACATTGGAGAGCAGCCCAGGTGACAGAGCTAGTGAAGACACAGCATCTATGGTCTGGATTACATGATGGAATGTCTGATTCTCAGAGTCGATTGTGCAGATCTTCCAGAAATCCCTTTTCCTTATTATGTTTACTGATCAGCAGTGAAATAGTAGGAAAGCTGATGTTTACAAGTCTTCCGTGTTTAGTCCTTTTAAGATGCATTATCTCCTAACAGACTGTCTTCATCTCTCAGCATTATTGCTTCAGACTAGATGAGTGGGGGGCAACCTCTGGCCTGAGGGCTGCATGTGACCCACTGGGTCTGAACACCATGGCTGCTCCTTT
The DNA here is from genome assembly GCF_033958435.1 of Carettochelys insculpta. Taxonomy (NCBI): domain Eukaryota; kingdom Metazoa; phylum Chordata; order Testudines; family Carettochelyidae; genus Carettochelys; species Carettochelys insculpta. Next base: position 20,692,910 of record NC_134148.1, read on the forward strand.
TCCCCATGCATCTCTTCCACACCAGGGTAGTGGGAAGGGGAGTCCTGCACTTCCTATGTCCCCCCCCCGACAGCATGTTGAGGAGGTACAAATCACTGAATTTGCACTCCCTCCTAGATCTGGAATGCTGTGAATCAGCTGTTGTGGCATTCCAGCTGTGGGAGGGAGAAGGAGGAGCAGGGACAGAACATGAATAATGCAATTCACAAGCTCCAAAGGTGCTGGAAGGGCTGGTGGTAGGAGCAAGTAAGGGCAGGGCTCAGATTACTTAGTGTGGAAAAGTTGCATGAAGGATACCAGGAGGGCTGTGGGTTGCAGGCAAAACCTCTGTGGGCCATTGGCTGCTGCAGCCCACTGAGCTGAAGGAGTGCCACTCATACAGCCCACCCATTATTGGTGGTTGCCCATCCCTGGACTAGCTAGTTTAAATAGGACAACATTGCAATGATTGACCCTTGGGTTTATTTTTCATGGTTATCTCCACATGTGTACAGTTTAGAGAACTTATTGTTTCAAAATAAAAACTGAGATTCTGCAGCTTCCAAAGAAAATCTGAAGTGCTCTGAACCAGTCCAATTTTACTCCTAAGAACTAAAATAAATCAGAATTAAAATATAAAATGGCCTACTCTTTGCATTTTGTCTTTCAGCATAAGTTGGTACGCAGATATTTTAAATTATTCTGCTCAGTGCCACCTTGCAGTTCTGGTATCCCATATATACCTTATTTAAGGCATATTAAACTCACCTGTGAAAATATTCTCTATAATTCTGTATGTTTCTCCCCCCATATGTATTTTTGATCAGTCCTTCCAGGAATGAATCATTTAAAAAGCAAATAAGTGGTGCTTTTAGCATCTCTGTATATGCAAAAATGTTATCTGAATCACAAAAGGTAAATTTGTTTATGTCAGGTAATAGCTCTGTATATTTTTTGTGCTAAAAGGAATGCAAAGGGGCCTTAGTGCTACATTTGATTGTTTTAATTATGAAGCAGTGATAAGATTAAATTTTTAAAAAGCAAAAGAACCCATTTTCAATCATTTAAAATTCACTAAGTGGGGGTTATAGTTGATGCATTACATATTAAATTTATTAATAATTTAATATCATTTAGTTGAGATTTAAAAATATTTCAATATCTGTGACAGTTTATACAACTGTCTGTGTGTTCACCCATCCATCTGTGAGTCTTTTCATTCAAGAACTTTTCCTGAAGGTCAGAACTAGGACGACCAGATTTCCTGTGTAGCTTCCTCTTATCCTAACTTAAAGCAGGGTCAAGGTTCATCTGTGTCAGGAAAATGGGATGTGCTCGAAATCGGATTGTTTTCCACAATACGGAAATAGAAGCCACTGCTAGGAGGCACAGTTATACTGCAGAGTGACCACAGGGGGCAGTTGCACCAGTAGGACTGTGGCTGGCTGGGGGAGGAGCTTTGAATGCTGTCTGTCACCGTCCATGCATAAAATTCCTGTGATGGTGCTGGGCATGGTTGCCCCTCCTGACATGCTGGACCTCATGTCCTACAGCAGCACCCCAATCCACTCCCTGCCCCTGGTCCTCAACCCCAGTTCTGGAAAGAGGGGCAGGTAAGCAGCACAGCCCTGTGTCTCTGCCAGTGGCCATGGAGAGCCACCACTGCTGGAGCAGAACTGCTCTGGAGGCACCTGACAGCTGCCACTGCTGGAACACTGTGGCCCCAGGCATCTGCCACTTCTGGAGATGTGCAACCCTGGATAGCCCCAGTAAGCTCCTTCCTGATCTCTCAGCCCCCCGCCCAGAGCCCCTGCCCTGAATCCTATGCCTCCTATTCCCTGCTATGAGCCCCCTCATACCTCCTAGCTCCCTGCTCCGAGTCCCCACTCTCTGCCTTGACTCCTCGGACTTTGTGGGGCCTCTCTTCCCCAGTTCTGGGCCAGCCGTCACGAGAAGCTGGTGGATAAGAAGCACAGCTCCTGCTGCCTCAGACCAGCCCCACAGGAGAAACTAGAAGGTGGGCTGCATGACCCCTGCATCCCCAGCCAGTCCTGCATCTGGACAAAGCTAGATAAGTCTTCTGGTAGGAAATAAACTTAGAAGCACTGGCTGAAACTATTTCTGGCTCTTTTAGTATTGTTTCTGTTCATTTGAATCTCAGATAAACCACATCCTTGAGAGTCCAATTAACTCTCATTGTCTTCAAGGATTCTTCTCTTGCTTCACTCTCTAATTTGCCTACTGGCTTTTTTTTTTTAAAGAAACTTAGTCTCCAGATCTGTTCAGTATATTATTGATTTTTGTCCTTCCCATCTCAGATAATGGGTTTCATCTAAATTCCACCGAAGTAAAGAACATGTTTCCATTCATAGCTTTGGATCAGACTCAACACTTTACCATAATTTCTGTGGCAGAACTCAGATTCTCCTGTAATTTGCCCCATTTTTACAAATCAAATATTCTGGAGATGTTATCCTTAACTTTTGAAAGAAATGCTTAATCAAAAGGCTGTTATTCTAAAATAATGATAAATATATAAAAAAAAATCACTGAATTCTAGTCCTATATCTGCTTCGAAGATCAAGCAACAGGAGAGAGCACAGAGATAGCACATGTAATAGTTAAGAACTGTATCACAGATCTGCTATCCAGTTCTATTTTAATTCATTCTATTTCACAGTCTCTGTTAGTTGCTTGATATAGAAATTGAACAGGATAGGAAGTGGACTGATGACGGGATGGTTCTGGAGATAGATGACTATATTGTCATTAAGACTCCCTGGGTGTCGCTGGAGGGAAATGGATGAAATTATGTCAGGGAAGTTCTGTTAACTCCTGTCTCACTTCTGATACCAGACAAGAGAAATCGGTGCTCAATATACTAGGTCAGCTTTTCCCTGCCAGCAGAAATAAGAAAATGGACTTAGAACATAGGCTATATTGATAATATTGTTCTACTGGTCACCACCGCACCAAAACCAGATTGTTAGAAAAATACACATTTAAAATGTTTTTCTAGCATAGTTAAACCCTTCAAAATTTCTCCTGCCTAAACAATCCTGTATTTCATGTATACTTGAGTGTACAGTGTCATCACAATGCAGACACCTCTATTAATCCTAGAGGAAAAGCAATAAAAATACACCACCTTACCCAACATAAATATTAGGTGTAAAAATAGTAATTAATTATAAAGGTATGCAGATTGATAGAATATATACTATAAGATAATATGGCATGTCCAGCATTGTGATGCCAGATCTCGTCAGCTTTTTGAAAGAGGCAGCAGAAAAACTTTCAGTTTAACCCATGCTAATTCAGTTCACTCAATAAGAATCGAATATTGAAAAGAGAAAATAATAGAATATGGTTGCATTATATGATTGAATGATATCTTTGAAGGGACCTGATAGCATACTTATTAAGAAGCAAGATTTGAAGTGGAGTGACCGCATACTATAAAGCTACTTTAAATCAAATTTCAAAGTTTCTGTTCAGCTATTACCATTGCCGCTTTTGGGCTTTCCTTACTGATTCTTTGGTAGGAGATGGCTGCAAAATCACAGTGTCCACAGTTTGACAGAAACAAAAGTGAAAATTTGAATGTATTCCTGAAGAAAAGGTTTTTCTAAGCCTTCAGGTTTTTCTGTGATACTGAGAAACAAAGTGGAGATTATAGCAGAAAAACACAAAACAAAACAGCCTTGCTACTTCTCAAAAAAAATGCAGTTGAACTCAAATAGCCCATATGGATGGTAATGATCTCTGGGGGCCTGAAAGCCTATTTATTACTGCTAATTAGACTGAGCTGAATGCTATCTTGATTGATGTAGGAATGTCTATTTCATTTGCACCAGGGGCATCAAGAAATAATCTCTGGTTACAGATAATTCCTGGTGTGATAACGTTCCGAGAATGAATCTGGCTCTCACGTTATTCCAGCATCTCATACAGTAGCATTTTAAATAAGCTTTCTAGTAGAAAATCCTCTTGTTACAAAGTTGGTTCCGTCATTTCTTTATTTTGGGGCTATCACCCCTCCTTAATTTATGTATGTTCTCTCAAGTAATTAAACTGAAATCCATTCATCTTCTCTACCGATGGAGGACTGGTTGACATTTTGTATGGGTAAGATATTAGATTAAGCATTTCTCTGACAGCACCTTTGGAGTTCAATGTCAAGAAAGTGAATTGGACTATGTTGAACCTAGCAGATATAACAGGGTATTTCAAATACAGTATCAATTTTTTCAAGATTGTTCTTTCTCAAAAGCCTATTTTCTGGGGTAGCTAAGCTACTGGTGCTAGGTCAGTCAAATGTCACTCAAAATCACAGAGATCCAAAGAACTGAGTATTGTTTTTTAAAAGAATAATAATAAATCTTAGCATTTAAGCATAATAAGACAAACTCCAAAATTTTTACAGGATCATTAATTAATTAATTCTTACAGAACTCCTATGAATTGTCTAAGAAATGTCATCTCCACTCAAGCCATCAGTGTCAGGGATGTCATCAGAATTCCACATCCCATGCTCATTACTCAAACAAGCCACACTGGCTCCGTGTACTCAGGTAGCCCTTATAACAGGGACAAATCTAAGGAGAGGATGGGACAGCAAATGCCAACTGGATGCTCCTCAGGAGGGTAAACACAAAAGGCTGTAGCTCTAAGGGAGTGGTGTACTGCAACTCCTTTGCCAAATCTGCCCATCTTCTGTCATGCCTGGAAGTCCATTTTCTGCCAATCCTGCAGATCTTAGATGCATTCACTCCAGTTGGTCCAGACAGAAAATTTTTCTCATCTCTGCTTCATTTGTTCTTTAGGTCATTGACCCCTAATTCTTAAATCGATACCTATCATAAAGATAACCAGGTCAGATCCTCAGCACGTGTAAATTGGAGGAACATCACTGACTAGATGACATCACTTTTACAATTTCTTAAGTGCAGTTTGGGTGATTCCTTTTGTAATCCTAGAATAATAAACACTAATTCAAATGGAAGTAATTGATACATTGTTCATCTCTGTTTAGATATCATGTGATATCATGTACCTTTGTAATGAGTATTTTAGAATTATGATGTAGATTGCAAATAACTCTAAGGCAGTGACCACGCTAGCCCCTCCAAAGTTAACGTGGCATTTTGGAATATGCTAATGAGGCGCTGATAGAAATATGCAGCACCTCATTAGCATAATGGTGGCCACGTGCACTTCAAAACTACCGATTTCAAAATGCATATTGCCCGTGTAACCAGCGGCCTTTCAAAATGACCCTCCTGATTTTGAAAGACCTTCCCATTTGGTTTTGGGAAGAAGGGGCTTTCAAAATCAGGGGGGTCATTTTGAAAGGCCCTCACTGACATGGGTGTGCATTTCGAAACCAGGAATTTTGAAACGCGCTCAGCCACCATTATGCTAATGAGGTGCATATTCATGGCAGCACCTCATTAGCATATTCCCAAGTGACACATTAACATAGCCCCTCTGAAAGGAGAGGCTAGTGTGGCCACAGCCGAAGGGTATGTCTACACACCAGTGTTATTCCAAAATAAGCTATTCCAAAAGAGAGATTCTGGAACAGTTTATTTTGATATAACGCTGCTACACACAAAATGCATTTTGAAACACAGTATTTACACATAATGGCTGAGTCTACACTAGCAAGCTTTTTCAAAAGATTTTTCGAAAGAAGGGGGCTCTTTTGAAAAATCCCACACAGTGTTTACTCATAAAAGCGTTTTTTTTTAAAGTAAATCTAAAGAACACTGTGCTCCTTTTGAAATTGCTCTTCCTTTACCATTTCAGGAAGAGCTCCTTCTTTTGAAACCATCTTTCAAAAGAAAACGTGTAGACACTCCACAGGGCTCTTCTTTCAAAAGAGCAGTCCTCATGGTGCCTGATTTTTTGAACCCTGGTCCGTTCTTTTGAAAGAGGGGGGCTGTGTGGATGCGCTCCTTTGATCCACTTTTTTGTGGGTGGACACGCTCTTTCGAAAGAAGCTCTTTCCGAAAAGATCTTCCAGAAGGGCTTCTTTCAAAAGATCTATATAGTGTAGACATAGCCAATAAAGCCTGTTTCAAAACAGAAACATTGGACACACTATGGCTTATTTCAAAACAGGCTCCATTCCTACCTAAACAACCCCTATTTCAAAATAGCTGTTTCGAAATTGGTACTATTCAGGCTAAAACCATCCTTTCTACTCATACTTCTATTGGTTTTTGAATCTGTATCTGTGTTCTTCCTCTTGAGGTGTATTAGTAGGTTTTATGTCCCTTTGGAATTTTGTACTTTTAATTTTTATATATGTTTACATTGTTTTTTAAAATTTTGTAAACCGCTTTGAATATTTTAAATAGAGAGGCAGCGTAAAAATATTTTAATTAAATAAATAAATGTTCCTTGTGCATTGAAGTTTACCTATTTTGAAATAAGCCAACCTGTATTTCAAAATTATTTCAAAATAGTGATTGCATTGTGTAGACGCTAGGAAAGTTATTTCAAAATAATGGCTAATAATTCAAAATAACAGCTATTATTTCAAAATAACTCTGCTGTGTAAACATATCCTAAATCTCAACCTTGAATTTTTCCCACCATCCAAGTGCAACACTGAGACACCGAGAAAGTGAGAGTGAAATCTGCTCTGCAATATTAGCAAAGAGCCAATTACCTTTTAGCACGTGCAGTAAAGGCTCATAGCTTTAACCTCTGAGGTCTGAGGTTCAATCCCACTGCCAACAACCTAGGTCTGTAGGCTTTGCCGTTTGTGACCAACTGTCCCATTTTAGCCAGGACTGTCCCTTTTTTTTAGCTCCCTGGAGAGCATTCTGACTTAAAAAAACAAAACAAAACAAAACACAACACAACCCAAGCTAATTGTCCCATATGTTGCAAAGCAGGGACCTGAATTTTAAAGAGACAGCGCTTTACACAGCAGGGCCCATCTGTTGAAAGAGCTAGCTGGAAAGGCTGGAGGAGGTGGGTGAGCTCTTCTAACAGATTAATTAAACATGTGGCTGCCAGCAGCCTTCGGAAGAGGGGGAGGATGGGATCAGACTGCGTAGCTGCTGGGCACTCTTTGCTCCATTGCGTGAGAAAGACAGAGGAGGCTGTGTCTCAGATATCCTGCCCCCACATGAAACTCTGTTGGCAGGTAATAGGATTGGGGTCAAGAGGGCAGGGCCCTATGTTGGAGAACAGGGGCAACCACTCAGAGGAAAGTGGGGACAGTTGCTGGGGGGGCTGCCCTTAGCTTGGTTGCCCACAGTCAGTGGCAAACAGGAAGGTCTCTGGAGAAAAGGGCAGCTTGAGCCAGGCCAGGGGTTAGATGGGGGATCCTGGGTTTGGAGGAGTCCCATGGAGGATGAGGAACAGGACTCAGGAGGGAGCAGAGACAGGAACAGGGGTACAAGGAAGGTGAATCATGGAGGAGGGCTGATAGGGCTGGGTTAACTTTTCTGGATGCCAGGGCTATTAGATTTTGTGGGGCTCCCTAGGATCTGGAGTGAGCAAAAAAATCATGGGTTCAGAACTTGGGAGGCTGCCCCACTTTGCATAGGTGTTAATGGTTTAGAAGAGAAAGAATTTTTTTTTCCAACATAATGTTTTTGGAGTTTTGTAGCTATTGAAAACTAATCAATTTTTTAAAAAAATATTCTGTTACTTTTCTAATTGAGAACAACTAGAAGTCCTGTGACACCTTATAGACAAACAGATATTTGGAGCATAAGCTTTCGTGGGCAAAGACCCGCTTGATCAGATGCAAGCAATGCATCTGATCAAGTGGGTTTTTGCCCATGGAAGTTTATGCTCCAAAATATCTGTTAGTCTATAAGGTTCCACAGGACTTCTTGTTGTTCACTAATTGATACATAGTAAATTAAAAACTGAAATAACTTATCCATAACTCCTGTTTGTTTGGATGACTTTTCAATTAGAGTTGGATTTCCATATAAGTGATTTCTATCAAGTTTTAGCATTTGTCTGGGAAGGGCTATTTGAGCCATTAGGCTACAGTGCTTATCTTAATGTGGCTCTGCTTTGGGGAATGAGGGCGCTAACTAGGCCAGGACTGCAGCCAGGGAGAGGAAGGGGTTGCTCAAAGGCAGCAGCTGGGAAACAAACAGACACCATAATTATCTGTTGTAAATCCACTTACTTCAGTGAAATTTAAATGGTGTGTGTATGTGTGCTGCAAAAATATCACATGGTTTGCACTACTCCAGAATCCACCCCCAGGGCTCCTCCCTGCTCCCAGCCTCCTGTCCTGACTCCTGCTCTCCTGCACACACATCCAGCCTGATTTCCAGCAGCTCACTCACATACCCCAGCACTCCCCCCACATACCTTCAGCCTCCTGCTCTGGGTCCTGTATCTCTCTCTCTCACTAGAGCAAGGCAGGCACTTCTTCAAAGCACTAACCACTTAATTGTAGGTATTTATTTTTAATTTTTACCTCTTTTTGTTATAATAATAAAGTATATCATTAAGTTGACTGAGCACCTATTTAAATGTTATATTGAATGTTTGTACTGCATAGTTCTAATGGATTGCCATTGAACTCTCTTAATTCCAAGCCGTTTTACCAGGTGTTCCATTTCACATATGGTCATCTTAGCTTTATCCAAGTCACAATTTTTTGTTAAGTGTGAGCAAATTATATGCATGAAAGCATGTAAACACAAAACAAGCACTTCACCATATTGTTTTGGCTTTAAGCAATATTGACACTAACTACTTTTGTTGTTTAGTAACAGAGAGTAAGCCGTGCTAGTCTATACACTATCAAAACAAAAAGCAGTCAAGTAGCACTTTAAAGACTACTTTGCTTACTGTTTTTGGTTCTCTGTGTCTTAAATATTGAGTCTGTTCTGGTCTGGATATGGTCTGAAGAAGTGGGTCTGTCCCATGAAAGCTCACCTAAAAAACTATTTTGCTAGTCTTTAAAGTGCTACTTGACTGCTTTTTACTTTTGTTGCTATTATTATAATTACTACTACTACTATCTCTTTGGATCAGTAATTTATTGTATTGTTTGGATTCCCTAGAATTGATATTACATCAGGTCCCAACGGAACCTATTCGAAGGCAGCTTCCTTGTTACCAAGAGAAAACTATCACACCTTAGCTGCATCTACACGTGCACTCTACTTCGAAGTAGCGGCACCAACTTCGACGTTAGGCGGCAAGACGTCGAAGTCGCTAACCTCATGAGGAGATAGGAATAGCGCCCTACTTCGACGTTCAACGTCGAAGTAGGGACCGTGTAGACGATCCGCGTCCCACAACGTCGAAATTGCTGGGTCCTCCATGGCGGCCATCAGCTGAGGGGTTGAGAGATGCTCTCTCTCCAGCCCCTGCGGGGCTCTATGGTCACCGTGGGCAGCAGCCCTTAGCCCAGGGCTTCTGGCTGCTTCTGCGGCAGCTGGGGATCTATGCTGCAGGCACAGGGTCTGCAACCAGTTGTCAGCTCTGTGTATCTTGTGTTGTTTAGTGCAACTGTGTCTGGGAGGGGCCCTTTAAGGGAGCGGCTTGCTGTTGAGTCCGCCCTGTGACCCTGTCTGCAGCTGTGCCTGGCATCCCTATTTCGATGTGTGCTACTTTGACGTGTAGACGTTCCCTTGCTGCGCCTATTTCGATGTTGGGCTGAGCAACGTCGAAGTTGAACATCGACGTTGCTGGCCCTGGAGGACGTGTAGACGTTATTCATCGAAATAGACTATTTCGATGTTGGCTGCACGTGTAGACGTAGCCCTTGATGGCTATATTTCACTTGAACAACAATTATCTCACAAAAGTGAAAACCATGGAAGCCAGAGACAAAGCTTGGAAGCCAGCCCATGAGGGTAGAACTCACTGCCAGATCATCTTAAAATAACCACAAATCTCAATATCTTCAACACAGAAATAGAACACACATTGCTTTGACCTAGCTTTCCTCAAATAACTATTTGCTCAAAAAATTGGTAAGCCGTTTTTATGCTACAATTTTGTATAAAATCCCCCAAACAGTGTAGACTAAAAGGAAGATAAACTGGGCTGTTATACTGAACAGTCACTAAATCATTTTCTTCTTCTCAGATTACAGTCAGTTTTCCAATATTAATTGTCAAATGCCTGTCTTGATAAGTGAGAATAATGTACTACAGTTTTGTTATGCATTGAAGCTGAAAGGTGAACTTCACATTCTTTCTGTATCATAACTACGACAGCTACAGCTGTCTGAATGTCCTTAAAGTACATTTTTTCCCACAGATCAGCTGAATTTCAAGTTCATTTTCATGCACAGAAACAATGAATTTGCAATCATTATACCAACAAGCTAAAAATACAAGCTAACCCAAGTAGCATTGTTTTAAGTTTGACCCATAAAAAAGGATACAATTCACACACACACACACAATCATATTGGTTACTTCAATTTACGTATCTATATATTGGTATACTAAGTAGTTATTAATTATATTGCAGTAGCTCTTGGGGCCTCCAGCTGAGTTTGTGGTACCCATTGTGCTAGACAGTGTAAAAACATGTAGCAAGGTAGTCCTTAGCCTGAAGAGATTAAGGGGGACATTTACAAAGCCACAAAGGAGAACTAGATGTTCAGTGCCCCCTTGTAAATTATCCCAAAAGAGGTGAGGCAGACAAGGAAAACATCATCATTCCCATTTTACAAATGGGTAACTGAAGAGCTTAAGTGATATGCCAAAGGCCACATATGAAGTTTGTGTCAGAGCTCTTAAGTGTCAGTCCACCACCCTACTCAAAAGACCCCTAAGGCTTACTAAAAGCTGGGTGCCTGGCCAGCAGCTGCAGCTTTCTTCTCTGACTTCAAAGCTGGGTGAATGGAGAGCAATGGATGCTGGCCAGGCACCAGTGGGGGCAGGGGGGAGTGCTGAAATAAGACACAAAAGGGGAGTGATGAAATAAGTCTGAGAACCACTGAACTACAGAATCGTAACATTCAAACAATGCACATTTCAGGCAGCATGCTCAGCAGTGAGATGAAATCCTTAACACCCTTTTACAGTCAGTTCCACCAAACAGTCAGTAATGATTACAAAGCAGAATGAATTATATAATCCCTTTCTTCCCTGTTGGAAGGTAAACACTGGTCACATTTGATCTGCTTTAGCTAGGAGCTGTGACCCCTTATGACTGAGAGTTTCACAGGCACCTAAAGCCACCTCTGAGTTTATTCACATTATTGGATCAGTCAGTGCACATACTTTAGACGAAGGCAATTATATCTAAGTATTCTGATTTTCAGTTTACCAACAACAGGCTTAGATCTGCATACTGGCCAGGAATGCTTCAATAACTAACAGAATATTCAACAAATACTACCTTTATTCATGTAATAATTTGACCTAGTGAGATGTGGAGTTATTGGAATCACAGTGATGTATAAAAAGAATTCAGTGTCTGGGTCCTAACTGGGATACAAAGGCTGGTTATTAAAACTATCAAATATCACATATTTCCCAACTTTTGGAATTAAGTTTTAGGTTAAATGAAATGAGATTTAAACTTCAACATTGATTCAATTCAACAATTTTTGCTGCTTTGAAAGCCATCACCTAGCTAGAGATAGGCAAGATAAAGAGTTGTATTCAGCTGAAATGCAGCATTATACAAATAGTTTGAGTAACATACAATAAATCTAGGCTTGTAATCTGAGAATTAAACCTCTTTAAATAGGATGACCGTATCTCCCTATCCTGAATATGGGACAGCAGGGCTGGGGTGTGGCTCCCCAGCTGCGGCTGCCAAGGGCTACCACCATCGCGGACCTTCCCAGCTGCCTCATGCCTTGGGGCATTGGGAAGGAGGTGGTAGCAAATGTTGGCAGGCTCCCAGCTCCCTGCACCTTCGGAAGCTGGGAAGGAGGTGACATCCATGTTCGTATTCCTCCCAGTTCTCTGCATCTTGGGGAGCTGGTAACTGGGCAGCAGCCACACCACCGCTCTTCCCAGCTCCCCTGGGCCTCAGGGATTCAGGAACTAGGTGGCAGCCATGACTGTCTGGCTCCTGGCTCCCTCCAGGGTAGCCAAGTGGCAGGTGAGCTGGTCCAGTGAGGAGATGGGAGTCAGGGAGCAGCCACGTTGGTGCACTCCCAGCTTCCCCGTGCCTTGGTGAGCTGGGAAGGAGGGAGCAGCTGAGCTGGTGCACTCCTGGTTTCCCTGAGCCATGGGGAACTGGCAGCCAGGAGGCAGCCACACCTGTCTGGCTCCCATTGGCTGCCATGCCATCGGCTGCCATGCCATCTGGCTCCTGGCTTCCCCAAGCTGCAGGGCGCCAGAGGGCAGCCATGCAGGTGCACTCCTGGCTTTCTCAAATACAGGTCAATTAGCCCCTTTTTAAAATAAATTGGGACACCTTCCTGGCACCCAAAATATGGGTCTGTCCTGGCAGAAACGGGACAGATGGTCACTTTATCCTTAATCCTCTGACCTTTGTGCTAAAATTGCAATCCTGATGATCCACATGTAGAGATTAAATTATATAGTTGTTATATGAATATTTCTTAACCTATTCATAAGAAGATAAGAATTATCATACCAGATCTGACCCACAGCCCATCTGGTGTCATGTTTCTGATGACAACTAGTACCAGATGTTTCAGAGCAAGGAGCTCAATACCCTGGAGACATTTATGTAATAACCTGACTGCTGCCTGTATGGCATGCTTCTTCTTCCCCTCAGTTGCAGGCTGCCTTATACCCTGAAGCATGATGGCTAATGACCCTAATCCTTGTTTTTTAAAAAAAATCCCTTGTAGTTTAACTGGGCCATTACCATTCATCCATGAGATATCTGTTATTTGTCCTGAAAAGGACATGTTTTACAAGAGGCCAAATTCAGTACGTTCGTACATCAAAAATGGGAAAATTCTGGGGATATGGCACATAAAGATGTCAAAGGAACCTATATCCATGTTAACATGTTAACTATGTCAGATTTTGCAGCAAAAGTCCTCTTCAAAGATGACTGACCATTTCAATAGTTGATTTTAATTCCTTTTAATTTTTGGTGTTTATTTGTTGCCTTTCTGTCTTTCTCTCCTTTTTTACATCCACCACATATATGCTAAGTAGTGGCAAATAGTAACAGAGAGGTAGTCATGTTAGTCTGTATTCTAACAAAACAAAACAGCAGTCACGTAGCACTTTAAAGACTAACAAAATAATTTATTAGTTGATGAGCTTTCATGGGACAGATCCATTTTTTCAGATCTATAGCATTTCCAGTCCAGACTCAATTATATAGTACAGAGGTCCAAAAAAAGAAAACCCCAATAAAAACAGATAAATCAAATTAATGGAACTGAAAAAGGTGGGATGAGGGGTGTGGGATGTTAAGTGTCTTGCCTGAGATAATTATGAACATCAAAGGAAGGGAAGCAGTCCTTGTAATGTGTGAGAAAATTGCTGTCCCTTTTCATACCAAGTGTTAATGTATCAAATTTAAGTATGAACCCCAGTTCACAAATCTCCCTATGTAATCTGCTTTTAAAGTCTCTTTATTGTAGGACATATATTCTGAGGCCTTTAACAGAATAGCCCACCCCACTGAAATACTGATAGGCTTATGTATATTGAGATTCCTAATATCTGCTCTGTGTCCATTCGTTCTTTGGTGAAGTGTTTGCCAAGTTTGTCCAATGTACATAGTAGAGGTGCATTGCTGTCACATGATGGTATATATAATATTGGTTGAGGTACTGGAGAATGAGCCCCTGATCTTGTAATTAATGTGGTTAGGTCCAGTAATGGTATCTCCAGAATAAATATGTGGACAAAGTTGGCAACAGGGTTTGTTGCAAGGAAAAGTTCAAGGATTAATATTATTGCAGCATAGACTGTGGTGTTATTGAGAATCCGCATTAAGTTAGGAGATTGTCTATAGGAGGGGACAGACCTGTTACCTAGGGCCTTCTGGAGTGTAGTATGATAGGTTGTAGGTTTTTAATGATACCTTGCAGGGGTTTCATGGGGGCTATAGGTAACGACAAGTGGTGTTCTGTTATTGACCTTACTGGGCCTATCTTGAAGTAGTTGGTTTCTGGATATTTGTCTAGCCCTGTCAATCTGGTTTTTTACTTCTCCCAGTGGGTAGTTAAGTTTTATGAATGCTTGGTAGAGATCTTGAAGTTTTTGGTCTCTGGCAGTAGGATCACAGCAGATGCAATTGTATGTAGGGGCTTGACTATAAACGATGGATCGTGTGGTGTATGCTGGATGGTAGCCAGAGACATGTAGGTAAATGTAGCATCAGTGGGTTTCTGGTAGACAGTGGCATTGATCTGGCCATCAGTGATTCGTACTGTGGTGTCCAAGAAATATATCTCTCATGTGGGATAGTCAGGGCTGAGATTGATGGTGCAGTGCAGGTTGTTAAAATCTCTATGAAATTCTTCCAGAGTTTCTTTACTGTGGGTCCAAATGATAAAGATATCATCGATGTAGCATATGTAAAGGAGGGGTGTTAGGGGACAAGAGCTGAGGAATCATTGTTCTAAATCAGCCATAAAAATGTTAGAATACTGTGGGGCCGTGTGTGTGCCCCTAGCAACGCTGCTAATCTGGAGGTATAAATTGTCCCCAAACTGGAAATAATTGTGGGTGAGAACAAAGTTACAAAGGTCAGACACCAGATTTGTCATGGTAACATCAAGGATGGTGTTCCTGATTGCTTGTAGTCCATCTTCATGTGGAATATTGGTGTAGAGAGCCTCTAAACCCATGGTGACAAGGATGGCGTTGTCAGGAAGGTTTCCAACGTTTTGTAACTGCCTCAGGAAGTCAGTGGTATTTTGGAGATAGCTGGAAGTGCTGGTGGTGTAGGGTTTGAGGAGAGAGTCTACGTTGCTAGATAGTCTGGTAGTAAGAGTGCAAATACCAGAAATGATAGGGCATCTGAGGTTTCCAGGTTTGTAGACTTTAGGAAACAAATAGAATAATCTGCGTTGGGGCTCATATGGTATCTCAGAGTGAATTTGTTCCTGAATAGAGGCAGGGAGTTCCTTTAGTAGATGGAGTAGTTTATTTTGGAATTCTAAAGTGAGATCAGAGGAAAGAGGTCTGTTGGAGAGTTGGAGCAGAAGTGAATTAGGATTGGTGGAACCTGGTCCAGACCAAATGGAGGCCCTCCCCACGTCTTCCATTGGCAATCCACCTTCCTCCCACTGTGTCCAGTCCTCCTCATGGGGAAGTTAGGGTCTGGCACAGAGACTTGCCCCACCTGCCTGAGACTCTTGCCAGGGAGTGAGATTGTCACCTGCTTTCCAGCAGGAGTACTGGGCAGGTGGAGTGGGTTGGGATGTCAGGAACCCATTTACCCAGTGTCCCCTAATTGGCAGGTGCCACTGGATATGGGACCTGCTGGCCCAGTGGTTAATCCTCCACTGATGGTAAGCATGGTCTCCCTTACACAGCAAAGAGCAAAACTGAGTTACTGAGTATTCTACAAGTAACAGATGGATAGCTGCATTAGTCTGTATCTTCAAAAACAACAAGAAGTCCTGTGGCACCTTAAAGACCAGGGAATATTGTGGAGTCTAAGCTTTCACAGGCAAACGCTTCATCAGATGCACGACTCATGCATCTAACAAAGTGGGTCTTTGCCCACAAAAGCATATGCTCCAAAATATCTGTTAGTTTATAAGGTGCCACAGGGCTTCTTGTTGCTTTTAAGTATTCTACACTAAAATAGAAACACTTTATAAAAATAAAAGGTGTGTTTAATGTTCTGTTTGCCTTCTTTCTCCATTTGGTAAAGTCTTCATTATGGACTGTTTGAATGTGGAGTAAAACATACAAAAAATGCCACACTTTTCACAACTGTTGCACCTTTTGTTTTTTAATCTGTGTTATTCAAAGTGACCAACAAATGTTTATCATCCCTTTCAAAGGCTGTCAGTGATTTTTATCCTTTCTCTGTAATATGTATTAAGTATTGGCAATCAGGGTGAGGCATGCTAATATTACTTGCAAGATCTGCTTGCAAAGTGAGCTTAAAACTGGTTTCTTCAGTTGAATCTGACATAATCCTCCCATGTACAAAAGAACCACGGACAAACTAATCCTGACCTCCCACCATGTTAAAGAAATGTGAAAGTTGCAAAATCAAGTATGCAAAAATTAGGAAATGTCTGAATTAAAATTGCCTATGAAATGTTAATTTGGGCCCTGTCTGCGCTGTGACAGTCTTTGATCATATAATCACACACTATTCTATTTTATAGGACCCTAAATAATCTGGGTTTTTATGTTTGCATTCTTTCAGGGTCAAATCAGATATTATGGAATTTACAAAAACAAATGCTAGTTATGTGCCTTACTCCCATTAATTTTCACTGTCTTTTGTGCCTTTTAAAAGCTATCCAGAAATGGTCATCTTTATCTGACTTTATGAAGAATACCCATTACATCATCTTTCTCTTTGCATTTGTACATGACAGAAGTCAGTGATTCACACCACCTGAGCATTCAGTGTATTTGATGAATTGACAGACGACCAACTCCCGTTGAAAATTAAATTTTTAACTCTTAAGATTTTTCATTCAGTTTCATGATTGATCCATTGATGAGTGGTGTAATTTGAAACCATGACTGCGACTAGCCAGTAAATAACTAAATCGACCTCTGAGTTCTCTCCCATTGATTCTGGTACTCCGCCAGGACAAGAAGACTAGGTGGAGTTGATGGAAGAAAATCAACCACTGACCTTACCACACTGAAGACATGGTTGTAAGTTGGTCTAAGTATAGCAGGGTCTCAATATTCATGAACCTAAGGTTCACAAATTCAATTATTCATGAGTGGCTGCTTCCCTGGGGCATGGAGGCCTGGCAGCTGCAACTTCCCCTGGGGTTCTGGGCAGGGAGTGCCAGCAGCTGCCACTTCCCCAGGATTCTGGGAAGGGAGTGCCAGCAGCCACTGCTTCCTGGGGCTCTGGGGAGGACCGCTGACAGCCACCAGTTCCCGTGGGGCTCAGGCCAGGGAGCGCTGGCAGTCGCTGCTTCCCCAGGGCCCGAGGCAAGAGTGCTGGCAGCTGCCACTTCCCAGGGCTCCGGAGCAGGCAGCATCAGCAGCTGCTGCTTCCCTGGGGCTCCAGGCAGGGAACGCTGGCAGCCAGGGGCTGCCATATTTGCGAAATTCAACATGAGTGAAGGTTCTCAACATGGAGCCCTCACGGATGTTGAGACCCTACTGTATGTGGACTTGAGCCATGCTATTTGCTTAGCTGAAGTTGTGTATCTTAACTGACAGGAGTGCATCGCATAGGCTATCCTTGAAGTTAGCAAGAGTATCCTTCATTGTTGACTGTGAGCTGGCTGAACTGCATGGGTGAAGAAAGTGTTAATGAGACAAGATTACAGTAGAACCCCAAGATGCACCCACTCAAGTTGTTTGAATCTCAGGTTAACGTGACTCAGGGTGGTGGGGAGCTGGTGCCTGGCTCCAGGCTGCCCGCCACTCAGGGGAGCTGGGAAACCAGTGCAGCAGCTCTTGGCTGCCTGCCACTCAACAGGAGACAGGAAGCTGACCAGCACTGCTGTGCTGGTTAGTTTCCTGGCTCCCCTGAGTTATGCAAAATTTGACTTACATGGGGTTGAGCAAGAACCCAACCTGCCTGTAAGTTGGGGATCTACTGTATTTTACTGAAATAGAAGTCTGCAGCTGTTTGGAAAGCAGAAGACTACTTTCAAGACATGTTCTAAGACTGTGAAGTATCAGGACTTAAAATGTTCAAGGGCAGCAATCAGGAAATGTAAAGGCCAGTTGGATTTGTAAATACATCCTTTTCTATTTTGTTATCATGAAGTGTAATTTTCTGACTATCAGTTCAAACTGACAAAAATTAATTAGGATTCTACATAGTCTTGATTGTAGACTGACTTAATTGGTGTAGCCTGGAATTTTTAACATATTGATTACAGCTATTTTCTTTAGGGAGGAAAAATAGAGTAAGGAACTTGATTCTGATTTCATGGAAGTTTTATACTAGTGTAATGTAACTGAAACTTATGGAGTTAACCCTTATTCAGGTCAGTATGAGAGGACAATCAGGCTAATGTGTACAGTCAAAGTAAAGATTATTTGCATTATTAATTGATAAGGTAAATTAATCAGTTATCATTGTTTTGGGTTGCTGGTACTGTACTGTTGGCTGCATTGGGCTGAAGCTGTGTGGTGTAGCTATTTTTAGTAGAGAACTCAGTCTCATGGAGTTACTGACTTGGCTGCTTACAGAAGTTTTAACACAGAAAATTCAAATAATTCATTTTTGGGTTTGTATCCTGTTAGCCCAAAGATTCTGAAAACTGGGGGTTCTGATTCTCAGACAAATACTATTTCTTGCAAAACATTCCATAATTGCAACATTATTTGCTGAATAAATATAAATATTGATCTGCTTATGGCTCCTCTGTGAATGGAAAATAAGGCTCAATATCTTGAATACATTATCTTTTGTGATATTGATCTGAAGAAGTGGGTCTGTCCCATGAAAGCTCATCACCAAATAAATCATTTTTTTAGTCTTCAAAGCGCTACATTTCTGCTGCTTTGTTTTGTTGGAGTACAGGCTAACAGGGCTACCTCTCTGCTACTTATCTTCTGTGAACTACTTAATTCTAATATCTTAATTCACAGGAGCAACTGGCATATATAAGTTAACAGTTGGATTGTTATAGCGATGGCCTAAACAAAGAGGGGATTGCTGGCCATGACAGGAGGAACAATTGGTTCTTATACATAGGCTGTGTCTACACTACCTCCGTACTTCGAAGGGAGGATGGTAAGTAGGGTGCTGTGAGTTTATTAATGAAGTGCTGCACTGCATATGCAGCACTTCATTAAGTAAATTCCTCCCCACAGCAACTTCGAAATTTTAAGCCTTGAAGTGCTGGCTTGCGTGTAGCCGCAGCTCACCCTCTGGTACTTTGAAGCTGCTTCAGGGGGGAATTTGCTTGATGAAGTGCTGCGTATGCAGCGCAGCACTTCATTAATAAACTCCCACACCCTACTTACCATCCACCCTTTGAAGTAGGGAGGTAGTGCAGACAAGCCCATAGAGAAGTGGATTCTAGTTAAGGAAGGTAGAAGAGAGTGACTGGCAGCCTACGTAGGCAGGATTTTATCCCTTCATCTATAACTCCTTGCCTAGTCTTCAGTTTCCTGGAACTTTATACCTTCTAAATCTAAAGGAAGACAAAACTTCTCTTTCATATGGATGTATGGTACCCATATTATGCATTTAGTGAGGAAAGTTACTCCTGGATAGAAAACAATAATGTGAATATCCAGTGGAATGCAGGGGGTAGGAGTAAGGGCAGAGATTAAACACTGCTAAAATCCTTAGCTATGGAGTATTTTGCACCGTAAGTGAGTGTTTATTCAGTGTCATCAACTGAAACGTGTTGGAAACCTCTGGACAATTTGCAATATCTTGAGTGGTTTTCAGAGTTTGGTGGTGCATAAATGTTATGAAGTTATCTGAAAATAATGTGCATCACCACTGTACATGGAAAGTCATCAGATAACATTAGGCTTGTTATTGTTATATTTTGAGTGGCATTATTAATAATAGATGTAATGGACTGATATAATGCAAAACTGTATCATTAGATTATTAAAATTAGCTGTAATTTGCATGTGTTTTCAGCAAAAATGATTATGCAGCTACATAAAAGTTTAGTATTTCCTATTTTAACATTTGCTGCTCTTTCATATTTTCATAATTCACTATAGTTTATATTAATGTTTTTCACATACATTTAACAAACATCTGCTTACATCAAATAATAAGGTAACCCTAGGTGAGACTAACCTATACTAGATTTAACATAAAAACATGAAACCTTGACTGAAATTAATATTTCTCTTTCAGTTATATCTTCTAAATTAACCCACAGGTTGAATTAACTTTTCAGAACCCTTAAATGCCTTTGAAAAATAATAGTTATGTACATCATATACCGTGGCACATAGCAGACCTGTTGAGAAATGGGTGGACATTGATGTATGCCTTACTAGAATCCTATATGCAGACTGATGTCATTCACAGAAATATGCTGCATCCAGGCCAGGTCTACACTAGCCAAAAACTTTGAAATGGCCATGCAAATGGCCATTTCAAAGTTTACTAATGAAGTGCTGAAATACATATTCAGTGTCTCATTAGCATGCAGGTGGCCGCGGCACTTCGAAATTGATGTGGCTCGCTGCTGCGCGGCTCGTCCAGATGGGGTTCCTTTTCGAAAGGACCCCGGCTACTTCGAAGTCCCCTTATTCCTATCTGCTTATAGGAATAAGGGGACTTCGAAGTAGGCGGGGTCCTTTTGAAAAGAGCCCCACCTGGACGAGCCGTGCGGTGGCAAGCCAAGTCAATTTCGAAGTGCCGCGGCTGCCCGCATGCTAATGAGGTGCTGAATATGTATTTCAGTGCTTCATTAGTAAACTTCGAAATGGCCATTTGCATGGCCATTTTGAAGTTTTTGGCTAGTGTAGACTTAGCCCCAGAAAGCAATACTTCCAGGAAAAATGTTAGAGTGTTTACAAATTAAGATTTCCTTTGCTATTCCACCATTCCATGAATACCATTTTCTGTAAGATGTTCTTCTGGGCAAGATGTCTGGTATGGTTCTCTGCAAGCCTACATCTACACTACAGACTGGCCTGAATAAAACGAAGAAGAATTTATGATCATCATAGCTATACACTTTTACTTAATTTGCCCCAGGTCTTTAGACAAAACAAATCAGTTTACTATTAGACTTGACTTTGGACTGTTTACTCTTGTATGTGATGGAGTCATAAAATAACCATAATTTTAGTATCTATGTAGGCATTCCTACCAATGATTTGCTAGTTAATGCATTATGGAAATATCTGATGTGTACAACAAATATTTATAGATGAAGTAATGTCATGCAATAGATTATGTCACAAAGTTTGCCAAATATCTGTTGCATTTCTCTACTCACAAATAAAATTTTTCATCCCATACTGGATTCAAGTTTCCAAAGATAGTTTTAGTTCTCCGTTTGGTTTTGCCAACTTGTACGGTAACATATGGGTCACTTGATCCTGTTTTATCTTTTGCTTGAAGACCCTGGGCACAAACCACTGCAAGAAAAATAAAATAAACAGGTTTTACCACATAGCTTTCATTGTGAAGGACCACTTGCAACAATGACTAAAAAAGGAGAAAATGTAATTATATGGACTCTTGGAAAGGAAGGTTAATAGGAAATCAAGAAGAGGGCTCAAGAGAATATCATTTTAACTTCTGTTAGCTGGGAACTTGATGATAAAATTGCTGTGTGAGTTCCATGACCTTTGTTATGTAGAAGATTGTACTAGATTATCATAATGACCCCTTTTGGCCATAAAACCTATGAATCTGGCTAATGTGCAATAATTTAAAGATTAACTGCAGCGTTTATCTACTATACAGCGTGTATGATACAAAGCAAGTATTTTCTGCAACAATGAGCAATGCGATTCCATGGTAAAGCTGTATTTCAATGCACTGTAAGCAACATAATGGTACAGTCTAACTATAGGCTTATGATTCTGTGTACAGTAGGAAAGGCTTTCAAAATTTTTGTTTGCACCAGCAGAATGTTTGCCCTGAATTTTGGAACTAAATATGGATGTTCTTAATGCATCATTCCTCCATGGAATATGTGGGACTAAAACAGTCTAACTAATTTTGACCATATTATAGGATCATAGAAAGATAGAACACTAGAACTGGAAGGCACCTCAAGAGGTCATCCAGTGCAGTTCCCTGCCCTCATGGCAGGACCAAGAACCATCTGGATTATCCCTGTTAGACGTTTATCCAACCT
Organism: Carettochelys insculpta; assembly: GCF_033958435.1. NCBI lineage: Eukaryota > Metazoa > Chordata > Testudines > Carettochelyidae > Carettochelys > Carettochelys insculpta. The sequence continues at coordinate 20,714,760 of NC_134148.1, forward strand.
GTTCTTCAATATCTCCAATGATGAAGATAATAAAACCAACCTAGGCAATTTATTCCAGTACTTAACCACTCTGACAGTTAGGAACTCTTTCCTCATGACCAGTCTAAACCTCCCATGCTGCAATTTAAACCCGTTGCTTCTTGTCCTGTCATCACAGGTTAAGGAGAACAGTTTTCTCCCTCTTCCATGTAACACCATTTTTGGTACTTGAAACCTGCTATCATGTCCTCTCTTAGCCTTTGCTTTTCCAAACTAGACAAACCCAGTTCTCTTAATCTTCTCTCCTAGGTCACATTTTCTAGACTTTTAAACATTTTAGTTACTCTCCTCTGGACCCTCGCCAATTTCTCCACATCTCTCCTAAAATGTGGTGCCCAGAACAGGATACAATACTCCAAATGAGGCCTAATCAGCACAGGGTAGAGCAAAAGAATTACTTGTCATGTCTTGCTCACAATACTCCTGTTAATGCATCCCAGAATCACTTTTGCTTTTTTTTCCCCCCAACAGTGTCATGCTGTTGACTCATGCTTAGCGTGTAGTCTACTATGATGCCTAGATCCCTTTCTGTAGTCCTCTATCCCAGGGAGTACTTTGTATTTATCCTTATTGAACTTCATCCTAGATTCCTCAGGCCATTTCTCCAGTTTGTCCAGATCATTTTGAATCCTGATCTATCCTCCAAAACACTTGCAACCCTTCCCAGCTTCAGCATCATCTGCAAACTTGATAAGTGTACTCTCTATGCCACTATCTAACTAATTTATGAAGATATTGAACAGAACCAGCCTCGAAACTGACCCTGTGTGGAACCTCACTTGTTATTCCCTTCCAGAATGGCTGTGAACCATCAATAACTACTCTTTGTAAATAGTTATCCCACCAGTTATGCACACATCAGCTAGTAGCTTCAGCTAAGTTGTATTACCTTAGTTTACTGATAAGAAGGTCGTGTGATACTATATCAAATGTCTTACTAAAATCCAGGTATACCACATCCACCACTTTCCCTTTATCCACAAAGCTTGTTGTCCTATAAAAGAAAGCTGTCAGGTTGGTTTGACATGATTTGTTCTTGACAAATCCATGCTGGCTGTTACCTTTCACCTTATTATCTCCCAGGCATTTGCAGATGGATTCCTTATAATTTGTTCCATCATCATTCCTGGCACTGAAGATAAACTGACTGGTCTGTAATTTCCTGGATTGTCCTTACTGCCCTTTTCATAGGTGGGCACAGGATTTGCCCTTTTCCAGTCTTCTGGAATCTCTCCTGACTTCTACGACTTTTCAAATGCTCAGATACCTCCTCTATCAGATACCTCCTTGAGTATTCTAGGATGCAATTCATCAGGTCCTGGTGACTTGAAGACATCTAACTTTTCTAAGTAATTTGTAACTTTTTCTTTCCCCATTTCACTAGCATTCCCTATGTTAGGCATCCAGGCTCCATCAACCTTCTTGCAGACAAACGAAGAAATCATTAAGTACCTGTGCTGTTTCCATGTTTTCTGTTTTTTTTCACTCTCTTCATTGAGCAATGGGCCTACCCTGTCCTTGGTCTTCCTCTTATTTCTAATATACTTGTAGAATGTTTTCTTTGTTTCCCTTATGTCTCCAGCTAGAATGAGCTCATTTTGGGCTTACACCTTTCTAATTTTGCCCCTACATTCCTGTCTTATTTGTTTATATTCCTCCTTTGCACTTTGACCTAATTTCCACTTTTTATATAATTCCTTTTTGTTTTTTTTAGGTCATTCGAGATCTCTTGTTTAAGCCAGGCTGGTCTCTTCCTTTTTCCTGCACACAGGAATGATTTGTTCTTCCACCCTTAGTAATGTCCCTTTGAAAAATTGCTGTCTTCAACTGCTTTTTCCATATAGTCTTCCTTTCCATCAGACCTTATCCAGCAGTTCTTTGAGTTTACTAAAGTCTGCCTTCCTGAAATTCATTGTCTTTACTTTGCTGTTTGCCCTTCTACCACTCCTTAGAATCATGAACTCTTATCATTTCATGATTACTTTCACCCAGGTTGCCTGCCACTTTCATATTCTCAACCAGTTCTTCCCATTTGTTAAAGTCGTATCTAAAACAGCCCCCCCTCACAGTAGCTTTCTCCATCTTCTCAAATAAAAAAATTGCCTCCAATGTATTACAAAAACTTGTTGGATAATCTGTGAATACCCAGCCAGTCAAAAGCTTGAAGTAACAGTGGAGACACTGCATTCAAGGAAATTAACTGTCACTAGCCTTGTGTATGTTGTCACCATATTAGTCCGTGAATATTACAGAGACAAGGTGGGCGAGATAATATCTTTTACTGGGCAAACTTCTGTTGGTGAAAGAGAGAAGCTTTCGAACTTCAGAAACAGAATTCTGTGTGGTTTGAAACTTGCCTCTCCTGCCAACAATAGTTGAGCCAATAAAAGAGGTAACTCCTCATCCAGGGTGTCTATCCATTAGCCATGTAAACATTTTTCAGAGTTTATGATGGCTAATACACACACACACGCACACACAGTTGTCAATACAAATATGTATCACTTGAAAGTTTTTTCTGTCATAATTTGTAACACTTGAGAGCTATCATTTGAATGCAAAATTGGCAAAATGAGGATAACCCATAATTGAAAAAGCTGTCACAGGTGCTCACAGCAGGGAATTATTATTTTTAATATATTATTTAAAACATCTTGTTGCACCCCTACCCCCCACCAATTGCATCTGTTTGATGTTATCATTTAGTTAACATATCCCGCTGTCAATCACCTGGAATAACAAAGCTCACCATGTACTCAGAAAAGTGACTGAATATAAATGGCACTTCCTGAGCCAGCAGTTCCTCTCTATATGTTTTTTCAAAGTCAAATCTGCCAACTTTCATGAAAAAATAAGTTTTCATTACCATTCACTCCCGTCAACCCCGTAGAACACTACATCTTGGGAATTCAGTTAGGTTTGTCTCTGCCTAGCACTTCCTTATTGGCACAAAGAACCCTTTTCAAAGACACAAATGGCAAGCAGGTACTCAGCTCCATTGTTAAGAAAGTTCAACACCTTTTGGCTACATCTACATGAGAGGCTTTTCCCGGCAAAACTTAGCTTTTCCTGGAAAAACCATTGAACGTCTACATGCAAAATGCACTTTGTTGACGGTTTGATAAAACCCAGTACATCCACCAGCAGCGTTATAGCTCTTCCCGCTCAGGTACAATGCCTCTGTAGACAGAACAGCTGTGAAGATACTCCAGAGCCCCTTTGTCAACAGAAAGGGCTTCTAGTTCACCAAGAAGCCCTGTTTGCAAAGCTTCCAGTCAGTCATTCTGTGAAGAGAGGGTCAGGCAATCGGAGCAGATTGCTCTTTCCATCTGCTTTTACGTGTAGACACAATCTTTCGTCAGAAGTTTTGCTGGGAAATCCAGCAGTGGCTTCTCGTGTAGATGTAGCCTTTGTGTCTGTGGAACAGATCCCCTAGAAATAACTAAATTCCAGTTGCAGAATGACCTGTGTAACACACTTCTGTTCTCAGTGGCACCTGTGCAATCAAACTGAATGCAAGATACTTGCACAGGGGCTACTTAAAGCATAAACTGAGGATAAAGAAGCTACACAGCAGTAACTGGGGAGAGGATTTGGACTTTGTTTATGGTGATGATTCATGAGCCACAAACCATTGCCTTGGAGTCTTAAATCAGGTTCCTTGTTTAGGGCTGGCAGGTAGAGAAAATAACAAACATTCATCTTCTGACTTGAAAATTGAGTAAATTTGAAGTGGGAATAAGGGAGATATAATAAATGTGAATGTACACAATGCGCCATTTTATAAAGTAATTTGGTAGAGTAAAACCATACTTTAAAGGGCAAATGCTGCCGACATTTTCAAACGTTTGGTAGGAGACCAAACATTGGAAAATCCAGAGTGGATATGATACACAGCATACTCAAGGGGCTGCTATGCTAATGATGATCAGAATCCACACAAAAGGATTCTCAAATAGACTTCCTGTGGTAGGTGCATTGGAGCATGACTAGGGAAAATAGTTCAAAAGAAGAAGATAGGTAATGACTATTTTCTAATAGAAGGGTGAAGGGACATTGCCAAGTTGCTTAATCTGGGAGGAAGCTGTCCAGATTTTCGTGGTTCAGAACGAAGGGCATTCCTATACTTACTTGTGGATTGATGCTCGGTGCTCCCATCAACCCTGATGGGAGCCTTTCTACAGTCAACTTCCTGCTGTGGTGGGGATGACACTAAGGTTCGAATCAAAGTATGTCAACTCCAGTTACGCAAATAATACAGCTAGAGTTGCGTACCTTAAAATCAAACTTATCCCCTAATATTGGCCTGGCTTAAAGCTAAATAATTTATTTGCAAGGAGGTATGTAAGGAATTACACTGTAGGAACACTGTGAATAATGAAACACAACCTTCCATGCAAGGGTTGTACTGCCCTTCCTACTCCAAATTATTAGTAGCATGTCTTTGCACTGTGCAAGAACTCAGAGGGCTTTCTTGTTAATGTGTAGGGTCAGGAGACCTGGATTCTATTTCCAAACCAATTAACCTATTGTTGCTTCAGTTTCTCTGGCTGGTTCTATACTTGCCCCAACAGGAGGGGGCATGGTAACAAGGCAGTTCAAAGCAGGCTCATGAGGAGCTGATATGCATATTCAGCTCCTCATTAGCATAATGGTTGCTGCGTCAATTTCAAAGTGCAGACTTTGACAGTGTAGATGGGCAGCTTCAAAATGAATGCCCCACTTCAACATTCCCTTACTCCCACAAAACTAATTGGGAGTAAGAGAATGTTGAAGTGGAGAACTTATTTCAAAGCTGCTTGCATCTACACCTCCAGTCGCATTTCGAAGTCTGTACTTTGAAATTCACACAGCTGCCATTATGCTAATGAGGCACTGAATATGCATGTCAGCGCCTCATTAGCCTGTTTTGAACTGCCTCATCACCATGTCTCCTCCAAGAGGAGGGGTCGCTTGTAGAAGCAGCCTCCATCTGAAGATGGGTATAATAATTCTCTTTTACCTCACAGGAATTCTAGGGCTAAATCCCTGAATGCTGTAAGCTCTTTGGGATCCTGAGACCAAAGGTAATATACAAGTGTAAAGCATTGTTATGGGTTTGTATGGTGCTTAGTCAAATGGGGCACAGATCCAAAAGTGAGAATCCTAGGTGTAACCACAAAAAAGAACAACTAAGAAGGTATTATTCTCATCATATCTTTATTGCTGTTGTCACCCTTTTAGAAACCTTTAATTTGTTTAATAAAATATCTGTATATTGGATGTGAAAAGTCAAAGCAAAAGCAAAATGTCTAAAAAAGGGGTTTGTTCTCCACTTCTCCTACATTTCTGCCTGCTTTCTCCTCCCTACTGGACCATTTAACCTCACCCTCCCCAGCACACCTCACCATTCTCTTGGCTGCCTTTAGCCAACTTCACCTTCCCTATCCCCCACTCACAGCATCTGACTCACAGCTAATTGACATCAGAGTCTTTCAATTGATTGCAAAGGGCTTTGGATCAGCCACCAGGTAAGGACATGTCCTGTCCTCTCCAGGCAGATAGGACTAGAGCTTTGCTGTCTTCAGGCAGGTCCCTTAGGCCCCATCCACGCATCAGTTCCAAGCATAGAAAAGAACCATCAAGAAAAAAATTCTCTTTCCAGTGGGGCTTCTAGTTCTGTGCCTTGGCAGTGTGAGCTAGGGAACATGCAGCTAATGACTCTGATTCTGTTCCATTAAAGTCTACAGGAGTTTTGCCACTGACATCACTGAAAGTAGGCTCCAGTTCTTACTGGCTAAACTACTTTTATACTGACTGTGCAGTGATTTTTGAATCTACCATGTCATTCTACACAAGGGTAAAGTATGATTAGACTTGCATATTTCCTGAGTAACGCATTAAGATAATTGCACCTCTCTATGCTGGCTGTGAAGTTCCATTTAATTCAGACATAAACAATAACAAAGACATTACCGTGTCTTACAGCACTATGTAAGTATTTGAATCTTTCTTCTGCTGATGAAATATAATATGTGACCATAATATTATTGAAGGTATATTGTAAATGACATTAGCAAAACCCAACATATTGCATGTGGAGAACATGCAACTAAATTAAACACAACTGTTTGTAAATTGATCGATATATATATACACACACACACACAAACCACTAACCCATGCAGTAGTGTTCAATAGAAAGCAAATGTTCTGCATTATTTTACTGTATTCACAAGCGTGTGGTGAAAGCCAGAAGGGGTTTTTAAAGCTTATCTTCTCATCCTCTATGACAGCATGTTAAAATCCTGGAGAAGAAGGTATAATTCACTTTTAAAACCAGAATATGGATTATTTTAATGACATTAAATTAATACTGAATCTAATCAAATTCAAGGGTATTTAATGTTTCACATCACTAGCTTTTAATTCTTTAGACATGTAGTTATTTCATACACCAGTATCATACACAAGGAGGTCAGTTTGCGCCACTGTAGCTTTTATTATACTTAAGTTTTCTGGGCTGATGTCTGAATTCAGAAACTAAAATATATAAGCAATGAATTCTTGGTTCCTGATTTTTAACGCAAGCTGGAAATCTGTGAGAGCAGCTGTCCAAATTCAAAGGTTAAGAACAGTTAACAGCCGTTTTGAGCAGATGTGCTAGATGAATATCACTTAAGTGGAACGCAATCTTACTCAAGCAACAAAAATGGATGGGGATTCTTTTACCAAAGGAGATAGAATTAGCATTTCAGTCATTATGTAACTTTTACAGAGCTCATCAACCAGAACCCTTGTAACTGATCAATATTAACAAAATCTCAAGCACAGGAGGTACTGGTGGGAGGCAAAAGAGATGAAAAAAGAAAAGTTATCCTCCCACCCTAAAATAGGAAGCATTATTTATGCCATGACAGAAATATACATTTATTTTACTGACACTCTCTACACAGAATACAAGATTTTCCCTGTTATGCAAGCTTCCAGCTAATATGCTACTGAACCAGTCATTTACAACTATCTCAGAGATAAAATTTGACATGGAATTTCATCTGAGATTCTAGAAGTATAAACTCATAGAAATAGGCTACATTTGTGTTATGTAAATCTCTGTATATTGACTGTGAAAAGCCACACCAGCATTATGTTGCAGTTCCATCTAGCCAGCAGAAGCAAGATATTTAAAAAACATTTCGTTTCCATGTATCTTCTGGCTTAGCAAACCTCCCCCTGTGTTTCCCTGTTGGTCTTATTTTTTCTTCCCAACTTGGATCACTTAACCTCAGTCTCTCCCCAGTCTACCTCAGCACTCTCCTGGCTCTCTCTATTCACCCTTGCCTTCCCTCCAACCTCTGAGGCCTGTTTCACAACCCACTGAAGTTAGGAAAGAGATAATTTCAACTACAGAATATTTCAGTATGACATTTTACCAGGAAAAATTATCTTACCTGTGATGGTTATTTTTGCAGACCACTTGGATGTCCCATCCAACACGCTCTGTTTTGCTGCCTTTGTGTATTGCACAAAATCTTCTTTGGAAATCTGGAACATTTCCTGGATCATTTCAAATACCTCTGGTCTGTTTCGCTCCCTAATCTTCATTCTGTCCTTCATAGCAGTAATAATATTCTGGGTTTTATCTTCTGCCCCATGCTTAGAACTCTTCTCTGCAGCTCCTGAGTTTAAAAAAAGAAATGATTCATGTATTCATAGAAACATCACAGTATCACATTTGGTTTTTAATTCTAGAACCCTTAGGCATTATTAGGTACAATGCTGGGGTAGAGCTCTTCCAGACATTACAAACTAGAAGCCAAGGTGTCATCACACAAGAGGAATCACAGTTGGGAACTGCTGTTGTGCCATCCACCTTGATAATTCTCTATACTGAAGGTTAGAGTTGTAATTTTACTTGAGGTAAAATATTGGTAAGTAGAGTATTTTGTATTTTGCATTTAGGTGACGAATGAGTCATAAGAGGCTATTATAACTGAGAAGGAATGTACTTCAAATGACTGTGGTGGGGAAGTTGTGTCTGCCTATATTAGAGTTTGCAGGATCTTTACCTCTGTCACAAATGGATTACATTTCAGTAATGTGAATTTTAATAATTGGTGTTTCAGATATTTTAAATGCTCCTTTTCCATTTTGAGCACTTAATTCACTATCATTTTTATAGTTTCCTTAGCAAATAATTCCGATTCTACTTGCTAAAATTAAAAGGTAGAAGAAATTCGGTGATGAATGGGGTAAACTGATTTTCAAGGCATTGACTATTTGGTGTATCGTAAATACTAGTACAGCATTGCATGACAGTAACAAATCTAAGACAATCGCTGTTTCCATTGCAAACTGCTTTTATCAGAGATCTGATAACTTGATCTAAAAATATAAATGGCTTCAGATGCTTTAAGGACAATTCCTTGGTAAATCCCAGAGTTTGCAGGAACTGTATACACTTGGGAAAATTTCTTTTCATGCTGTCATGGTAGAGCATTTCCACAAGATCATATCCAAAAGCCATATAAGCCAATCATTATAGGTGAAATCTATTCCACCCATGCAGAGCCTGAGAACTTATTGCTTTAGGGCTACTTGAGCTTGGGCCAGGTAGATCAGCCACCTTCTCCCAGCTGCCCCAAGAGACAGAGTAGGAAATTCATTCTGGAATCACTGTGGGGGCAGCACACTCTGGTCACAATCCTCTGTATCTAAGTACGCCACTGGAAAACTCAGTATACCAGGAGCAGAAGCAAGGAAAGCTGGTTTCATGTTAACTATGGTCTCTGGCTTTTAAGGTAGTTTTCCTTCTCCTTAGGTGCTTGAAACAAACTGTGGCCAATATCTGGCCCTTGTTATTAAACTCTGGGGTATCAGGGAGGAGACAGGCTATGTTCTCAACCTCCCCAGCATGCAGGGACAGAAATCCCAATTCCTACCACTTCAGAGGGTGCAGCAGACCTCCTCCAGTTCTGTTCTAGCCAGTGTGTAGGGGATGGACTGGTCCTACCTCGTTGTTGTCTCCTTAGTTCTGTTTTGCACTCCAGCAGAGTGCAAGGATTTGGATGGGCCCTACTGTGGCAGAGAACTGTAAGGGACTCCTAGTATCTTCCTACCTTGAGCACTTGAGGAGCAGCAGGGCAGAATGTGATTCAAATTTCTGAAACCAGATTGTAAGAAGGTTTTTTTCTCTCACACAAGTCCCATTATGGTTAATTTCCCAAAATGTGGGTGAGCGGCAGAAGAGACCAAAGGATACTATCTATGAGACCCTCATTTATATACAATATATACATATGGCCAACTCTATTGTACAGTCAATAAAAGTGCCAGGGAAGAAAACAGAATATTAGGAACTGCAAAATGGTCAGCATCTCTTTGATAAGGTGACCACTAGAACTACCCCAGTACATAAAATAGACACATGTCCCTAAAGAGGCCAAGGCCAAGGAGGGCATTAAAGACTCCCCACTGCAGAAGGCCGAACCTGTAATTCATTAATGGAGACTATACAGTGCTTTGAAGATATTTATTTTTCTAACTATACACACATCACTGTGGTACTTCGGAGCTCAATCCGCTATTGTTAAGTCTTCTGTGTTGGATGAAAGCATGGCTGAGTGAAAGCCCTATTGTTACATTTACACTAGTATTTCTCTTTTGAAAGAGGCATGCAAATGAGGGAAATCAAAAATGCAAATGAGGTGCAGATTTACATATGTGGCACCTCGTTTGCATATTATTTTTTCAGAAGAAGAAAAGCAGTATAGTCGCAGCTCTTTCAAAAGTAATCCCCATCTTCGAAATAACCCTTCTTCCTAAAAAAATTGGAAGAAGAATTCTTTAGAAGAAGGGGATTACTTTCGAAAGACCTGCATCTACACTGCTTTTCTTCTTTTGAAAGAAGAATATGCAAATGAGGTGCCAGATATATACACCTCTGCATTATTTGCATTTTCAGTTTCCCTCATTTGCATGCCTCTTTTGAAAGAGGGATGCTAGTGTACACATAGCCATATTGTACTTGATTAATAGAAGAGTGCTTTAGGTGTCTGATAATACCTTGGTTAGCTTCACAGCTCAGAGTAGGGTGTGAGGACAAGGAAGTATCAGAGAGGTAGCCGTGTTAGTCTGTATCTTTGAGAGCTTGTGCTCCAAAATATCTGTTAGTCTGTAAGGTGCCACAGGACAAGGAAGGAAACTCAGCCCTGAGGAGAGTATGTGAAAATGGGGATGTGGCATTGCGCTCCATAGTGCGAATCTGTCAGCAGAACACCACCAGAAGCAGGTGTTCAATGCTAGGTCAAAAATTCTAGCAGCAGAGATGTGAGGTAACCGGGGTCACTGAGCAGGAATCACTGCAGGCATACATGTGATATGGAGACTGTCACAAAGGGCAGGACGGCAGACAAATACCAAGGTTTTCTAATCAATGAAACAGTAATGTTTTAGACATCTCTTGTTTTCATGACAGGCCCTAAGGGAATAGATGTTACTGGTTGTTGATATATACTACTGAATACTGTGGGCCAAATTCTGCAGTTACTCATTCCTTACTACAGCAAAACTGCCTTTGATTCCAGGGGGAGATTTGCCTGAGTTAGCCTGATAGGATCTGACCCTGGCTATGTCATTCCCCACTGACATCCATCCCAGTGAACATTTACTTATTTAAAATGCTGCTTTCTGCACTCTCCACCTGAGAGGTATGCTTTGTTTTCATAAAGGCCCAGGCGGGAATAACCCATGTAACCTAACAACAGACCTCACTCCAACCTGGGCAGCATAATTTAGAACTCTCAGTCTAATCCTGCTGGCAACTGTGAGCAATCCTATTTCAGGTACACTTAAACTGACAAAGCTGCTTAAAATAGAGGATTAAAAGTTTCTCAAAACCAGAAAATGTGGGTGCCTGTGCAATGAAGCAAGTAATTTATTCAGGCTTTTTATAGCCCGCAGCCCACAAACCTCTCCTCCATAGCCAGTTTTAGCTACAGGCACTTAGAAATTAATACACTGGTTGAAGCACAGGAAATGGTTGCACCCTGCACTGGATAACGGAAAATACAATGAATATGATGGAGCCAAATTACGAGTATATTTATTAAATGTAGCAAATAATTGTCTATAGGTATTTATCATACAGCTTTGTGCACATCTCTGAAAAGCCACCTAACTCTGGCTCTGTGCTGGCTGGGGAGACCTGTCCATTTTCCAAGCTGCAGGAAAAAAGGTTTATTGAAGTAAAAGTATCCTGGAAGCCCTTAACATTATGCCATGTTTGCCTGAGGTAAATACATGAGGTTATATTACCATATGCTATACCAGCCCAGATATAATTAGCATAAGAAAAAATGTATAGAACATTGCAAAAAAGGTGTCACATTATTTAGTTACCTAGGGCAATAGGCTAATTTGTGAGAACATTCCCTGCATGCAAATCAAATACCAAAGACCATGTTTGCAGCCATTTTTGTTTGTTTTTCAATTTCTGATCTTCGGTGGTCAGATCTGCCATATAAACTGGTTGTCCGTCATAAGGAACTCTTTCAGTATTTTCTGTAACTCAGGGCAGCACCATCAGAAAGACCATTCACAGCTGCACGGCTCTTTTGACATTTCCAAACTATGTGTAACTCCAGGTTGCACCTCTCAAACCTGGAGTGCTCTCATCTGGCAGCAACTGTCATCTGGCAAGACAATGGATGCTACTGAATTAGAGATCCCCGCCTGAGAGGCTGCTATGAGAAGGGCAGGCAGGAGCCCGCTGATAAAGGGGCTGGCTGTCTTGTGCAGGGGAAACCAGGGGTTTCTGTTTGTGGCGCCAGCTCCCCAGCAGAGGAATCAGCTTCCTGTGCCAGTTCCCTACCTGGAGCTGGCATCCCATCCAGCTTCCTGTGTGGGTTCCCCAGCCTGGAGCCAACAGCCCGCAGGGGCTTGTGCTGGCTCCCTGGCCAGGGCTGGAGCTGGCTGCCTGGTTTCCTGTGTGGGAGCTGGGGCTGGAGCCAGCAGCCTGGCTGGGGCTTTTCCCAGCTGGGGCTGGATCCGCAGCCATGCAGGGTCAGGCTGGCAGTATCAGCCCAGCAGTAGCCAGCTGCAGTAAGGGGGGCACTAGGACTGAGAGGGGGCGGGGGCAGGGGACCTCCCCTTGTCTGGCAAATTCCCTTGTTCATGATGGCTCAGGTCCTGAGGGTGCTGGACGAGGGAGGACCTGTATTATCTAATTACCCTTCCTCACACAATACTTGAGGAATACATGGAAGTACATAAGGTATCATTACTTTTATTGTTACAATAGGCAAAACTAAAACAAAATGAGGTTAAGTCATTTGCTCTGCAATTAAAATTCAGGAGTTCTAGCTCTGTGCTTACTGTGCTGGAAGACAATTCCTCATCCACAATGCCATCAGATGCTACTCTTTTATTTCAGTATTTTTCATTAAATTTCTCTCAGGCTGTCATGACTCAAGAAGAGACTATCCATACAACAGCTAGGGAAGGGTTTTCTGTCAGCATGGGAACCACACTGGAGTCTTATCTAATCTTTAGGGTGAATCCTCTGTTTATTATTTATTATACATATTGTGCTTGAAAGATGTTAGGCACTTACAGAGCAGCAAAGACACAGATACATTTATGGGCAAATGGGAGGCTTGATTTGATCCACTGCACAAGGTTGGAAAGGCAATGGCTGGGTTGAGAGGGGAATGCCAGAGGCTGAATTCCATGGCATACGTGACACAGCAGCATAATCTTCTATGTTTTCTATAGCTTGAGAATCCACGAAAACCTCTGTGGCTGGTACTGATAAATATGTGGTTTTTGAATGATGAAGAATAAAATTCCAGTGATCAAAGATTTCCAACTGAAAAAATTAGACGTTCTTGGAAAAATAATCCTTAAGCACACAACAGTTAAGTGCCAATAGAAAACAAAAAGCCAGCTGGAGAGACCTCAAGTGATTTCAGATTTTATAGAGGAGGTGAAAGATGACTCTTGAAGTGCTTCAACAACATGATGAATATTCAACTTTGACCTTACTTGTCTTTTTTGCTAGACATCAAAGCAACACGTACCATTATCTGTCAATGTCTTTCATTAATAAGCACAGACTAGGAAAATCATTGGGATGTAATAATAAATCATGGATAAATTTAAGGTGGCAGTAGTGAATCACTGTAGAAACTCATGCTTATTTTCCAGGCAATCCAGATAAAATTGGACATATAGATTAACTATCACAAATTTGCAATTGCCAAGCCGTATTGTAGAATCTAATGAAACTACTCTTACATCATGTGATACTACCAGTCCATCAACAGCCCTGTCCATGCATTATTGATGTAAGTCATTTAAAGAATACAATAGGCTACGTTGTTCAATAAGATTAACAAGCCCCCCACCCAACCCAACATTGTCAGAGATTAATTCTGACTTATACTGTACCTACTTCTAAAATCATCATCTTGGTGAAGGTGAGAAGCTTAATGAATAAAGATAATTGATTTTGTATTTTAACCCTTCTAGGATCATTCTGGTATAATGACCTTCCTGCACTGGTTATCTAAACCCCCTTCTAGCAGGCAGTAATCCACACTAGAAAGCATTATATAAAACCAAAATGTACAGCTCATAAAACAGTCCATCATAGCATCAGATTGTCAGTTAGCCAGATTGTCTGGCAGGGTGCTAAAGAGAAACCCTAGGCCAAATTCACAGATTATGTATGGGCATGGCTCCACTAAGGTCAGATCTGCTGAGGCTTTGGCCTTTCATTGTATAGGATTGCTAATTATAGCCGCCTCTCACACACACACATACACACCAGCAAAAAGCAGCATGGAATTGGCACTGAATTCAGAAAGAAATTTAAGATTTTCTTTTCTGAGTGATTGCATGTCACTTATGAAACTTTAACATTTCTTTTGAACCTAAAAGATATATTGTGTAAGAACCTAGTTTTCAAATGCACAGTAGAATGTTCAAAGCCTGTATTTGAGGACTTGGACCTACATCTGGGCAGCCAAAATTGATATTTGGGTACTCACAGAACCCACAATTGATCTGCAGGGCTCAAAATATCCAAGACTGTATCTTTTACATGGATTTAATTTTTATACCTATAGCTTACATTGTAGGTGTTGTGCAAAACTGTTCATATCTGACCTAGAAGAGGAAGGAGCGACTCCATAGTGGAATACACTTTATCTTAGATGTGGGTGCCTATTGTTAGTTTCATGATTTTATCAAGTGCTTAGACAGCATGCTGATGCATATGGCATAAGTATGAACTGAACACTAGGTCCCAGTGTGATGCTGTGGCAAAACAAACAACAAAACACCTCACTAACACAGTTTTGTATGTATGATGGATTGGACAGGTGTTATTACCGCCGTATGCAGTAAACTCTTATTCAGCAGCCCTGGGACTGGGAGGTTGCCAGATATTTAAATATTCTGGGTAATAGAGAGGTATACCTAGCAATGCATAACACTAAAGAAAAAGATTAAATATTAAGAAACAAAAAAAAAAGTATGTAAAATACTTTACTTACCAACAACCATAGTATTGTACACTGCAAACTTATACCATATTTGCTGTATCAATTTGTATTTACTTTCATTATACTGTACCTATGGAAGATGTAACTAAAATTTACTTATGGTTAAAATGTTGGGTTTTTTTAGACTTCCAGATGATAGATTGCTGGTTAAGACAGCGTTTACTGTATTTGGCACTGGTGAGACCCACATTAATGGAAAAGAACCATAGAACTGGAAGGGACCGTTAGAGGTCATCCAGTCCAGTCCCCTGTATTCACAGCAGGACCTATCACCATCTCTATCATCCCTGACTGATGTTTATCTAACCTGTCCCTAAGCACATGAAAGCTGTTTCCGTGAAATACATTTGCAGCTCCAACAATATTCAAACTCACAATGACTGGTTTACAAGGCCCATGCTCTAAGCACTGAACTCCCTCTTCTGACTAATGCCACAGCCCACTCTCATATCCACAATTTTTAAAAAGATGTTGGAAACTGGGGAGGATTTAGTACAGAGCTGCAAGGATGATTTGTGGTGGGAAAAACAGGCCTTCCCACAACAACTGGAGATTAAAGGACTCACTCTCATTAGCTAATAGAAAGGTTAAGGGGCATCTTCATTAGGGTTCATAACAACTCACATAGGGAGAAGATTTCTGAGGCTAGAAAGCTCTCTAATCAAGAAGACAAAGCCATAACAAGAGAAAATGGCTGGAAAGTGAAGTCAAGTTTAAGCAGTGAGAGTGTGTCTATGCTAGGAACTAACTTCGAAGTTAGGCACTACTTTGAAGTAGTCTGCAGAGGGTCTACGTATGTTTTCCCTTAATTCAAACTTAACCTCAAAGACAGGAGCCAACTTTGAAGTCCTAACTCCATTCCTGGGAATGGAGTAGTGCCCTACTTTGAAGTTTAACTTCAAAGTAGAGTGTGTGTAGACACTCAACTTCAAAGTTGTACTTCAAAGTAAGCAACTTTGAAGTTATTTCTGTAATGTAGACATGGCCTGAGGGTAATTAACTGGTGGAACAGCATACCAACTCTTCATTGAAAGTCAATGGAATTTGTAATCTTAAGTCCCTTGAATGTGCTTGGAAATGCTACTTTATATGGCCTATACTGTATTTCACAACAGACTGGGTGGTGCCTTCTGACCTTAAAATCTAGGAAATAAAATGACAGATTGACAGTTTATGTAAAAAAAAAAAAAAAAGACAAGACAAGACTATTATTATAACTACAGTCTAATTCTAGAAGCTTGTACCAGGTGTAATTGTTAAAAATCAAGTATACCAAATGTTTGTGCATTTGTGACTGTGGTGTTAACAAATGACACACAGTCCTCTATGATGGGCAGAGATGGAGGAACAGACAAGGATATTAATGCCAGGACAGGAAAAGCAAGAGCTGCATTCAAGACTCTTTGTCCCATAAGAAGTTCACAAATAATACCTGTCAAGACAAAACTGCGGATCCTCAACACAAATGTGAAGAGAGTACTCTTCTATGGATGTGAGACCTGGCATACTAAAAACTCTCCAAATTATAAGCTACAGACAGTCATAAACACATGCCTGAGGTACATCCTTCACATCGGATGGCAAGACTTTGTCACAAATGAGCGTTGGAACAGAGCAGGACAAGAACCACGTGATGTTCAAAAGAAGAAAAAGAAAGTGGGGATGGCTGGACCACACTCACAGACAACCATCATCCAGCATAGTCTGTCAAGCTCTCAAATGGAACCCACAAGAAAAATGCAAAAGAGGAAGATCTTGGACAATGTGGAGAAGATCTACTGAGATTAAAAGACAACAACTGGGGTACTCCTGGAGTCAGCTAGTTCTGTCCTAAAACAGAGTGAAGTGGAGGAGACTTGTATATGACCTATGCTCCATCCAGAGTTCAAGGGTTTAAGAGAAGTAAGTCAAGTCAAGTCAAGTCATTTCCTCTGATAAAAAAAAATGGAGTGGAAAAACGGAATCCAGGGGTTATATCACATAATGGGGAGTGGGAAGGAGGAGGAAGAAGGGGAAAAAAGGTTAGCTGTCACTAACAGGACCAGTTAATGAAGCAAAGTAGGATGTGTCCCATTCCTGTGAATATCAAAGTGGTGGAATTGCCCTTGTATTGCACAAGATAGTTAAGATCTCTGTTCAGTCCCAGAGTAAATGTGTCAAATTTGTAAATAAATTCCAATTCAGATGTCTCTCTCTGTAATCTTGTGGTACAAAAATCTTTTAGAGAAGAATGGATATTTTTTGTAAAAGAACAGATATTTTAACTCCATTATTGAATGTTCAGGGAGGTTAAAGTGTTCCCCTATAGATTTATGCGTATTCTAATGCCAGATGTCAGGTTTATGGCCATTCATCCTTTGGTGCAGAGACTGTCTGGTTTGTCCCATTGTAAGGTGGACCAATCTAGGTTGTGGGCAGGAGAGAAGAAACCTGCAACTTTATGGGCTAAGGTCATGTGCTCTACTGCATGAGCTAAAAGCCAGGTGTCTCTCAGCTAAGGCTGTGGAGCAGAGATTTAACTCTCTCTTGCTCGTTGTCTCAGTGCCTCTGGGGTTATATAAGGTGCCATAGCAGTGAATCAACCCTGTGGCATGATACAGAAAGAGCCCTGAAACATGCTTAATTTGAAGCACACCAATAGCCTTACTGATTGAAATGTTATTTCCCACCATATAAAAAGTGACAGCAAATTTGTTTTAGTACTTAAGTTGATTCTCAAGGAAAAGTCTCTGTGGCCAATCTCCCTACCAAGCTCTCTGGATCAAGTGGGCAAAATTTGCAAGAGGATTAATATTTGGTGGCTGAATCTTAGATTGGTCTACATTTATTCTCCCTTCAAGGCATATCAGCCAGTTCTCAGTTGCTACTGTACAGATATCTATAAATGGACACAAGACAGAAAGTTCAGATCTGAGCTCACTCAAAATCAGTGATGGCTGGATTTGAGGCATCACTGCATAACGTCACTATTATCCTATGTGGTGTCGTAGAACTGGTGACCATACCAAAGAAATTAAGATCAATGTCACTTCAAGTTTCTAGGCCAACTCTGAGGCCCAGAAGCAGAATTCAGAAAAGGCATAGAATGGGCAGGGGTCATTGCTGTCAGGGGTCTTTCGGGAAGAGATGGATTAACAGAAGACATTTGGTAAAAGAGGAGGCGGCATCTTGGCTACCAATAATAGGCATCCTTCCATAGGCACTGACTTCCCCTCTAGCTTGGGGGTGGCTCATCTCCTTCTCCACCCCAGCTCCAACTTTATTTCCCTCCCTTCCCACAAGCCTCTGCCCTCTTCCCGTCTCTGTTCTGTCCTCATTCCACCCTTTTCCCCAGTCCTGCCCACCTCACCTCTATTTCAACCCTTCCCCACAAGATCCCACTCTGCTTCTTCCCACCCCCTACACTTTCCTCCGAGCACACTCTGTGCCTGCTCCTCCCACTCCCTCCCATAAATTTGCTGTTTGTGGTGCTCCAGAAGGGCTGGAAGGTCAACAGTGGGTCACAGTGGGGTCTCCAGTGGGTGAGAGACATGGCGGCAGGGTGGGAGTGAGGGAGCTTGGCTGCCATTGGGTGCTCTGCACACACTAATTTTTCCCTGTAGGTGCTCCAGCCCTGGAGCATCCACAGAGCTGGCGGCTATGCATTCTTACAAGCAAAAGGGGGTGTCATGAAAGGCAACAAGTCAAGAAGATGGTGCAAGCACCCATTTAATCTATAATGCCCACCGCAATATTTTACTTCAAATAAAGTTAAATTGAAATGTTCTGAGTGCACATTCGTTCTGACAAAGGAGCGAATCTGCTCTGCTAGGATTTTTTTTCTTATGTAAGCTAAAAATGCTTCTGAACAATGGATGAGAACATGTTGCCTCTGCCTTCCCAGAGCTACACATAGAAGATTTTCCTCTTCCAAGAAGGAAAAGAAGCACTAAACCTTCTAGTAATACCTTCTTTCTGAACAAGGAGGACAAATCTACTCAGCACCTAAGATCCACACATAGTATTTGTAGGATATGACTATTGTTCCCAGTGCTCTTTATGTCCTTGCAGTGCCTTGGAAGAGGATGGGGATTTTAGAAGCAGGGGAAACTACTGGCATCAGAACTCCAAACTCAGCTGTACAAGATTCCCTGAAACAGGTGCAGATGGGATAGGCCTTTTAGATGTGCTGAGATCCACATTGTCATTCTCATCATCAATAACCATGGGCTCAGCGCCTGTTGGTGTCTGATGCCTTTCTCACTATTCCTTTCCATCTCTCCCTGCCCAGTGTACAGTGGCTTAATTTCTATAGACTAGCTCTGCACCAATCTATTATATCATCTACCCATTCTCTGTGGGGTCTGCCTCTCCTTTTCAAACCGTCCATTATGCCAGATACCAGGGCCTTGATTTTCTATTCATTGTTCATTCTCCAAATATGCCCAAAGAGTTGTAGCTTGTGTTTTTATACTCTTCTGCAGCAGGTTCTCTTTCGGCTTTATCTTTCTATATAATTCCTCATTGGTGACTTTCTGCATCTGTCCTATTCTCAGCATGTTTGTATAACAACTCCTTTCAAACACCAATATTCTTCTTTTCGAATCTTCCATTATCACCCATGTCTCACATCCGTATAACATACTGCTGAATACACGTTTCAAGATGCTCATCTTCGTTCCTAAGCTAATCACTTTGCCTTCCCAGATCTTATCTGTCATCTTCCAACTCGTTCCTGCTTTCCACTATTCTAGTGACTATTTCCTTCTTACAGTGTAGATCATGTGTTATGTTGCTCCCCAGATATGTGAACTTCTCTGCATTTTCTAGTTCAATACCATCAACACCAATCTTCCTTCCTATTTCCTTATCTCCAAATACCATTGTTTTTGTTTTATCCATATTCATAATCCATCCATACTACTTCCCTTCTTCGTTTGGCACCTGCACCATATTCGATAGCTTCTCCTCATCTTCTTCAATGATAACTATATCATCTGTGAACCTCAAGTTGTTAATTCTTTTTCTGTGCACAAATACCCTTTCCACCTCTTCCTTGATCTTGTCCATCACTCTCTCCAGATGCGTGATGAAGATGCATATGGACCTCCCAAAATCTGCAAGTTATGGTGCAAAAAACCCTGCCATTCTCTTAGGAGGCAAACCCCACACTCCTAATGGAACAATCTTGGAAAAATTCCATGAAGTGCAGTTTGTGGACTTTGCCCTATTCCTTTGGATTTTTCTGTGGGAGGGTGTGATCTGGATCTAATATTAACAACAATGGAAAAAGAGGCAAGCTAACGTGTTATGTACGGCAGCTTATGGTTGCTGGTTCTTTCTCTGATAGTTGACACATTACTTGCACATTTTGTGTTGCAAGCAGCATGATGTGACAGCAACTCTGTTTCATTTTTATGCTTGCAATCCAGAGCAGTACAAACCAAGTGATTCCCAAAAGACCTACTACATGAAATTACTACACAGAGCTGAAAGAGATCAATGGCCTGATACATAATTAATTATTTTAGATGGAGTCTTGAAATGTTGCTGGAATCAAATACATCAACTGGTCAAATGAGACTAGACAGCATCTGACACTTGCTGTATATTAACCAGTATGCACACTCCTTAGGTCACATACTGCCAAGAAAATAGAAGTTATGCATGCTTCTTAAAAGACATATTTGTTAGTATCCTGTTCACATCAAACATCGCTGAAACTTGAAAACAATGCTAGCAGCAGCCCTACTCTATACCATAATGCATCATCTTATAATATGACTTTCAACACAAAAAAACCCAAACGAGCCCTCTTTTTATCATGTTTAAAGTATACTAGCAACACGGGGCTTGTCTATACTTACCCCCAACTTTGCCAGGGGCATGTTGATCAGGGCGGTGGGAGATTACTAATGAAAGTGCTGCAGTGAATACGAAGCACTTCATCAGGGTAATTGTCCCCTGCGGCAACTTTGAAGTGTCAAACTTTGAAGTGCCGGCATGCGTGTAGCTGTGGGCACTTCTAAGTTGGGGGTTTACTGTATCTGCTACACACATGACGACACTTCGACATTTAACATTTTGAAGTTGCCGCCAAGGAGAATTATTAGTAATCTCCTGTCACCCTGATTAACATGCCCCCTTCGAAGTTGGGGGCAAGTGTAGATCCACTCACGATGTCATTCAAGACTGTACCTAGTTCAGATTCAACCATAATGTGGAACCAATGTTAGGTACAGTTTGATTTGCAAATTCTCCATTACGCTATGGCCTCTTTGAGTCTGTGCATCTGGCCATGACAATTCAATTCCCCTGATGGAATATCTGGCTGTTGTAAAGCTAGAAAAGCATACCTATGGCTATGTCTACACTAAGGAAAGTTGACTGCAGATACAGTAAACCTCTGACTTATGCATAGGTTGCATGACTGAGCAACCAAACCTAAGTCAAAATTTCCATAAGTTGGGATGGGTCCCCCTTCCTTGCTGTGGCAGGTAGCCCAGAGCCAGGCCCAGAAGCACTGGTCAATTTCCCTCCTGTGGTGGGGAGCCAGAAACTGACAGCCTTATTTTGTTTTTTGCTTTTTGCTTTTTTGTCTTTCTCCCAGAGACACTGCAGCAGAGAGACTTTTAAAGAGGTCTGCACTTTTAATTACACTCTGTACTTTTGCGGATCAAGTTGATGGAAAATCCACCTAACTGATGTGTAATATTTATTATATCAGGCCACATGTATTCATTAAAATTCTTTCATTAGATCTACTCCAAACAACAGATTTCTCAATGGGAGAACTCCTGCATCTTTACCGCTGGTGCATACATAAGTATTTATTTCTGTTGGGCTACAAATGCAAGCAACAGAATATCAGTTTCCTAAAATTGAGTTACAGTCCAAAATACATTCACAGGAAAATTTCAAATGATTTTTTTTTAGTAGCAAGTCACAAGTAAAACTGGACTTTGAATGAAAAAATATCACAACGTGTTGAAATTAAAAAACACTCATTTTCCATATCCTCACTACCTTTCTAATAGATTCAGGGCAGCACAGAGTAACATATACTGATTTATAACACTGAAATATAAAAGTAAGAATGGTTAATAGAAAGATTAAGAACTTTGATAGCCATATTTTAATGATCTGCTTTGTGTATAGAAAATGAGGACAGATGAGGTAACAATTAAGGTAAGCCCTTGCTGGAATATGTGTACTTTTCCCAGTTCTTCTTTTACATAGCGTTGCTAATCTTCTTAATATATCATTGCTAACAGAATAAAGTTATGTCATGCTGGAAGATGTAAGTAAAAGATATAGAAATAGGTAATGAGAAATACCATTCCCCGCCCTTTTCTGGGAAAAGCCAAGGCAGGTTGGCACAAAATCATGACCCAGAAACTGCAAAACCACCAGGAAAAAAGAAGATGTTGGATAACTGAAGTTTGTGCATGTGTAATATGTGGGTTAATGTGCTAAAATTCCTTTAAATAAAGATTAAGTAATCTGCAATATCATAACTATAGAAACACCAGATGAGAAACTGAAGAACAAGACTGAAGGACCAGACATAGGGTTCTGAGAAGGTGAGGACTATCATGTAAGATGAAAAAAACAGTGGTAACTTGGTACCATTTACCAATTTTGTCTTGTCAATTACTATTTGTCTGACATATATATACCTCCAGACACTATAAGTGACAATAATTCTGTCTGAAATAGCACAAAGGGGAAAATTGATTAAGCCTTAATTGGGTAAACTTGTGACTCAGGCTGCTTCTACACATGCCACCTCCCATCAGAGGTGGCATGGTAATGTGGTAATATGAAGCAGGCTAATGAGGTGCTAATGAGCAAATTCAGTGCCTCATTAGCGTAATTGCAGCCATTCAAGTTTCAAAGTGCAGACTTCAAATTGGAGATTGACAGTGTAGATGGGGGTAGCTTCGAGATAAGTGCCCCATTTAGACATTCCCTTACTCTGATCTAGTTTTGTGTGAGTAAGGGAATGTTGAAGTGGGGCGCTTATTTTGAAGCTGCCTTCATCTACACAGTCCATCTGCAATTTAAAGTCTGCACTTTGAAATTCGCATGGCTGCCATTACTCTGATGAGGAGCTGAATATGCACGTTAGCGCTTCATAAGCCTGCTTCAAATTGCCTCATTACCATGTCACCTCCTCCAGGAGGTAGCATGTGTAGAAGCAGCCTCAGTTCCCCAATTTTTAATCCCAATGATTACAATTAACAACTTTTTACTGTGGCCACTCAGAGAGAGTCCTTATTTCATGTAAATAAGCACAGTTCTACTGATTTCACCAAGTGAGGCTCCGGCCCTTTACTTCAGTGGGTACCTGCCAGCACATACAGTATGTCAAAAGCATGAAGCATGAAGCATTGTGAAAAGTCAGCTGCCACAAAATACTCACTTTGCAAACAGTCAGCATTTAGGAGGTCTTGGCACTTCTCATGACATTTGACACCACATTCAGTGCATCTCATGCCTTGCCTGGCTATGCCCCAAAGGAGACCTTCGCATTCGTAACAGTAGGTGGGAGTTGTAGCTGTCCACACTTCGAAGTTATGGGGAGTGGTTGATGACATTGGATAGATTAGAGCCTGCAATGTCTTTTTGAAAACATGCATTTTCTGTTGGAAGGGATGAGGAAAAAATCAATAAAAGGCATCTTAGATTTCAATGTTCTTTCACATGAGTGAACTACTGTTAAAATCCTCATAAAATACATCACAACTTTGCAGAATATGAAATTTGAAATCAAATAACACATTCCTCAGCAAAAAACTAATTTTACTCATGTCACCTCTTACTTTCAAGAGCAGGTTTCCTAGATGATCTCATTTAACTGATTATATCAACAGCAGCATTAAGGTATATTCAATCAGTCAATTATATTTTCAACATAGAGTCCAATATAATTCATTTTTTTCATCTTGATGGCAGAGATGGAAAAAAATCATTAGCATTACATTTGCAAATACATTTTAAGCAATTACCTTAAATATAGGGCTCCTGAATATTTATATGCTTCCTACAGGGACTTGTCTGACTATACACATTGCATGGAATGTATCTCTATTATGTAGAAAGTGACTTCTCTTAAATCCCATTTCTGCATTATCTTCCCATCCGGCTGAAGAAGGAATGTTTCATGAGTTCCAGTTTTGGCAGTTTTCCCACAGTACTGAGTGTACCACTCTTATTTTATGAGTTAGGAGTGTTTCCAAATCAAACTCCAAAAATGAACACAGATTTTGGGCAGCTTTGGATCAACATCCAAATTTTGCTGCTCATGACCACCTCTGGTCAAAAATGATCAACAACACGATAATTAGCAGAGCAAAGAAGCTGAGATCAAGCTCATTAGTGCCAAAAGCCAGTTAACACTGATGATCTTGCCCGGCAGGCTTGTTTATAAAATAAGGGCATAAAACGCTATGGTTTCCATATAAAACACCCCTTGCTATTAAATTTACTCAGCTTTGTATGCTAACTTCAGTTTTGTTAGGTACTGAGTGCTCCTTAGTTTCACTGATTTCCATGAGAATAGAGGCAGTTCCATGGGTCTCAAGTAATGCTCAGCACTACACAGGATCAGGCTCCAACTCTGCTTCTTTGATTAAATGTATCTGCCTGACAGCATACTACTAAGCATTATAATCTTGTCTGCTTCTAAATAAGTTAAGTAACTCTACTGTGAAGGAGGAGCACTCATCTCAGAGACAGCTATCCTGCTGGTTTGCTTGTGAAAATGTACCGTGAGAAAGAGCTGAGGGTCTGGAAGTGGGACAAGGTAAGATTCTGTGGCTGGGAAGGAAAGGGAAAAAACATTTTAATATTAAAGCTACGTATTAAATGTGGCTCAAAGAAGTGATCAGGAGGATTGGAGCTGAAGCGCTTTTCACTTCACCATATGAATTTAAGTTTTTGTTGACACTTTCACATATTTAATCTACTTACACCCGCCTGAATTCTGAGAAGAGTAGCTCTGTAAGCAAGAGGGGGTTAGCATTTAGAATGAAGCAAGATGGGAAGATGTTTTTAGGGCTCGTGAGGTTGGATATACATATTGCCCTTAAATGTGGGAAAATGTTGACAATAATAAATAGTCCCATATTTTCAGGAGCACATATATAGACTTCTAGTAACAAGACAGCTGCACAGTCAATACCATCACATAATGTCTCAGAAGAAAAAAAACATCACCAGCTGTGGGGGGGCACTTAATATTCATGAGCTGACTAACTCATAATCTGAGACATATATTTCATAGTTCTCCCTCTCTCTTGTTTACACACACACACATGATTACTGGCTGATGAAGTCTCACTCCCTGGTGAATCTTGAAGCAGGGATACAATTCTGTATTAAATTCTTTGGGTCAGCTCCCTAGCTGTCATTAATCAGCCTAGCTTCATGGACATCAAGGAAGCGGTGACCATTTTTAGCAGCTATGGAGGCAAGGTTAATTTAAAAAAAACAAACACCTCATTACTTGAACCAAATAATGAGTTATGCCAAAGTAACTGAAAGAAGTCACCTTTCTCTCTCTTCATGTCTCTGTTCCCTGCTTGCCAATGCAAGCTTTCCAACCTGGAGACTTACTCTGCCTTTCAAAAATCTAATTTTTCATTGTGAGATTGAGCCCCAGCCTTCACTCTGCCATTTAAACAAGCCTTGATTGCTTGTTTTTCCCAGAAACACTTTATGTGCTTCTTCCATTATGCTTAGATAAAACGCCCCACCCGCAACTGAAAATATATAACCTGTCTTTATTTTAATTTCTCCCTGAAACTTAGGTGATGTCTACAAGTCAGAGACACTGGTGTCTGGTATAGGTTAGCCAGATAATCAGCTGTGG
Source organism: Carettochelys insculpta (assembly GCF_033958435.1). Classification (NCBI taxonomy): domain Eukaryota; kingdom Metazoa; phylum Chordata; order Testudines; family Carettochelyidae; genus Carettochelys; species Carettochelys insculpta. Next base: position 20,740,200 of record NC_134148.1, read on the forward strand.
CCACTGAGACAGCTGTTTTGACTAATTTATGCCATCACACTTTTCTCTATTATACTTCTGACTCCTCTTCCCTTCCCCTGTTTGCCTGCCACACATTGTCTAAAGTATTTCCTGAAACTTTTCTGGATCCAAGGCTGCTTTTGTGTTAGTACATTGCCAAACAGGATGGGACCCAAGCACCAGTTGTGGATCTTGAATTGTTACTATGATACAAATATAGGCAATAATAAATGACCATGGAAACTTAAATAAGTTACTTGTTGCATCCTCATGGTAATTGGTACAATATGCAGCCTTGCTGTGCAAAACTGGGCAGAAAGGCAGCTCTGGTTCAAACCCATGTGATCTAAATAATTCTAGGACTCTTAGGAGACTATGGAGTGTGAACCTCAGTAAATGAACACAGAAAACAATTGGAATGAATAGCTGTGACTGAAAATGTTGGTACAGGTGGGACAGCGCAGTGCAAAGCAGTTAAGGAAGTGTCTCTACAAAATTTTTCTATGCCGCCCTGCCTGGGTCAGGTCTTCTTTCAGGTGGTAGTTCCTTTAAAGCTGCCCTAACTTTCATTGGTAGATAGAGAATAACTAGGAGCTCCTCTGCTGGCTATGATCGCTAAAACACATGTTCCATGCCTTCTCCTTCTGCTATTTCTGGAATGTGCCTTTTACAGGCACTGAGGTTAAAAAGAAAACTTCAAGAACATCACAGATTAAATGTATACAGTAGTGTTGATTAATCACAATTCACAGAAAAGACCAACTCTTTGAAACTTCCTTTGCAGTTTTATTACTATAATACCTATATAATCTGATTAGTCCCTCGGTGCAAATCCTGTCCTACCTTTTACCTTACAAAATTCCATTAATATATATTTCATTTGCAAGATTTGGACCATAGCACCATGTAAAGAAATCAAATTAAACTGTAGTAGTCCTTGAAAGAAACACACCATACAGAAATAGCACAAAAGCCAGTAACCCATGTTTTGTTTTTTGTTGTTTTACATCAGATTATTATATAAAAGTCAAACGTTTAAAAAAATTTGTCTGAATAACTGCTTTACAAAAGTTGTGTCTTTGAAATTAAAAATGAATTTACTCATATTTAGTAAAAGACATTATAACATTATGAATGATATTTGTGCATGTGTTTGGTAATGCAGCTTCTTGCTAAACAATAACAAGAATTCAATGACTTCTCTGCTATTTAACATGCCACAAAAGGATAATTATATATACCTTATTATCTGATCCTCAGAATGCTTTCATCTGTAATAGTATTCTCTACTAATCAATTGTGTATATTTATAGAGCTCCAGTCACAGCAATATCTAAATATTGTTGATGTATAGGAAAATCCTCCAGAACAGAAAAATTATCTTTCTATTCTCCTTATTGAAGATAATTTCACTCAAGCATTATTTCACGTTTTCGTACTTTCCATTACTTTTCATGAAAGGACAAAAACAAATAGTTATGCTTCCAATTAGCAATATTTTGAGCACCAGTGATTTCTGACAGACCTGTAGCTTTATGGTTCTATGGGGTTCAGTAAAGCAGTTAAATTTATACTTTAACTTTAAGCACATGATTAAGTCCTAGTGAAGGGAACAACATTAAGCACATGCATAAGTGCTCTGGTGAATCAGGCCTCAGCCTACATGCATAGTCTACATACCATAATTATATAGCACACACATGGGACAGTAATCCTTATACAGTCAATCCCCAGAATTTAATTTATGGGAGGTTGGTAGCAATTCATTCTGTGCGGAAATCATCAGCTGAAAGTGAGATGCTGAAATTTTCTGAATCAAACCAGCTCTCCAGCAGGCCCAGTATCCTGCCTCAAACTGTGGTCAGTACCATACACCTCAGCGGTAGTTGTAAAACCCTGTAAGGGGATAACCTGCTCTTCAGCTAATAGATATCTTGTGCACTAAAGCCTGAGGGTTTACTTCCATTACCTTTCAGCCTGTCTGTAACTGGATGTTCCCACTATTCATGTACATGTCTGGTCCTTGTTTCAGCCCGGCTAAGCTCTCATTCTCATTGATACCATGTGACAGTGGGTTTCACTAGTTACTTATACATTGGGTAGGAAGGTATATCCTTTTGCCAACTTTTAAATTTGTTGCTATTCAGTTTTATCCTATGCCCCCTAGATGTGCCCAGTTTGCCTTCTCTATACCATTCATTATAATAACTATCATATGAAAGCCTCCTATAACTTCTCTTCTTCCTAAAACCATCGGGCTTAATCTTTTCATCTTCTCATCATGCAGATGTCTTCCTATGCTTGTAATTGTTCCTGTTTGTTTTCAGGCTCTATGCCTGAAATGTATTGATTGAAATGGGCTGACTGGAACTGCAAACAGTTATTAAGTTCAAGGCATAACACAGCCTTCTAATATATGCAGTATTATTTTCCATCCTATTCCTTATGCATATTGATACTGTATTAACTTTTCTGACTGCTGACTTATATAGAGCAGATGTTTTTATTGAGCTGTCTGCAGGACCCCCTTTTTCCCCCTGAGTGGTTACAGTTAATTCAGAATCCAGCAGTGTGGTTAAAATCAGTTCTTCCATTCTGGATCATCTTGCATTTGTCAAAAATAAATGTCAGCTGTAGAACTTGCTCCTTATAGTTCTCTAGAGGGAGCATCTACGGTAGCTTCAAAACAAAACAAAAAGCTGGCAAAATGAATTTGGGAACATCTAATGAGAAAAAGGCTACATCTACTCTACGAGCCAAAATCGAATTCAAGACAGTTAGTTCAATAGTACAATGTGACTGTCTTCAGTGTAAATACAATTAGCTCGACTTAGGTAGCACTAATATAGATATCATCTCATAGGAACCAGCTGGATGTAGCATCAAGTTTGAATTTATAAGTTCAAATAAAGGCCAGTGTGGAAGCACCATGTCTTAAACGTGAATTTATTAGCCTCCAGAGATGTCCCATATGTACCCCACAATGCCCCACGGTGCTCCGCTGCATCTGCTTCCATCTCTGCTGCTCTCCAGGTGCGCAGGAGTTAGGTAACAGGAAGACTGGGAATTTCAATTCAGAACCAGAAAGCCCATGGTTGTGGGGTCATGTTTGTATGAGAGGCTGAGAAACGTCTTTCTTTCTTTGATGTTAGTGCTGTGAGTGCATCCACCCATTACAAATAGCCCCACCACAGAGTTTGTGGTTCTGTCTCTATCTCTGCTAGCTGAGCACTTCGTATTTTTTATGTGCTGCCTGGTGCCAGCCACTGCCCCACCACACCATGTGGCAGCAAAGCTGTTGCGGGGCTTGTGCTTACATAAGAGGCCAAGAAACTTCTTCTCAGCAGTGTACATTTGTGCAGCCCGCCCTCGCCCCGCCCCCCACAGTCAGGGTCTTTCCTGCTCCCAACCACATCACATGGCTAGCCCCCGACCCAATAAAAGGACGTGCCTACCGTTCGATGCTGACCATGCCGCCAGACAGCACCATGTCCTGGCTTGTGCACATTGCTGACACTGGGGGGGGATGTCTCCCACAGCGGCTAAGATTTTCAGGGGCTTGCAGCCACCCGGGGGGCGGGGATGTGTGTGACTCCTTCAACTGATCCCCCAACAAAAATATTTTTGGGGCCTGGCTGCTGCTGGAGGGAAGTCTCCCCCAGTGGATAAGATTTTCAGGGGCTTGCTGCCACCTGGAGGGACTGCTTTAACTGCCCCCCCAAAAAAACTATTTCCAGGGAGTTGCTGTTGCCAGGGGGAAGTCTCCCCAGGCTGCTAGGAATTGAGGGGGCTTGTGGCCACCCAGGGGGACTACCTCAACTGGCCCCCTCCACACCTCCTGCCACAACAAGGACACTGGGGTCTAGCTGTCATCAGGGGAAAGTCTCCCCTGGCGGCCACGAATTGCGGCACTTGGTTACCGCCTGGGGGGAATGGTTCAAGTGGCCCTCAAGCCACAGACCCTGCACCTCACTGTCAAAAAAGATTTTCAGGGACCCACATCAACTGGCCATTCAACCTCTCAAATACCAAACCACCCCACAATGGCAATAAAATTTGATGAGGGGGTCTGAGCAGGAGTGGGCAGGGGATTTGAGTGCTTATCCGGCACAGCTCTGAGAGAGAAACAGGTGTCTCATACCAGCCCTGGGCTTGCAGGCATGATCCCCGCTGCTCCTATTGGCCACAGTTCCTGGCCTGAAGGAGCCTGCTGGCAAGCACTGCTAGCAGTGATGTATGCAGATCCAGGCCAATAGGAAAGGGGAATGGCAGCATACAGAGTTACTCCTCCTAGGCCCCACCAGGCAGAGCCCTTTTAAAACCTAGTCCTGGTCTCATCTGAAAGTCCTCACACAATAAATGGCACAGAAATCAGTCTATTTTATCCTGGAATGATAAAAGGCTGGATGGCTTCTGAAGAGGCTTGATCAAGGAATCCAGTTTTTCCATACCAGATGCTTAGACCAATATATTAGGAACCAATATACTAGAGCAAACCAGGCCCAGCCTTAGGGCAAGGTGAGCAAGGCAGTTGCCTTGGGCCCCACAACCTTGGGAGCCCACACTTCAATTGATTTCAGCATCCACCGCCCATTGGCTGGGCCTCGCTGTTAGCAAGCTGCCTTGGGCCCTGTCCACTGGCTGGAATCCACTGGGCTGGCTCTGGACCAAACTACATATGAGGAATATTAAAATAATGGGTCATTCATTATTTTAACATAAATATATGACCATAAGAACCTGATTTAGATTTCCTTATTTATTCTCCTCTAATGAAGGCAAAAATCCCTGGGTTTGTGAGAGGCAAATGGTAAATTTAGATGCCCCTTACCTCCAAGATTTGCAATATTTTAAACTGTAAAATTACCTGTTGGAAGCATGTCTTTCTGCATGTTCATGCAACGTGTAGAACACCAAGCACTTATATAAAGAAAAGCATGTTGGTGCAACCAGAAAAATATACAAATAAACAGCATTACTATAATAAAAATGGCTAATCAAGACTGAACAAAATTTACATCATCCTCATCTTTTGCATTGCATTAATAACAAATGTTCAAATAGCTCTGTAAAGATTTCTTAATTATTGAAATGAACACAACTGAAAAGCACTTACCATTTCTTCATTGTTTATGGAAGTCCGGATGACCATGACCAGGGATATACCAGACTTTCGGGCAGCAAGTGTCTGTTGAAAGTGAACACAAATATCTTAACACACACCTGCAATGCTAGCTATAGAATTTGATGGAAAAAAGAGAGGTGGCTAATATTTTCTATGTGAGTTTAAGCAAAACTGCAACCGCAATGAATAAATTTCAGTTACTGTTTATGGCACTGCAACATTAAAAGTTGTGTACATAATGGAAGCACGCTTTCCATCATCATTATTGTTTCTATTGGCAGTGCCTGGCTGAACTGCCATTCTTAATATACAACCTGTTATTCAGGATTTTACAGCTCATTTTGTTTTCCCACAGGCTGTCACTATTTTTTCTATTTTGCCAAGCAAATTCTTATGCCCCAATGTGCAAGCAGGACAAGTCTGCAGCAATTTGGGGATTATTTTGCATTGGGTTTAGAATTCACATTAACAAGTTTGAATCTTTTTCTGCAAGGGACTGACCAGTTTTAACATTTGTGTATGTTTGGAAAGTATTTCCCCATCCTTCCCCATCCTAAAAATAGCTGCAGAAAACTTTCCTAAGAAGAGAGAAAATAAGTCTTTGTCAAAGAAACTAACAATATTCACTCAGCATTCTGATAGGATAAGAGTAGGGTGAAAGAACTTTTCAGCTAGGAAAGGATTATTTCTGTCTCCCTTTAGGCTACGTCTACACTAAGAGTTTTGTCAACAAAACTCGCGGAGTGCCCGCATTTCAAATGCATGCTGTTGACAGTAAATTGACAGAACGTGGCACTTCTGTTGGCAGAGTTCTGCCCTTCCCCCATGAGGCAGACCACCTCTCTCAACAGATCTCTGTCGTTAGAAAGTCAGTATTGACATTCCGGGGGTGGGGGGGGTGCTTCTGTTGACAGAGAAGTTCTCCAGAGCATTGGCCAGATGCCCAAGGGGTAGTCCTGTCCACAGCAATCCCAATGGTCCCTGCCTCTGGCTGTTCTTAAAGCTGCAGGGAGCCCTGGAAACCCTGTTGTAGGAAACAGAGCTGGTAAGTGGCAGAGTCACAGGATGCTCTTCAACAAGCCCTCACAGCAGCTTCTGTCAGCTCATTCCTGAAAGATGGCAGAGAACCAGCCCCCTTCCGGACCCACTGCTGGTCGTCCCACTGCCCTATGACAAGCCAGTCCCACAAGCTGGAACTGATGCTGTGCCTCCAGACTCTCATGAGAACCCAAGGCGGCGAGGGCAGGTGAGCCCATGTGGCAGCCACCGCATGCTCTTCAGAGGAAGAGGAAGATGGCTGTGATGAAGTTGAGCAGGAGCTGAAACACCTGTGTGTGGGGCCAGCACAAACTCAGGGGCTGCTCTGGCACCATGGCTAACTGGAAAGCACTAGCATCTCTCCCAGCAAGCATGTGAGCCCTGCTTTAGCAGCTGTGCTGTCCATCTCTCAATGAGGTAGGCAAGCCTCAGCAAGGGCAGCGAACATGCATGGGGGAGCGAGGCCTTTAAGGGCGCACCTTGCCAGAGCTCCTGGAAGGGCTTGACAGCCATGTGACCCTGTCTCTGGGGTTCTGGATGGTCTTTATGTCAAGGAAGTGTCCAGGCAGTCGGGTTACTGTGTTAACAGAGCAGATAGACAGAGCAATCTGCTTTGCAGTCTGTCTGTGATCTGTCAACAGATGTTTTGACAGAAGATATCTTAGTAACTTCTGCCAACTTCTTTAGACAGTAACTTCTGCTCTCTTGTAGACATAGCTCTAGACCAGAATGGCTGCTGGGTTCTGAAGACTATGAGGAAACCCAGACTGTGGGGGTGTGTCCAATATTGTTTGTTTTGATTTAAGGAAGTTCACCTGGAGTTAGTTATTATAGGGGTTGATTCTGCATAGCACTGAGCAATTCCATGAGTGTATCAAAGGGGCTCAGCACCAGGCAGTAGTAAGACAGTACAGACCTTGCTGGTTGTTGATGTGGCTTATTTCTGCCCACCAACTCCAAAACAGCATATGCAAAAGCAGGTGAAATAAAATAGTTTTCTCCCATACAAAAAAGCAGTGGCTAGGTGGCTGGACGCTTTCTTTAATGCTACTATGATCACCTAAAAATGGGTGCTTAATAATTAACCAGAAGATGTAGCATCAAGAATGGGGAAGCTCCCAAAGAAATGAACCTTGTATGATATTAGCTTGTGTGAACATTCGCCACAAATATTACCAGCACTCTGGTGTAGTGGAACTGCATCAGTCCTAAAGCCACAAGGCCCCTTCCATTCTTTAGGAGAATAGACAAGCTGAATTCTGCTACACAAAATCCCAGCAGTAATACCATAGCACCATTGTAAAATAGTGTTACATCTGCGGCTGAGCTAAAATGTTCTCTTCCCAGTCAAACTAAATCATTTCAGGAGTGCCTGAATGCTTTTAATGACTGCTCTTCTCTAACCCAGCCTCTGCCTTGCCACACATCTTTTTCTTTGTGATCTAGTAGCGTTAAGGATGATCAGTTATAGCTGTCAAGGGTCCTCAAGTCTATTGCCTTGAAGGGGATGATACAGATGTTCACATTGCTACCTACTAGGTCTCTAATTCATTTCTACAGAAATTCCAGTAATATTTTTCCTTCCAATCTCTTTAATTCCTAGGGTGTATCTGCACAGTAAAGTTATTTTGGAATAAAGGCCACTATTCCAAAATAACTTTCCAAGCATCTACACAGGGCAACTGCTATTTTGAAATAATTTTGAAATAGCCGATAGCTGATTTTTAATTTTGTAAATGTTATTCTACAAGGAATATCACCTATTCCCTATATTTCAGAATAGGGGATGTGTAGACAGAGCATAAGGTCTATTTCAAAATAAGCTCTTCTGGAATAACTTATTCCAAAATAAAGTGGCTGTGTAGACAAAGTACTTCGGATTAGAGCCCCTGGAAGTAGTGACTTTTCAGAATAAGTTTTATTTATTTTGCAGCTTCTCTGTAGTGTGGATGTGTTATTCCGGAATATCTTTTTGGAATAACAACTCTGGAACAAAGTACTCTGGAATACCTCTGTCGTGTACATATATCCCTAATGTCCTTAACTTATATAGTTGTGCCCAACACATTATCTCTTTTGGTGACCATATATTGGACCACAGCAATGCCAATTTATACCAAATGAGGACCTGGCCCACAAAGGTTTGGCTGGAGTGAAAACTTGAAATTCTTTCCAGTTTAATTTGAATTTTTTTTTTGTACTTAGATACATTTAGATAGCCCTATCTAACATTTTGTTTACTTTTTCCTGCTGCTCTTGCCATCCAATTTTCAACAAGTTTCCCTGGCTGATAATTAAACTTGCAGAGAGATATAAAATTATCTATCTTGTGAAACTAATGATGGTGTAAGAAAAAGACTGTGGCATGGAAATATTTGATTTGCTTCGTCACTATCCCATTACAGTTAATAGATGATCCAAGCAATCTCTTTCTCCTTAAACTCTCAGCAATTTACATAGACTGTGAGAATCATTCAGCTTTAATTTTCTTAGCCAGTCATTAATAACTAAATTATTCAGCCTGCCTGTCTGTTGCCATCTCTCTTGTATTTCTATAAATATGGGACATTGAAAATGTGCGTGCTGGTAAGGCTGATAAAGATAGAAAGTTTATGGCAGGAATGATTTACTTCCAGGTTTTGCTTTTCAACCCTGTGATGATGACAATGCCATGCACAATGGGGCTGACAAATCAGAGAAGAGCAAGAGTAGCCCAGATTTGCTCTGAAGCTATGTGTGGGCAGGCAACAATTGCCACTGGTGTCCAGAGGAACTGCAGAGTATAAAAGGACTCAGATGGGAATTAGCATGCTAAAGGCACATATTTTGTTGGTTTGCTTGCAGGGTTTTGTTGTTGTTGGTAAAGCCTGGGGAGTGGTCAGTTGTGTCTGCAGCAAGTTCTCTTCACAGATACAACTGCTAATCTTTAAATCTCTTCCACTTCTAAAACAAGGCACTGGTTTTCATATTACAACATGTGATGCTACGCCTTTTTAGCTAGATGGTGACTTGAATTATGCATTAGTGAAGGAGTGTAGGGAAGGTAAGAATCTCACCTGTGAGCATGTGGGGCAGGGAGTGAATGGAAATGGTTATCATGACCTGCACCAATGTACTAGCCAGTGCAGGTAAGACTGTTTAGGAGTGGTGTTATTTGCTATTAGTTGTAGATCAGTGGCAAGATACTAGCTTTTGGAGGGAAATAAAGGGACACAAGGACGGAATTTGCTTCAGTGGGGTATCTGGTGAGGCACATACCCTCCCAAGCCTGCTCTGGGAGTTGCATAGGTTACCTATTATCCTTTGCTCAGAACTGTGCCTAAAGTCTTAGTTGGGGTAGAAGAACAATCAAATTAAATCACTGGCACCCCTAGTACACAGAGTAGATAAAAGTCCCAAAGGGCTAGCTCCCAAAAGAGACATGGAATTTTCCTGATGGACCTTGATCTATGGGAAAAGGGGAGACGATGTGTTTGCAGACTCCTGTTCCTCTTCTGGCACCCTCTGTCCCTAGAAAAGGTAATGGATTTATGAATCATACAGTAGAAACCCTGTAACTCTGTGCTAAAAATTAGCAGGTTTCCAACCATCCGATGGGGAGGTTCTGGAATAGTTGTTGGGGAAAAAAAGATAATTTGCTTAATGTCTACCCAGCCCAAGAAACCCTGTGATAACAAATATTGGACACTGTGACAAATAACTTAGGCTCATGAAACTGGGCTAAAAATAACAGTGTAGATGTCTGGGCTTGGGCTGGACGCCAGGCCAAGACATTCGCCTTTCATTGAGTTTCAGACTGAGCCCAGTCATCTGCACTGCTATTTATAACTTCATTGGATGGGTCATGTGGTCTGGATGTCTGACCAGCACCTCCCAAAACAGATTCTGTTTTTTCAAGTTGAGGGAAGGATGGAAGAGTGCTGGGGGCTAGAAAAAGCAATTTAAGGAAATGTGGAAGGCACACATTAAAACATGTGGTACCAGTGTCCACACTTGAACCTTGCCCAGGGCTGTTTCCAGTGGAAAATGGTAATCTGTGAGGGTGTGGCACAATTCTACAGGTCCTGCTGCAGCACAAACAAGGAGAGGCAGAGAAGAGAGCAGCAAAAATTGCCCTGAGCCCCTCCAACAGCTACCAACACCTGCCTGTTCTGTGATAAGACCTGTGGCTCCAGAATCAGGGTGGTCAGTCATTAACAGATTCACAAACAGGAGGGCGGTAGAAAGATGTCCTATTGATTATCAAGTGACCACCAGTGCTAATCAAGAGAGCCCTGCAGTGCTAATCTCAATATGTGCACCAACTAACACAAGTATGATTATAAGACCTGAAGGCAAATTAAGAGGGATATCCAAATAAATGGGTCCAATATACAGTATTTTTCTAACAGGCTGGGTCTACACGAGCCCCTTCCTTTCAAAAGAGGCATGTTAATGAGAAGGTTCAAAAGATGCAAATGATGCTATACAGAGAGCCCGTGGAGCCTGGGGATAAACAGATGTATAAGAGAGCCTGAGGATCAAACTTGCATACCAAGACTGCCCCGTGTCTACACGAGCCCCTTCCTTTTGAAAGGAGCACGTTAATGAGCAGGTTCGAAAGATGCTAATGAGGTGCTGCAATGAATATGCAGCACCTCATTAGCATAATGGCAGCTGTGGCGATTCGAAAGTGCGGCTTTTTGAATCGCACGCCACCCATGGAGACGGGACCTTCTGAAAGGACCCCCACCAAATTTTCGAAAGCCCTTCTTCCTATCTGGTGATCGGAAGGTTCTGTCTCCACAGGTGGGGCACAATTCGAAAAGCCGCACTTTCAAATCGCCACAGCCGCCATTATGCTAATGAGGCACTGCATATTCCTCGCAGTGCCTCATTAGCATCTTTCGAACCTGCACATTAACTTGCCCCTTTTGAAAGGAAGGGGCTCGTGCAGGCACAGGGGCAGTCTTGGTATGCAAGTTTGATCCCCAAGCTCTCTTATACACATGTTCAACTACCAACTTGCACCTTACAGTTATCACCTCTGAATTTGGTACAGGAAATCTATGGTCCAAGGAATCTACGCAGGTGTTATTTGCATGCTACATTCTGAGAGAGAAGTGTGTGGGGAAAAGAAAAAAAAGCAGTTAATCAAAATGTGTAGAAGAAAGTACAGGTTTAACCTCTGTAGTGCAACAGCCTACGTACCTGACCAGTGCCTAACCAAAGCATTTGCTGAACTACGAGAGGTCAGTCTTGTCTAGCAGCATTACCATCAGTTCCACTGCTTACTGGGCTCTTAGAAAAAAATTAGGAGTAAATTATAGCTAAATAACAACACAGAACACGGAGAGCCAGGACTGGTGGCTGTAAACAAACTTTATGGGACCATGGAAACCTTCCCTACACCCATAGTAGGTGAACATCTGGCTAACTAAAATGTCAGACCACATATATTGCTGGACCAGGGAATGCTGGATTTGAGATGTTCAACCTGTATTAGTAAAATGGGAACCACCTATTTTAACTTATGCTTTTGAATACCTTCTCTCTGCTCCGTGCTATGTAAGTGATGAAAACCTAATCTTACACTCACTTGCATTTCCTTTTGCATCCCCTGCCACTCCTGTCTCTGAGTAATAAGTAAGGTATACATCACCTCTGAATTTGGAATAGGGTCTTAAATAATAAAAATAACAACTATGCAAGATGTTACTGTAGCAGAAACTCTGAAAAGTAGTGATCAGAAGCATGTTGGGATTAGAATTAAACTAAAAGTAAAATGTCCAGTGAAGTTATGGGAGTGACGAAAGCTGCTTGCTGTGATGACATCCAGGGAAGAGGCCTGTTGGACAGCTAAGGTAGCAGTGAAGTTGAAAGACACCTGCAATCTCCTGGAACATGTGAGGTGGTGGAGAAGAGAGCGGAAGCACAGCCAGGACCCCCATTTCCACAAAGCCCTCTGGATCTTTGTAAGCATACCTCTCCTGGGAGCATCACTTCTATCTCGTGGCACATGGTCACTGCTGCCCCATCTATCCTGTAGCCAGGATGATGCCCAGAGTAACTTATTCTATCAGTCTTTGGACAATGGTATCTCAGACTACCTCTCCTTCAGTCGGTAGAGATATTCTTACCTTTATACAGATGATCTGTGATTCCTCCCACAAACCTGTTGCGGCCAATTTTGCTGCTCTCCATATTCCTCTCCACCTTTTCTCGTTGCCTATTTTCTCTTCTAGGCTGCCTACCTCACAATGTCTGCAATCTCCTTTTACGTGTTTCATTCTCCTGCCTTTCTCTTCACCCCACTCCTGCCCTATGTGGGTGGACTGAAGTGCCAATGTGCAGCTCCACTGAAGTTAGTGAGGTTCCACATATAGGCATATGGTATTAGTTGCATGACTGAAGCCTCAGATTGTAAACTATTTGGGGCAGATCCCAATAATAGACTATTTAACAAAAAATTTACAAGATTAACTGAAATCTAAATAATTCTCTGTGATCTCCAGGAAGTTAGTGAAATACATAAAAAACCTATCAAAACAAAAAACAGTCAAGTAGCACTTTAAAGACTAGCAAAATAGTTTATTAGGTGAGCTTTCGTGGAACAGACCCACTTCTTCAGAAGTGGGTCTGTTCCACGAAAACTCACCTAATAAACTATTTTGCTAGTCTTTAAAGTGCTACTTGACTGCTTTTTGTTTTGATAGTGTATAGACTAGCACGGCTTACCCTCTGTTACTATAAAAAACCTAGCATGCCTAGAACAAGACATCTGTGGCTGTGAGTGGCAGGAGAAAATAGCAGTAACTGTGGCTTAAATGGAGTTAACTGGAAGGCAGCATCCAAAGAACTTGGATTTATTTTCTCAGAGAGCAATATGAGATGTTCGGAAGCTTTGGTATTGCAACCGAGCAGATAATTAGTCAATTAAAAATATTTAAGGTTGAGAGTGCAGTAGGCCCACAGGAATTACATTACATAAATGTGGAATTAATAATAAGGGTAGGGGAAAGGTCTTTGGAAAAAGTTCTAAAACATTCACCTAAAGACAAGAGGAAGTGCCAGAAGATTAGAAAGTGCCTAATAGCCGGGGCTTGCTATAAGTAAGTAAGGGACAAGAAAAATGATTCACAGCATTGTAGATTAGCGTGTAAACCTATGTGTACACATACACACAAGACGAGAAAGAGAAATTTCCTCAGCCTTGGATCCAAACTTTCCCTTGTCAATGTAAAGAAAAAAAATCCCATCTTCCCACTGGAACAATCTCATTCCTCTCACCCTTTTCTTCTAGCTGTCAGGCCCTCTGCTTCCTTCCTTTTCCATATGTCATAGTCTCTTCTCACTGTGACAGATGCTGTGAATTCTCCCTCCCACTAGTTAAAGTGACTGGCTCAGTGAGTGTGTAAAATGAGTGTAATTTGCACTAATGCAGCATTCTGCTGGGCCAAATTCAACAAAGGCTAAAAAGCAGGCAGATTGTAGTTCCTCCGCTGAACTGCCTCTTGTCTCCCTGCAAGTCAGCACCCAACTGAGCCAGTCTCCTTGCTTTTCTCCTCCTTCCAGGCCTGGCATTGGTTGCAAGTAAAGTGGGATGGAGCTAGCTAGACCCAGAGGCTGTCTTTAACCCCTTTGATGTAGGCTCTTCTGTCTCCACTCCATTACTATTATGTAAAAACATGGTTTATGGGTAGCGGAAACAGCTCCAAAACAGCTTGGAAAGCTGCAATTATTGTCAGAACATAAAATACATCTGGCTTGCTGTGCAGATAAAGCTTTTGCCTATTAAAACTGAAGAGAGAAAATTTGAATTTGGAAAAACATGAGTAGCTGTTCAGAAATCAGTACCATGTTTTAACAGGCAATTGAAATGTTTTCTTCAGGGTGCCCATGCCAAAGGGAAAGTGACAAAAAATAGATTCTCCAGAAGCTAGTTTTCATCATTTTATTAGTTTCTTATGTACGTACTTTCGAGATCTGAAAAATATTCAGATCTGTCTCTCTATCTGTTCTCTATAGCACAGAGGAAAAGTATCTGAAAGAAAAACTGCCACACAAAATTACTTAACCCCTTCTTAAGATTTTTCAATTAAAAAAAAAAGTTGAAGTTTTGTCTTGCAGCATTTGACAGGACCATGATATTAAACCCAGAAAATAAGGTCAGAAAGGAAAATGAAACTCAAAATTCATTTTCTTGTTCCATCTGTTTTTGCAGCACAGATATCAGAATGTGACCTTTTCATCACCAGAGGTCATCTCTAAGATCAAGGTAAATCCAGGCAGGGAATGGAAAGCAAGAGGAGGTGATTTCTACCTATATTTTACCCACCATATGCTTGCAACTATTTCTTAATTTCAGCAAGACACAGGTACGAAATGAATTAATTTAATTACAGGAAGTATTTTCTCACTTTATCTCAAATTATATTTTAATTAAAGCATATGATTTTATTTTAACATTTAACAACCTGATACTTCATGAATAACTAAGGAATACTCTAGGAACGTGAAATAATCACACTTCAAGGTATTATTGACACAGGGCCAGACCTTAGCTTTTGCACACTAGCATTATTCCATTGGAATCGAAGTTGCTGTCAGTACACTAGAGCTCAGACCTGGCACAAAGGGTTTAGACAATTTTTTTCTGCTATGAATGTTTTCTTTTAAATGAGAGTAAAACATATATGAAAAAGGTAACATAGGACTGTTGTTTCATTCAAGTTCTGCGGTTTATGCAGATTTAGCAATACATGTATAATGCTTCCAGAGGAATCAGAATTTTCCTATCATATATAAAAATAATTTTATAACAAGATAGCTTCACTCAACATTCTGGTATCACACTCCTGCAGTGTCAATGCTTAAGTGACTGTAAGCCTAGAAAGGGAGACAAGAAGCAAAACACAGGAATTTACATATGTATGAAATTTATACTGTATAATCTTTAAGTCAAATGTGACCAGCATTGACCAAATTTCTCAAAAGATCACTGAAATCTTCACCTGCATGAACAGATGACAGAAAGGAAGTGTGAGGTAATGCTGGTGAGAAGGTGGAAGTGTTTTGAATTAGTGAATGAGTGTTTCTATTGGATTACTAAGTAAATCAGCCTCCTTCAGGTCCTCTGGACCACCTCATTGCTACTGGACTCCAAAATAGCTTTGACGGTGAAAAATTCGTACATCTGTTTGTGACTAGCCAGGAGGTATCTACATCTACCTGGCCACAGCAATCTATGCATTTATCACTTCCCCTACGATTACTGCAATTCCTATCTGTGAATCAAGCCATACTTATGAAAATTTTTCAGCTAGTACAAAACTCAGTCTATTGTTGTGAACACGTCACTACACGCAGTGCTCTGTGCTGGCTTCCCAATGAATACAAGGTATCTGTTCTAATCTAATATTCAAAATCCTCCCTGGGACAGGTACTAGCCTGCCTGAAGGGTTCTGCTTCCATGACCATAACCTTCACAGCAGCTACATTCCACCAGAACTTATAACAATACCAAGAGACAGGGAAGGCTCAAGACTGCAGCAAACAAAACGTTCACTGCTGTTGGGTTTAGACTATGTTACTCTCCTGAAAATAAGAATTACTATGGCATTAACTTCTGTCAGAACTAAATGAAAAATTAGTTCTCAGATCTAGCTTTCTTGGAATGTTTTTTCCACGCACGTGCAAACGATTCAATGGCTTTCCATCCAATAACAAACAAAATCCTGATCAAAACTAATCAGACTGTTTGCCCCGGGGAAGCAGGTGAATGACTGAAAGACATGTGGGATGGCTATAAATGGCCTTTAAATATACCTTGGGGAGAGACGCAACATCACCTTTTTTTTGGCTGCATTGGTTCCAATGCAAGTTACAGCAGGAACCAAACAGCTCAGAATAGATTCTCCCCAACCCGACTGACTTCGTTCAGTTCAGTTGTTCACAGTAGTCTACACGGGGGCCCTTTTCAAAAGGACCCTGCCAACATTGAAATCCCCTTATTTCTGTTTTGATGTTGGCAGAGTCCTTTCGAAAAAGGCCCCCGTGTAGACAAACCACGGGCGAGCAAACCACAGCACTTCGGCATGCTAATGAGGCGCTGAATAAAACACACAGCATAGGAGGCATGGAATGAGAAGAGTCACGAAGCTGGATAGGAAGAAATTCATTTGTGAAAGACTTCAAGCTCTTTGCCACCAAGTGCAAAGTCCAACTTGGTCTCATAGTCCTCTGGGCGTTAGCCCTTTTAGCCTTTACTTGCACTGGACACCGATCATAAGTTTGTATGAGTCAGTAATCATAATATCATTATAGGAACATCAAATTCCACCATTTCTAACCAAGGTATACCTCTGTGAGACTGCAAGGAAGGCAACCCCAACAGATTACATGCAATTTGGCCCAACAGGAACAATTCCTTCCTGAGCCGCAGAAAAGGTGATTAGAGTCACACCCATAGTATCATAAGCAGCACAACCCCTAATCTACTTCTAAGGAGGGAGGCCAGGCCACC
This sequence comes from Carettochelys insculpta, assembly GCF_033958435.1. Classification (NCBI taxonomy): domain Eukaryota; kingdom Metazoa; phylum Chordata; order Testudines; family Carettochelyidae; genus Carettochelys; species Carettochelys insculpta. Next base: position 20,756,867 of record NC_134148.1, read on the forward strand.
TACAAGAGTAAAAGGCTTTTGAAAAGGCTGAACTTAGTTTAAATTGTGTGTGGGGCTTTGGTACTCTTGGCCTAAGTGATTCAAGAAAGCCCATAACATCGCATGGCTGATAGCGAGGCAGGGTGGAATTTTGGTTCCTCAAATTCTCTTCACTTTTATCCTTTCTGTTAACTAGTACAAGTACCTCCTTTTAACTTCCAGTCGCCTCTACAGTAACACTGTGTTACCTCTCACTGGCCCCCCTGCTCCACCTGCAGACTGAGGCTGGTCCTCCAGCTCCTCTGGCCTTCAGTAGGGAGTGTGATTACAGAGTTATGCAAGACGACTGCAACTGTGTATTCAGGCTGCATTTATATTACCAACTGGGGTGATGAAATCCACTTAGGTGGTCATCGCTTTAAGTATTTTATTGTGAGTGATTTTAATACCAATTGTAATAAAAATTCTCTGATTTGGTACGTTGCACATGCGATTGCTGAGGTTCCCAAGGCTTGCCTTCAGATATAGAGCTTTTTAGCTCTTAGTATCTCTAGCCGGGTTGGAGGCCAAACACAGAGTTTTTTTGTTCAGATAACCTGGTGAGCCAACACCTAAAAAAATATTCCTAATCACATTCCCAACTCTGGCCAACACATTGTGATGGTGATTAGGGGCTAGATGACACCTACATGTGTTGACAGTATTCTAGCTATATCTACCCGGCTACCCTGAGAATTAATTTGGACCTTTTTCTCCAGGAGAGGGACTCACACTGTGTGTAAAAGGTTCATGGTAACAGCTCAAAAATAAACACGTTGGCAAAGTAATTCATGGAAAGTGAGTCTAATGCATAATAAACTGCAAAAGATCATCCTGATTCTGAAGAGTAAACATGGCAACTAAAACCTTGAGAGAGATTTCTTATAGTTTCAGGTCCTGTCAGGCCTGTGGGGAGAATGGGGTGGAGGGTGGGGGAAAGAGGATGGGACAGGGGAATGAAGTGGGCAACTGCCCCAGGGCCTAGTGATTTAAAAGGACCTGGGGCTCTACAGCTGTAGTGGTCCCAGAACCCCTAAATAGCTGCTAGAGCCCCAGGTGGTGCCAAAGGGCTGGCTGGGAGAGGGCAGCCCCTGAACCTACCTCTTCTGCCTGAGGCCCCTGCCCTTCTGGGGACTGGGAGTCACGCCCACTTAGGCCGGTGATGCATCAGATGCCCTGGGTCCTGATTCATATTTACACCAAGACCCCTTCCTATTGACGTGTAATGGGGCCTCTGAGTGTGAATCATAGAACACTAGGACTGGACAAGACCTCAGGAGGCCATCGAGTCCAGCCCCCTGCCCTCATGGCAGGACCAAGTACTGTCTAAATCATCCCTGACTGACATCTATCTAACCTGTTCTTAAATATCTCCAGCAACAGAGATTCCACAACCTCCCTTGGCAATTTATTCCACTGTTTGACCACCTGACAGTTAGGAACTTTTTCCTAATGTCCAACCTAAACCTCCCTTGCTGCAGTTTAAGTCCATCGCCTCTTGTTCTATCCTCAGAGGCCAAGAAGAACAAGTTTTCTCCCTCCTCCTTATGACACCCTTTTAGATAGCTGAAAACCGCTATCATGTCCCCCCCCATCTTCTCTTTTCCAAACCAAACAAGCTCAATTCTTTCAGACTTTCTTCATAGGTCACTTTCTCTAGACCTTTAATCATTCTTGTTGCTCTTTTCTGGACCCTCTCTTATTTCTCCATATCTTTCTTGAACTGGAGTGCTCAGAACTGGACACAGAACTCCAGCTGACGCCTAACCAGCGCAGAGTAGAGCGGAAGAATGACTTCTCGTGTCTTGTTCACAACACACCCGTTAATGCATCCCAGAATCATGTCTGCTTTTTTTGCAACAGCATCACACTGTTGACTCATATTTAGCTTGTGGTCCACTGTAACCCCTAGATCCCTTTCTGCTGTACTCATTCCTAGACAGTCTCTTCCCATTCTGTATCTGTGACACTGAATGTTCCTTCCCAAGTGGAGCACTTTGCATTTGTCCTTATTAAACTTCATCCTGTTTACCTCAGACCATTTCTCCAATTTATCCAGATCATTTTGAATTATGACCCTGTCTTCCAAAGCAGCTGCAACCTCTCCCAGCTTGGTATCATCTGCAAACTTAATAAGAGTACTTTCTATGCCAATATCTAAATCGTTGATGAAGATATTGAATAGAACCGGTCCCAGAACAGACCCCTGTGGAACCCCACTTATTATACTTTTCCAGAAGGATTGAGAACCACTAATAACTACTCTCTGAGTATGGTTATCCAGCCAGTTATGCATCCACCTTATAGCAGCCTCATCTATGTTGCATTTGCCTAGTTTATTGATACGAATATCATGTGAGACCGTGTCAAATGCTCTACTAAAGTCTAGGTATACCACATCCACCACTTCTCCCCTATCTACAAGGCTTGTTATCCCATCAAAGAAAGCTATCAGATTGGTTTGACATGATTTGTTCTTTACAGATCTATGCTGGCTGTTCCCTATTACTTTACCACCTTCCAAGTGCTTGCAGATGATTTCTTTAATTATCTGCTCCATTATCTTTCCTGGAACAGAAGTTAAGCTGACTGGCCTGTAGTTTCCTGGGTTATTCTTATTTCCATTTTTATAGATGGGCACTATATTCGCCCTTTTCCAGTCTTCTGGAATCTCTCCTGTCTCCCATGATTTTCCAAAAATGATAGCTAATGGCTCAGATACCTCCTCTATCAGCCCCTTGAACATTCTAGGATGCATTTCATCAGGCCCTGGTGACTTGCAGACATCTAATTTTTCTAAGTGATTTTTAACTTGTTCTTTTTTTATTTCAACTTCTAACCCTACCCCTTTCCCACTAGCATTCACTATGTTGGGCATTCCTTCATCAGGCTTCTCAGTGAAGACCAAAACAAATAAGTCATTAAGCATCTCTGCCATTTCCAAGCTCCCTGTTACTGTTTCTCCCTCCTCACTGAGCAATGGCCTTACCCAGTCCCTGGTCTTCCTCTTGTTTCTAATATATTTATAAAAAGCCTTCTTGGTTCCCTTTATGCCTGTGGCTAGTTTGAGTTCATTTTATGCCTTAGCCTTTCTAATCTTGCTCCTGCATTCTTGTGTTGTTTGCCTATAATCATCCTTTTTAATTTGTCCTTGTTTCCATTTTTTATATGATTTCTTTTTTATTTTGAGATCATGCAAGATCTCCTGGTTAAGCCAAGGCGGACTTTTGCCATATTTTCTCTTTCCTATGCAGTGGGACAGCTTGCTTTTGGGGCCTTAATAATGTCCATTTGAAAAACTGACAACTCTCCTCAGCTGTTTTTCCCCTTAGTTTAGCTTCCCATGGGACTTTAGCTACCAGCTCTCTGAGTTTACCAGAATCTGCTCTCCTGAAATCCATTATCTCTATTTTGCTGTTTTCCCTTCCACCCTTCCTTAGAATTGTGAACTCAATGATTTCCTGATCACTTTCACCCAAGCTGCCTTCCACTTTCAAATTCTCAACCAATTCCTCCCTATGTGTTAAAATCAAATATAGAACAGCTTCCCCCCGGTAACTTTTTCAACCTTTTGGAACAAAGAATTGTCTCCCATGCAGTCCAAGAACTTATTGGTTCGTCTGTGCCTCACTGTATTAGTTTCCGAACATATATCTGGATAGTTGAAGTCAGATGCTGAGAATCTGTATCACCACCATATTTTCCAGAGACTAGGGAAGCAGATGGGAAGATTTCCCAGTAGAAGGGCTTGGAAAAAACAGCTTTTCCACGTGATGGCACATTAGAAATGTATAGCATAGCTCATGCTACCATGCACAGAATATATATTTATTTGGGAGAAACAAGCTTTTTTCCAAGAATGTCTAAATAATTAAAAATCAATGTAAATTAAGGTCATTTTCAAGGTCCTGAACAAACTCAACTTCCATTAAGGATCCTTAGCATCACATGGGAAGATGTGCTGAGCCTGGTGAGCTCGGACCTTAAGTTAAGTTATCTGGTTGTTTCCATTTGTAACCAGGTGCTTTTTAATTCCAAACTTTTTTTTTTTATAGAAATACATGTATTTTAATTTCTAGTCATTTTAAAATTATTATGTGGCTGAAGGCTACTTTCATAAACAGTAAACTCATTTAGGATTAACATATTGCTCATAAAGCAGGACTTCTAATTTGCAATTAAAGGTCATGAAAAATGGCAGTTGTGAAATCCTTAAGACCATGACATTTCAGAACATTCACTGATATAAAAGTACTTACCATAGCCTGAAAAGTCCAATGGTAATATGGAAGAAATTAGAGAGAGTATTAATAATTAGGGAAATTTACTATATGAAAGCCGTCAAACAATATCAATATTGACCAGTGTCAAAGCAGCTGAACTTCAAACAATTCTCACATTATTATTGTTACCTTCCTGAAGCACCACACATAATCACATTGACAAAAGTAAAAATAGTGGCATTCTTGCATTCCTCATCTCATAACTCATTTATTCCTGTTTGTGGACACTAGTGACAGTTATTTACAACACTACTAAAAAAGACAGGTACCAATATAACCACCACGTCACTGAGGGATACAGTTGTTCCTGAGATGGCAGTTACAACTTGCACTGGGAAAGTTAAGTTGCAGCTACTGTCTAATGTTCAATTAAAACATGAATCAGGTTTTTCATGTTTCAGCAGAAGCATCAAAATTTTGGTAGAACTTAGTTATTTTCTACTGTTTCTGTATTTTGAAATCGCATGTTCACTCTGATTTTGATTCTCCAGTGCTGTTTCTCTTTAGGATTTTCCATAAAAGTTGCTAAGCCACTTTCAATTTTCAAAGACCTCAATGGTTTTGATAGTGGTCAGTATCTCATGAACATACTCAGTGCCTTTGTACCTTACTCTTCTCTGTGTGTGCCTAAGAACATTATTTATCAAGCCTGACATTTTTTATACTTTATTCATTTAGGTCCATCTTTTCTTATCTGCTTAGATAAAGAAAGAAGTAATGTCCAGAATTTTCTAAACTATGCAATGAAAGTCCACATTTAGGCACCGAAGCTGAAGTGATCAAGTTGTTGAGCACCTGCAGGTCTTCTTGATTTCAGTGCTATTTATGGGAACTGAGCCAGGCCACGTACATTTAAACGCTTGTGGTGGAGGGGCTTCCCCACTCCACCTGGAAGGGGCTAAAGCAGTCTGAAAGGAGCCTTGGTGGCACCCCAGACACTGAGGAGAAGACTCATTGGGATCCTGTCAAAGGGCAGCTTCCTGGGGAAGCTCAGTTTATAAGGAGCTGCTCAGCAGAGCAACGGGCACTTGGGTTCCTAACCAGAGTGGGTGCAGGACTGGTTCCCTGAGGGGAAGCACCTTGGAAAGAGCACAGCTGGGCAGCTTTGAGAGAACTAGAGAGAGATTCTCCAGTCTGATACCTGCCAGCCTGTGGCCTTGATACAAGGGTTAAGGAGGTGCAAGAGGTTACGGGGAAGTGGCCCAGGGAATGGGAAGTAGAAGGCAGTGAAAGAGAACAGGGCAAGACTGCTCCCAGAGGGTCCCTGGGTGAGAACCCAGAATAGTAGGTGGGCCTGGGTTCCCCCCTTCTCCCTCGGACTGCATCAAACCTTTTATAGACTGTGTCCAGGCTAGGCCTTGGTTGCAGTTGGCAGGTGTGAGACTGAGGAATGCCAATACCTCCCCCTGTAAGGGGATGAGAGACCAGAGTAGTGGGCACTGCCCGAGGACAGTGTCGTGAAGTGAACACCATGGTCCAGGGCACAATGCAGGTCTAGAGCTATAGGGTAGAGAGAGTGCAGAGTGATGACAGGTGAAACACGGCAGAAGAGGCCGCCCCGCTGAGAGTCAGAACTAATTGTTGGTGTGACCAGCAGGAAGTATCACAACAGTCAATGCCTGAACCCCACTTCAATGCTTAAATGGACTTCACGTACTCAAATTTGAAAATACTAGCCATTACTTTCTATTTTTGGAGACTCATTTTCCATCCTATATAACTGGTTCCACACTTTCTTCATTAGGATTCAATGCAGAGGCGAGAATTATAAGACACATTAATTTACAAATCAAGAGTCCTGAGATATTTTGGTTTGGAAAAGATGAGCAAATAATTCTCATTTTATCATGAAACTGAAGAACTTCACTTTTTCCCCCTCTGCACATGTCCATACATTAAATTTCCCTGATTTCAATAAATGTAACATCTTGGTTTCTGAAATGTTTCATACACTTCTTTAGAAAATAATTCATGCTTTGTGGTGCTAGCAATATGTGTATTAGGCACAGGGTGCACCACATTAATATTCTATTACACCCAGCATGTGGAAAATTATGTTAACACTTTTGCTCACTTATCTGTCAAGCGACAGATATACCATTCTGCAAAGTTAAATGAAGCTTTTGGTGTTAGCAAATACAAAACATATCATAGACATGATAAATGAAAGATCTGCTGTTGGTACAAGCTTAGGAGCTCCCTTCTCACTGATTAGTTCCTGGAGAACTGTTCAAAACACAAGATAAGATGAATACCCCATATTATAAAAGTAACAATTGGTGGAATAGAATTTGTGCATTTACTCTTAGATGACACATCAAGGGTTTTATAATTGTCAAAACATATTATAAATATGGGTGATTTTGAGGGTATATCTTGGAAGCAGACCTGTGGAAGATGCATATGCTACAACATAAGAACTGCTTTTCAAAAGAAGAGTATATATGTCTCCTTTTCGTACTGTACTGCTTTGTTTTTAGGCAATAAATACGTCTACAACTGGTCATTCAGTTTCTTAAATATTTTTCCTAATGAACCATAAGTGTAGTCAATCAATTGGCAATATATTGTCATTGAGAGTGGATTGGCCGCAAGAACTTATTACCATTATTCATTGTTAAAAATAAGTAAATCTGCTTTAAAAGAAACAATCCTTGTGACATCTTATAGGCTGTGGCCACACTAGTCCCCTCCTTTCTGAGGGTGCATTGTAATGAGGCACTTCGGCAGATGCTAATGAGGTGGTGTCATGAATATGCAGTGCCTCATTAGCATTATGGTGGCCACACATGCTTCGAAATTGCTGCTTTCAAAACTCATGCCATCTGTGTAGCCAGGGACCCTTTGAAACAACTCCCTGATTTAGAAAGCCCCTTTTTCCCAAATCCAAATTGGAAGAAGGGGCTTTTGAAATCAGGGAGTCATTTGGAAAGGAGCCCTGCTACGCAGGCAGCATGCATTTTGAAAGTGGCACTTTTGAAGTGCGCACGGCCACCATTATGTGAATGAGGTGCTGCATATTCATGGCAGCACCTCATTAGCATCTGTCAAAGTGCCTCAGTATGATGGCCCCTCTGAAAGGAGGGGCGAGTGTGGCCACAGCCATAGTATAGTTTTTTCCCAATATAGAAAGTATCTGTGGTATCTGAAATAATAATAACCGTGGTATCTTTGTTAAGGTTAATTTTTTAATAACTTCTGCTAAATCCATTTATTTCAGCCACTCATTTATGCAACTTGAACTGTTCACAAGGCTGCTCCAGGAAACTTGAATAGCAATTAATGTTGTTCAGAGTTGAAAGATTTCTAGTTAACCTTGACTAGACTGAAACACAGCATAAATCAGAGGTCACAGAATTTAAATGTCATTCCAATTGCTGGAATGATTTTTGCCTAGATTACTATGCCCTGCAAGGGTTGCTAAGGTAACAGGTACCACCTAGTTATAATAAAACTATAGATAAATTGTTAAATTGTTTCAATCCTAGAGTCTTACACGTCTGCCTTCCATCTTCCAATTGCACAATAAGTCAAATAAATCAGTATCCTAAGCATTGAAGAACAGCTTTGTTGATTGGCTAATTTGGCATTAGGTTGAAGAGTTCACAACCAGTACGGCACATATGGACCTACATACAAGTATTATCTGATCCTATTAATAATTTCAGCTCAAATCAAACGTCAGCACTAAGTAAACTATAATCACATTTGGTAGTTCATAATTCCCATGTCTCACTTTGGCCTATATCCATCATTCTAGATACTGTTTCCATACAATAGTTGCAGGGTGCTCAGTTAATCACAAATGCAGTAGCTACAACATGAAAAAGCTGGAGATAATTTTCAAATGAATCAATTTTTTGGTATCAGTTGTTACTCACCACATCACGAACAATGGGAAAAGATTTCTTTCTACGCAGGTCTGGCATGCTGTCAATTCCATACAGTCCACGGCCAGGGCTTAAGGAAACATCAAAAGGGGTGGGGGAAGAAGGAAAGGTTTGAGTTTAGGAGTTTGCATCTATAAATATAACAATGCAAGAATGGTCATACTGGGTCAGACCAAAGGTCCATCTAGCTCAGTATGCTGTCAGCAACAGTGGCCAATGCCAGATGCCCCAGAGAGAGTGAACAGAACAGGTTGTCATTGTATGATCCCTCTCCTGTCATCCATTTCCAGCCTCTGACAAATAGGTTAGGGACACCATTCCTATCCATCCTGGATAATAGCCATTGATGGACCTAACTTCCATGAATTTATGTAGCTCTTTTTTGAACCACGATAAAGTTTTGGTCTTCATAACTTCCTCTGGCAAGGAGTTCCACGGGCCTCTACTTGTTTACAGTATCCCCTGCTACAATATGAATATTCTGTGCACAGTTAAAAGCAAAATTAACATTCTAGCAGCTGACAGCAGCAGTAATTTTTCACATTTACAAAACATATGTTCTAGTGATCAGACGAAGGACTGAGAGTCAGGACATTTGATCTCTTCCTAGCTCTCCCCCTGAGAAGTCTAAGGAAACCATTAAGCAAAGCTACATTAAGCCAACCGACTAACTTTAGTGCCCCAGTTTACCCATTTGTATAGCAAGTACTGTATTACGGAGTGGTTTAGGGCTTAATCAATCACATTGGTAAAACTCTGGGACTTTGAGAACCTACATACGAAGACATGTTTATATGCAAACTGTTGTCAGTCACACAGTACAACGCTATAAAGGATTCTAAGTATATGGAATACGATGTTTTCATGTGTTAGCATGGCACTGCAGAAAACAACATCTAATGCCGTAAATAATTCTGACTGCAACTTTTTAATATTGATTTATTGACCATATCATTAGTATCTGGAACATTTTCTTCTGCTCAGTTTGATTTCTGTATTCACACAAACACACACATGCACAGCGAGGCTGACAGCCATTGTGGGCCCCTGGGCAAGGTGGGGGGTGGAGGGGCTTGGTTCCGTGCCCCCAGAAGGGGTGAGACCAAGGGCAGAAGGGGAGGGGCCAAGGACAGTCAACCCTTTAGCACCTCTCATATTGCAGCTTGGGGCCTGCCCCCTTCCTCACAGCTCCATGGAGCAGCCAAGTACTGCTGCTGCTGCAGTTCAAAGGGGCTCAGAGCTCCAGCCGCTGCCAGAGTAGCAGTAGCCACAGCTCTGGGACCCTTTGAAATGCTGGGTCCTGGGGCACCAGACTCTTTTGCCCCCCACAGCTTCTGTCCCTGTTTGTGCATGCACACCCATACACACCAGAATGTACCTGAAAAATTACAGGAAAAGCACATGGCCACTTCAGGCAAGCAGCAGAAAACGGTGGGCAGAAAGACCACAGAAATAATACACATGGGCTATGTCTACACTAGCCCCATTTACATGGCCATTTCGAAGTTTACTAATGAAGCACTGATATACATATTCAGCACCTCATAAGCATGCAGGCAGCCGCGGCACTTCGAAATTGATGCGGCTCGCCGCCGCGCGGCTTATCCCAACGGGGCTCATTTTCGAAAGGACCCTGCCTACTTTGAAGTCCCCTTATTCCTCTGAGCAGATGGGAATAAGGGGACTTTGAAGTAGGCGGGGTCCTTTCGAAAAGGAGCCCTGTCGGGACGAGCCGTGCAGCGGTGAGCCGCGTCAATTTCTAAGTGCCGCAGCTGCCCGCATGCTAATGAGGCGCTGAATATGTATTTCAGCGCTTCATTAGTAAACTTCGAAATGGCCATTTGCGTGGCCATTTTGAAGTTTGGGGCTAGTGTAGACACGGCCACAGAGTTCTATCCTCCCCAAATAGGGGAAAATGTTAAAAAGCTCAGCAGATGGATGCATCTTCCTTGAGGTGGTTCTATTTTGGGGATGGCTGGCAGGGTATGTCCCATGAAATTATATTACATGAGATCCTCAAAATAGTTGGGCAAATTTATTTTGCACAGGGGCCCAGAGCAACCCCAAAATGTCCCCTGGTCCCTGCTTGGCACTGCCCCAAACCTGAGAGAGAAACAAAGAGAGACGAGAAAGCCCATCTTTGTTCTTTGCAGGGTAAATGATGAATTGCATACACTGCTCACAGGACTAACAGACCCAGTCTTCTTGGGTGATAGTGATATCCACCTCCCCTCTTGCCCCAGGTTCCACAATGGCTGTGGGTCCCACTGTGCGTGTATGTGTTTGTGTGTCAATGTGAAAACTTCTACTGATTTCAATAAGGTCATGATTTCACCTCCCCATTCATTAAGTTCTCTTGACATGAAGAATGCAGACTGCCTAGTACGGGCCCCAAGGATTCTAATTCTTTTTTGAGTGAAATGTATGGTTTGGGTATCCCCCTCCACCTGTGAAATACATGGTAAAACTCAAGGTTCTATACCATCACCCTCAAATTCAACAGGCTTCTGGAAAAAACACAGCAGTATGTTAATGCCATTCATTTCTGAGTCTCATATATTTCAGAATCAGAATGCACCTTCTTTGTCTTTCTGGAGTCTTCCTGATATTGGGATTTGTCAGGAATCTTGGGGCTTTTTCCTGTGTCAATCTAACCAGGTATTTGTGCTCACTCTGGATTTCCTGGACTAACACAAGTAGAAATTATTGCAAATTTTTAGGAGGGTCATGTCATAGGTCCAAGTTTGGACAGCAAGATATTTGTGCTGACTTGTTTGGTTGTGGCCTAATGTGCTTCACATGAATGTGTCTAAGGGACTATATTATTGAGCACAGTAGCCCCTTGAGTTATGTGAGGGTTGCATTCCCACATACCCTGGCATAACTCAAATTTCACCTAAGTCAGGGGCTGCTTTTTTCCCTGGCAGAATGCACATTCTGCAGCTGGAGAAGCAGCAGGAGCACCTGGAACAACTTCTGAAAGGTAAGTCCTGAGGTTGGGTGGGGGGAGGGGCAGTTGGAGAAGGTTAAGCCTGGCAGGTGGGTTGGGGCCATGGGAAGGGGGTAGGGGAGTTAAGCCTGGGGTGGGTTAGGGCTGCAGGGGTGGTGAGGGGGTGGTGAGCTGGGGTCACGTGGCCCTTTGGGGCATGAGCCAGAACCCCACGGGGGGAGTGAGATGGAGCCGGGAGGTGTGGGGGGCGGTTGAACCAGGGCAGCGCGGGGAGGTGGTGAGCCAGAGCCACATGGGGTGGAGATGAACTGGGGTTGGGAGGGTTGAACCGGGGCTGTGCGGGCTCGGGGGCCTCAAACCAGGGCTGGAGGGGAGAAGGATTTTGAGTTGTGCTTAACTCGCGTCACTTTGAGTTAAGTGCAACTTGAAATCGCGCATTTCAAGGGATTACTGTATATTTTCTTACAGCTGCTATTGCATAGAACAAAGTTTTGACCACAGGATGTGTTTAAAATAAAGGATAACAGCCATACGAAAATGCGATGCCAAAGGGCAATTAGAGAAAAACAGGAAAGTCTGCAAAAGATCCTATGCCAAACTAAAGGTAAAAGTGGCTTGGTTAAATATGTTTCATCAGTGCCTGATTAACGGCAGCATATCAAGTAGAAAAGAGAAACAACAACATGAAAATCACAAGGACAGCAAAAGTTATTCCAACTGGCGTTTATGCATGTACATGGATTATTGCACAAGCTACATAATATTTATAATTCTTACTGATAATTGGAAGAGAATTAATGAAAATATAATTTGGATGTGTTAAAATATGGTAAAATTATAAGGGGCTGTCAAATTAGAGTAAGAGAAACCTGCCCGTGTGCCAGGAGAAGGTCACTTATCTTTTTTTGATGTGTCTGGTATTTCTTACTTTAATAGCTTTTGGTTCAAATAAACATATTAAATTAATGAGCTGGGAGTGAGTGCGTGGCATTCTTACTCAACAAAGCCACAATCAGGCCTTCTGTAAAATAGGGTGGATGTGTAACTAATGCTGAAATGAAGTGTAGCTCAAAAGAATGGGCAGGTGCATGTGAATGACAAATTAATTCTGGGCTCTTTCTGTGAATACCAAATTAATCTGCAATTATTGGAAACTTAAAATAAAGGAGGCCTCTAATCTTGTAGGACAAGATTGATTTGTTCTGAAACCTCATCAAAGTGAATGGACATCAAAATTTTTTTCAAATATAAGACTAAGGTGCTCTAGTTTGGGGGATGGGAACTGTCCTTTCCTGGTAGACCCTAGTTTTTCACTTGAACTTGAATAAAAATTCTAAGAATAGTCTAAAGACATATATGTTTGTTACCAATCATTCACCAAGGATTATTTAATTTCTTTTCTCATAACTGGTTTTCAAATATGCCAATGAGCATTCTATGCCCCTACTGCACAGAACACATTGGCTATGTCTACACTAACACAAATCTTTGAAATTGCCATGTAAATGGCTATTTTGAGGATTACTAATGAGGCACTTAAATGCATATTCAGCGCCTCATTAGCATGCCGCCAGCCACAGCTCTTCGACATTGCTGCATTTCGCTCCCACGTGGCTTGTCCAGATGGGGGTCTTTTTCAAAAGGACCCTGGGAACTTCAAAATTCTGATGATAGGAATAAGGGGATTTCAAAGTTGGTTTGGTCCTTGGATAAGCCGCGTGGGAGCGAAACATGGCAATTTCAAAGAGGTGCAGCTGGCGGCATGCTAATGAGGAGCTGAATATGCATTTCAGCACCTCATTAGTAATCTTCAAAATGGCCATTTGCATGGCCATTTCGAGGATTTGTGCTAGTGTAGACCCAGCCGTTGTGTAATTTTCAAGAAATACATGGTTGAACATCTCTAGTCCTGCTCTCTCTCATCCAGCAACATCCATAATCTGGCATGATTTTAGTCAGCTGGATGACCACTTATCACAGGTATGACCAAGTTTCCCATAGTCCCATTAAGGTTGTTTACAACCACCCCTCCTGGGTCTCAATGTTGTCTGCTGTTATTTAGCTCTAATTTACCCCTAAATATCTTCTAAGAGCCTGGTAAGCAGTGGACATGTTGGTAACACTGCTGTACAATATTGACTTCCTGTGGTCCTGCAAACCTTCTCATTTGGTGCTGGTCAGGTTCCAAGGGTGCCGGATTAGAGAGGTTCAACCTTTAGTAAAATCAAATGCGATTCCCCTAACAGGGGAGCAGTGATCTTGCCAGAGCCAGATTTACTTTTGTGTGTTTAGGTTTATTTGTGTACAGGTAAGTTCCAGCTACAACTACCAAATATTCAAGATTTGCATGCCCTGCGAGCACAAGCCCCACTGCTTCTGAAAACCATCTATCCTAAAGTGAAAAAGAGCTTCTTCAGTAAAGATGCTAGCAGATATTTTATTGAGTGCTGGTCTAGGGAGCTTCTGGGGAGACAAGAGGCCAGTGGGACTTTTGGATGAATGAATGAAATGCATCCTATTTAACCTTGCAAACGATTTAACCCACTGAGATCTTATCTACTGCATACTAAGAAGTCTTACACATTCAGATAGACTACTGTGTTACAGGAAATATGCCCGCGGGCCACACTCATGAACTTTAGTTTTATAACAAATACTCACAGTGCATTAACTGGATTAACAATGTCAATGCTACCCACAAATATGTATATGCAGGCCTGACAAGAACAGAACCATTGCTTCACTTCTGCAAACATGGCCCCTACTTTATTAGCTCTCTTTCCTTCATCACGTGACTGTCATTTGACCTCTCCATCCTTGTGTAATTGTGCAGCTTCCCTCAGCACTCACCTGGACAACTACTATATACCTACAGGACACATAAAAATCCACTTCTCTCTCCTTCTATGCTACCTTCATAATTTCTTCTTCTGCTTCTGGGGAAGTTGACTTCACTGTCTATTAGTTCATGAATTAATGTGGGATTTTTCCCTCTTACACATGCTATACCTCCCATTCCCCTTCTCCCTATCATTGATCATACCTTTAAAACATATAAATTAGCTACTCAACTCCTTTTGATGATGCCTGGCTGCCTCTGCATGACTCCCTCTCTACCAGGGCTGTCTGCTCCCCACAGAACTTCAAGGGCTCAGGGACAGGAGAATAATTCCATATACTTTGGTACTGTCCAGAGCTCAGAGAGAGATCCCCTGTATGTGTGTCCACTTTGAAATATCAGAATGTCTATTGACCAGTAACTCAACAAACATTCTGTAGTCAACTGGGATTCTTTCATTACCTAACCTTTTTATTCGACATCTTTTCCCCCTCAAGTCTCTCACCCAACTTGACCAAACAGTCACAGAGTCCAGAACTTCTGAGAGAGAGTAAAGCAGGTAGGGTCCTATGCCCCAAAATCCAGACTCCAGAGGGAAAGTTGAATGGGAGGGACATCAAATTAGATCCCATTGAGTCCCCCTTCAGAAGGCAGTAGTCACAGTTGGTGTTTATTCTTTATTCCTTGGAAAAAGTTCCATATCTTAAGGAGCCATTCCTGCATAGGAATTCTATGAAGAACTCCAGCCAACATGGTATTCCTGGAAGGTGGGAGTTGCAGGTCTTGTATCCAAAATTCTTGCTCTAAGAGTTGGCATGAAGTATAGCTAGATCTGTGAAATGTTGTGGAAGCAGAAGAATAGTAGATACAAGGCAACAAGGTGAATAACTGGTAGATCCTCACCTGGTGTAAACTGTGAATGGAGATAAGACAATGTATACTGGCAGAAGATCTGCCTCTAAAATTCTAGAAAGTCTTTCTGTATCAAGGAATTTTTTTCTATAGCTGTAAGTATCATGGGACAATTCCCAAAGAGGAAAAATATGTATATAATAGCCTGAAAACACTTAAGTCATTGCCACTGAGCCAGGATTTCAAGTAATATCAAGGGAGTCACTAACCATCAAAGTTAATACTCGAAAGTAATGGTCAGAAAATACAGTTAAGGACTCAAATCCTATAGTCGGCATTACTAAAATGAATCATTCACCAAAGCTGTCAGATAACAAAACTCAAAAGTCAGATGGCTGTTGGACATTTGAATCTGTTGACACAGGCAAAAATCCCATAGAGAAAAATGATAATCTCCCTGCCCACCTCATAGTACACAAAGCCCCTGTGAGGATTAGTCTTTACATGGTAACAGCCAACAGATGTTCAATGCTCCCATAACAGGCCCAGAGCCAGACTCTAAAATCATTTTCCCCTGTAAATCCGAATAATTGTATTGATTTCAGTGAAGATAACTTGGATTTGCACTTGTACGGATGAAATCAGTATCTGGCCCTAAAAATCTAAGTGTCTAATCCAAAGAAAGCATAATTAAATCCATACATCTTTTCCTAGGTGTCAACAAATTTGGGATCAGACCCTCAAAGAAGTTCACCAAGCTCTAACTACTTCAATATTCCATACTGTATGAACTTTTAATTTCCATGGAAAAGACTCTTAAAGATATTGCAGGCTACATCTACACCAGAGAGATCTTGTGAAAGAAGCTCTTCTCGAAGATCTCTTTCGATAAATCTTCTTTCAAAAGAGTGTGCCCACACACAAAAATAGGAGATCAAAAGAGTGATCTGCTCTTTCAAAAGGGAGCATCCACACAGTCCCTGGTCTTTCAAAGGAACAGGCCAGGGATCGAAAATGAAGAGTGTTCTTTCGAAAGAAGGGCCTGGTGGAGCATTTACATGCATTTTCTTTAGAAAGAAGCTTTTGAAAGGGGGCACTCTTCCTTAAATGGGAAAAAAGAGTGATTTCGAAAGGAGAACTGCATTCTTTCGACTGACTTTCTAAAGAATGCTTTTTGTGTGTAGGCACTCCAGGGGCTCTTTGAAAGAGCCCCCTTCTTTTGAAAAATCTTTCAAAAGAACTTGCTAGTATGGACACAGCCTCACTGTAAGTTTTATTTTCTTTTTAGACTCTTCCTTATGGCTCTAAAAAGTGATATGATGAAAGGCTAGTGCAATCAGTATGGTTACTGATGCTTCTTGGAAGCTCTGACTGTTAATGGTTTCTCTCATTTTTCTACTCCCTTTCACCCCCATTATATTTTTTAAACACTGATGTTTCTCTTTCTCTTGAAATTGAAAGGGGAAACAAAATAGATAAGGTTGCTTCTGCCCCTACCAGGGACTGCTACACAAGGAGGGAGAGGGGAAACTGGACCAGCGAAGGTCACCTCTCCCTCCAGCATTCCCCTGCATCCAGAACTGAGCAGAGGAGACACACACAAACAGGAGACTCTAGCTAGTAAAGGCTGAAGCAGCCAAAGCAGGGATCTTTGGTCTTATGGGAAATTTACACTATTGACTGGATTTTCTATGTCCTGTTTTGACAGACTGTTTGCTTCAAATTGTCCCCCTCCCATGAGCCTCTTCATCTCAGCGTCACTCCTGCCCTCTCCCCTCATTACTTTATGTTATCACCACCTAACTCTTTCTTATAGAAAGGCACACACACATTTTATAATTAATATGACATTTACTGTCACCACGTGTGTTTGTATATGTAGGATACACCCCTGCCCTCACCCAGCATGGCTATGTCTAATGGGCGAGTCACTTTCAAAATAATTTACAGAATAATTTAGATGGTTTGTACTTGGTGTCCTCCAAACAGCCCAGAGTTCAGAATAAGTGACTACTCTGAAAGTTTCATGATGAGGCGTAGTGCAATCTGAATGCCATGCCCAAAATAGCAATCATTGTGTAGACATAACCTATATGTCAGCTCTGTTTAGAGTATAAGCACTTTAGGACATGTCGTTCAGTCTATGTCTGTACAACATGCATCATAATGGTATCTTGGTCCACACACAAGGTCCTAGGTTGTTTGGTGATACAAATAACCGACAACAATAGGTAAATGATGTCTTTTCACAGCTTTAAGTTTAATCTAATTGTGATCACCTACACAGCTGTTGATCTGTGGAAACCTGATGGCCTACTGGGGTTGGAGCTGCAAACAGAAGTGTTTGTGAAGGATATCTTGCTATCTCCTCTCCAGAAATACTTGTTTAGCTATATCACATTATGGCTGTTTTCACATACCAGAGATTGTGCTGAGTATAAAGACATAATCACAAAGCCCTTCTTCCCTAGCCAACTGGCTGTCAGCAACCTGAAGGTAGCCTGCACACCCCCAGAAAATCTCAAAAAAACCCAAACAAACACAAAGCTGTGATCAAAAGCAGGGAGAGAACGAAGCATTTATCAAAATGTTCCAATGACTGGAGAGGAAAAAAGTCACCACAACTCCAAGCAGTTTTTCACCCTCTAAAACCAGGACACATCTGAAGAGATTTAGTAAAGCCAAAAGATGGGAGGAAAAATCCTGGAAGTTAAGAATGAAAATAAGATCACCAGCAGCCACATATGTGGATTCTCTCATTGTGGCTATGACTAGCTCTGCTCTGTATTTTCTTCCCAGCTTCTGTAGAAGGACAACCTCTCTCTCTGAACAAGTCAGCAAGGTATGGCAGGTATTTTCAGACCAACTGGGCTGACATGCTTATCACAATAAGTACCACAGCCCTTTTAATCAGAGATCTTAGGATATAAATAGGCCAGGACTACATACACATATGTAAGATTATTAAAAGATGAAAGTGTTTACCGTTCTGTTGTCATTTGGATAACTGCTGTTATTATTTATATTGTCATATTTATTCCTCACATTGCAGTTTGTGTGACTTGGAAGTTCACCATCTTGTTTTGCTTTTGCTATAACTATATTCATAATTTTTTTGTTTTTCAATTCACAAATTCCTGGCTTTGAGCCCAACAGCCATCAGCCATTCCTTCTGGCAAAGTGGCTATCTAACTTCCTCTTCCAAATGAGCTCTCCCAGTTTATCATGCTTGCATGGCTTCTGACACTTTCATGGCACATGTACAGTAATGTAGACACAGCAATTAATATAGTATGTTACCGTGACTATCAGGTGAAAGCTCAGGCGACAATATCTACCTGTCCCAAATACAGGACTGGAAGTTATGGGGGCGCGGGAGGCTGCTCTGGGCTCCTCTAAGCCCCAGGGAGCTGGGAAGGAGGCGACAGCTGCCGGCCTTCCCCCAGAGCCTCAGGGAAGTGGGAGCCCTGGGAAGTAGCAGCCAGCGGTGATCCCCCGGAGTCCCAGGGAAGCAGCAGCTGCCCACGCTCCCTGTGCTTCCCTGAAGCTCAGGAGACTCCTGCCAGCAGGTGCGCCTGCACTGCTGCTGGCGGAAAAGGTCAGTGGAGGGGACGGCCCAAATACAGGACAATTAGTCCCTTTTAAAAAATAAGTCGGGGCACCTTTTTGGCATCCCAGATATGGGACCTTCCTGTCCAATACAGGATGGATGGTCACCCTAGTAAAAGCAGGCTTAAACAATTAACTTTAAAGGGACAAAAAGCAATCTTTGGTGATCACCCATAAACTTTTAACCATTAGCTTTAGCTAAAGAGTAAAACTGGCACTTCCCTAAACAATTTGAACCTCTCTAGTCTGGCATCCTCTGGACTTCATCAGTGCAGAATAAATTTGCCAGACCATGGGAGGTGAACATTGTCTAGTAGCATTACCAACATTTTCACTGCTTAGTGGGCTCTTAGAAGAAATTTAGGGGTAAATTAGTGCTAAATAACAGCACAGAACAAAGAGACCCAGGACTGGTGGCTGTAAACAAACTTTATGAGACCATGGTAAACTTGACCATACCATGTGGTCATCTGGCAAACTAAAATCATGCTGGATTACGGATGTTGCGGATGAGAAAGTTTTGGATTACAGGAGTTCAGCCTGTACTTGTTTACAGAAGGTAAAGTTATTCAAGAGATACACTAAACCGTGATCATTTGTAAGGACGCTTACAATATTTTCTTATGCCCTCCAGTGATAAAAAAGGCAACTGATGAAACATTTTGTCTTTAGAAAGAATAGACAAAAGAAACCAACAGTGACATAATATAATATAATGGAGATACATATCTCATAGAACTGGAAGGGACCTGGGGAGGTCATGTAGTCCAGACCCCTGCCCTCTTGGCAGGACCAAGCACCATCCCTGACCGATTTTTTTTTTATCTATTTGCTCTAAACACTAAATGGTCTCCTCAAGGATTGAACTCCGAACCTGGCGCTGTGTCTACACTACGAAAATAACTTTGAAGTAGAGTGTCTATGCACACCCAACTTCAAAGTTAAACTTCAAAGTAGAGCACTACTCCATTCCTGGAGTAACTTTGAAGTAAGGGAAAATGTGTGTAGACTCTCAGCAGACTACTTTGATGTACTATCTAACTTTGAAGTTAACTTTCAAGTTAGTTCCTAGTGTAGACACTCCCTGGGTTTAGCAGGCCAATGCTCAAAAGACTGAACTATTCCTCCTCATAAACATATTAAGGAAACTTCAAAAGTTGCTTGGATGTAGACTACAGCATACCCCTTAAGCCCTGCATTTAAAAAAATCTGAAAATAAGGAGCAGTTACAGTTCTTTTAACATTTCGCTACATCTGACAATAGTTTATGAAAGACTTTTTGAAACAAACTAGTTGAGTAGTTGATTACATGGTTATATTCCTACAATACAATGAACCTTGATGATTTATAGACTATGCTGTGAATAACTGGTGGCCTCTTAGGGTTCAAATCATGTTATTTAATAGGCTAATTGGTAACTGTCACCTTTAAAGAATGCTGGCATTCATTCTCCTTCCACAGGATGACAGAACCTACATGAAAGTTTCTTAATGGAGCCCTAGATAAATATATTTTAAAGAGAATTAAAGCTGTGATCTATAAGTGAATTTTGAAGGTCACATATTAAATGGAAGGGGCAATATTTTAATAATCCACACATCTCCAAATTTCCTTTTAACTTCCTATTATCAAATGGAAACAAATCACTGTTCATTGAGTAGTGCTTAACCAACGAAAGAAAAAGACACAGTCTTTCTGTTTTTTCCCCTCTCTTCTGCACCCATGCTCCAAATAAAAACCCTGCAAACTTTCTTCTTCCTCAGAAAAGCAAACCTGTTCTTGAGACTTTGGTTTGCAAGGGCCCCGAAAGCTTTCTTGGCTTGTGTTTTGTATAACCACCACATTTATTTTTAATCCTTTAAAATGATTGAAAAGTTATAGCTTCAAATCCTAATAGCTAAAGATTCCAAAGATTGGTAATACGAAAGCTCAGGAGGCAGTAATAACATTTGTGAGAGGCATTGATACAGATTTTAATTGAGTTAAACCTGGAAATACCACCCAGGGTCTTTTTTTCACTTGGGCTAAGAAACTCCTAGTTAATCAAGACAGTAAAGAGTAGCAATGGGCTATCTAACAAGCACAGAAAAATATAACTAGATTCTTTTTTATTGTCAGAGGCATCTGCTGCTAATTTGGAGATGTTACAAAGCAGGCTGCTATATATATCCCTGTGACAAACTGGACAGCTTTTGAATTCATTGCACTTTTATGCACTTTTCACCATATCACCTACACTTTAACCATTGATGTCTCTGTTACCTGCGACTATTTCTAACAGCCAGAACTTCTGAACCACTTCAAAACAACTGCCGTTAAGCACTGTGTGAGAGAAAGGGCAACCTGGTGGAAGACCTACCTTTGCTCCTCTTTGCATATCTCTTATGATACTTTAAACCTGTGAAAACATTCATTGTCCAGTGATAACAGTAAAGAGTCACAGAAAGCATCTTTCTTCTAACAAGGAACTTGATCAGAATACGGAAAGCAGTGTTATCCTAAGAACTACTGTCTCTTGTGGTTTTTCAGTCTAGCATTTCTGCCTAGCAGATTTCAGAGCCATGCTGCCCAGCAACTTAGAACAATGTCTAACAGGGATGATATAGATGGTGCTTGGTCCTGCCTTGAGGGCAGGGACTGGACTTGATGACCTCTTGAGGTTCCTTCCATTTCTACTGCGCTATGAATCTATTTTTCTCATGGGCTTAGCGCACACTAAAGGGTGGTGCACTCCCTCCTCTGAATGGAAGGGAGCATATAAACGGGTATGCAGGGGAAGCAAATGCACTCCAGTTCTGCTCCCCAGTAGGTAGGGTAGCAGAAGCCATTGCTCTGGCTACTAAATGATTCTTCTGAGGAGCAACTCAGAACCAGCCACTGACCCGCTCAAGAAGGGGAGGAGGGCTGCAATTTTGATAAGCCTTTATGGAAGCCTTATGTGGATTAACCACTATCTAGTTTGGAGAAATTCTTGTTGAACATTCCTGTATCTTTCCAAAAGGCTATCAAATAAATAGTTCATTTCAAAACACATTAGCAGCTCTGTGTATTTGCCTTCATTAAACAGTGAAATAATGATAAAATGTGTAACAAAATACTATCCCTGATTCTTGTGTGGGAAGAACATGTACTTCCATAACTACCAGGGAGAATTTAAAGATAAAGTATTCCTATGCCTGCTGAGTTTGTCTAGCTTTGATGCCAGATATGTCATCTTCCACCTCTACTTTTTATCTTGCCTCTCTTTTGGATGAGGATTTGATGCATGTGCTTGTTACACTGTAATGCTCTGAACTGGGATTTGGAGGTGGAAGCAGTGGAAGAGTTCCAGTCTGTGCATAGCCCAACTGCATGCCATCAAATCCATAACTGCTCATGCACCAAAGCTGTCAACAACTCCCGATCTGCTTTCAATGGCACAAGCAACTTTGTGCATGTGGTTTTCCATTTTTGAGGGAGAACACATGGCCCTCAAACCTTAAATATTCCACCAGTAGCCCCATTTGCTATGAATGGTGATGTGGAGCCAGATTCTTGCAGTTATTTGCTGCCCTGGGTTAGGGTTAGGGTTCAAGCGGTAGCACCAGAAAGCACTGGGTTCCACAAACCATTTTGCCTTGCAGATACCAGGGCTGACAGCCACTGTGGGTCCAGTGGCAGGGTGTGGGTGCCCCGGCTCCAGCCCCTCTCCCAAAAGGAGCAAGTCCTGAGGCAGGAGGGGCAGGACTTGAGTCAGCCAGCCTTCAGTGTCACCTGGACTACAGTGCATACACCCCCGCAAGCCTTCAGAGCTGTGTGGAGTGCCCAGCATAGTGCTCCAGTGCTGATTCAAAGTGGCCTGAGGCTCCAGCCACTGCCCCAGTAGCCACAGTGACAGCCAGGAGCCCGGGATCCCTTTGAATTGCCAGGCCCTGGGGGCAACTGCCACTTTGCCTCTCCCTCCTCCCCTCTCCCCATTGGAGACTTTGCTCACAGAGCTCCCCAGCACAGAGGGTAGAACACCTGCTGAGCCATCCCTTTGGAGGGAGCAGCAGGGAATCTCTTCCATGGATGGCCACCTCTGCCTACTAGTGTTTGCTGGGGTTAGCCAATCCCCTACCCCATCTTTCCTGTAATCCTTTTAGAGTAGTTTGCAGCGTGTTGGCCATTAGCAGGGAATTGTCACTGTACTTTCCTACAGTCACAGGCATCAGCGGGGGATAATGGAATAGAGGCTGATGCTCTGCCCTTCTCTTGTGCATGGATGCAATGGCTACAACACCACCACAAATGGCAAATCATAGTCTGTCCCATGTTGAATCCCACATTTTCCATGGTAATTTTCCTATTAAGCTGTCATTTGGTTTATAAATTATACCATAGTATTCTGATATTTATAGTTGTTTCATATTTAGGGTTGGACCAGTGACCGGCCAGGGTGGGGGGGGAGTTGTTCACCTATATGCCTTAACCTTGTCAATATAGAGAAGGTGGTAAAGATCTCCCATCCAGCTGCTGCACAATAACTTCACATTGGTGGTAACGAGAATAAGGAAAATGAGAATGAGGGGAAAATGCAGGTAAGCCTATTTTATTCTTTAGTGAAGAGAATACTATTATAATCTTGCTGCATTAACTCAAAGTACTAACCACTGGCATAGACTGGAATGACTCAAATGGGAAATGAGGCTTTTTCAAATTTCAGAATGACTTAGTTTGAAGATCACGTTGATAGCCACTGAAATCTTGTCTTGAAATACTTTAGTGTGTTCCATGGTACATATGCTCATGAACAGTTATCAGAAGGAGAAAAGTGCTCTCCTAAAAAGCTGAGGACAGGACAGAAAACTAATGAGCTTACATTGGAGCAAGGGAGATTTCAGTTGGACCTGAGGAAAAACTTCATATCTGTCAGCGCTTTTAAAAAGTAGATAAAAAAAGATCAACTAATCCTAACTTACACCAAGGCCAGGGGGAAGAGGAAGTGCGTACCAAATTTGGTGGTCCCAGCTCTTACAGTTTATGAGGAGTTTTGAACAAATGGACTCCAAAGCAAAGACAGATGCACTCTAAAACTCTCTATATTTTTAAATATAGAAAGAGATTTAAAAGAGCTACTCTATTTCTATATGTAAACAGGAACATATGAAGTGAAATCAGTCCCTAACTGAGCTCGTTTTTCCAGGTTTCTTAGCTTTGCTGCTAGTTCTTTCTTTCCTACAGTATTTTTTTTTTTTATAAACCTTTACTGAAATACAGCAACATAACGCTGTATGCTGGTCTGCAACCACATGGTGTGTCTCATGACTTCACTTGCTTACTGTTTAACAATGCAGCATCCACTAGCTGCTCACATGGCTCCAAATGCTGCTCTTAATGGGAGGTTTGTCTGAAATCTGGGCCCAGGGGAAAAAATCAGGCTGTAGCCTCCTCTTTCTTACACCAGTTTTATAAATGTTGAACTGGTCTTATATTTGTGAAGTTACTCCTGATTTATACCACAGAAAGAAGCAAATCAGTCTCCTCAGCATTGGGTCCATTCACTTCAATGGGAGTTGCACATAGAGGGCACTTTGTACTGGTAAAGCAGAAGTTAGTGTAATATTCTTAGCATCTGCATGCCCATAACATTGTTTGTACATAGAAAAATACTTGTTTACTGTACATGCCTGCACACTGCCTGCACTCGGATGTTACATAATTTAAAAACCCACTCATTTCTGTTATCAGTGGAACTACACTTGGAGCAAAGTACTATTAAACATGATGTCTGGCACAGAAGAAGTTTCTGAATATTAGCTCTTGGACAATAAACATCAGTTACATCGTCATGACATTATTAATTCTCAAAAACCATCGTTCTTAAAGGGCATCAACATGACTGATATAATTGTACCTTTATAAGATTCTTGGAAATGAAATATATTTGCTCCATTTTAGCTTGTACATTTCTCCAGCCTTGAATCTTCTTTTCACACAAAGATTTTTAGTTTAATTTCCAATTTTCTTCCCTCACCCCGGGGTGTAAATTCTTTAGAAAGAATCACAGGTGTACTTTAGAGTAGCTTTGTACTACAGTGATATTTAACTAATTTCCAGATCAAAGTAATGATGAAAACATGACAAGCTTTGATAGTTTTATGTTTTTAAATCACTATGTATTGCACATGCCATTTAAGATTACTGGAATATTTAATTTTAAAGTGCTTGCTTGGAATCATGGCCTTTATGGTTATAGGTGTATCTTTTGTGGAGTAATTTTATTTATTGAGTTCAGTAGAATGTTATGAATATAGAATATAAAAAATATTGAGCAGCTTTAATCTTCCATACTGGAGCAGTCATAAAAATCTAACATCACCACTAACCCTCCCAGACTTCAGAAGAAAAACAGAAATTCTCTGATTTAAAAAAATATCATATAAATAGTACAAAACTATCCCAACCAACATTAACCAGATGGTTAGGGATAGATTTATTTGTACTGTGTGTGGGGAAGAGAGGGCTTAATTCTTAGTGGACAAAAGTAAAGATCCTTAGGATTCTCCTAAGGCATCATTGATGATATTGTTCAAATGCCTTCAACTGATGCTTGTATGTTGCCCAGGTTTCATATGTGTACAGTAGCACTGGAACGACCAATGCACGGTATACAAGGAACTTTGCCTTGGAATAGGATGTTTCAGTTCTTGAAAACCCTTTGTCTCAGATGGGTGAAAGCAGAGCTTGCACAATTCATATGATGCTGGATTTCTGCATCAATGCTGACTTTAATGAAAAGATGACTTCCAAGGTATTTTTGCTCTAGAATCTGATGTAGTGGGTCTTATCCATGAAAGCTCATGACCAAATAAATAAAATGGTTAGTCTTTAAGGTGCTAATACAGTGTTTCTTAAATGTTTTGAGATCACGGAACGCCAAACAATAATACTTTTTATGCAGAATGAGTTGTTCATAGAATACAGTTTAAGAAACACTGTGCTATGGAATTGCTTGTGTTTTTATATGACACACAGAAACAAACATTATGGCCTTTGGCAACATAAGATAATGGAATAATGTGACCTAATTACTGAAACAAAAAAGCCTTGACAGGGCCACCTTAAAAATGTCCCAAGTAGCATTAGTGCAATCCCAAGTAGCAATAAATTAACTTATGTCAGAGGTACTAGGTGGGCTGGAAATAAAAAAATGTTTATGAGCTGCAACTTTATGTATGAAGTTGGGAGAAAAAGCTCTAACATTCTAAAAGAGATTACGGGATTGAATTTACAGCTTTCCTGACCCTGGGTACATTAAAGTGTCACCAAAGAATTACCTACCATTTACTCTGCAAATGAAATTCGGATTAAAGGAGACTTAAAAAGAACTAAAATATCACATTAAGACACTGGAAAAATGAGTCAAATCCCTCAGCTGCAGAATAGATATGATCCTACCTAATTCAACACATACGAGAAGCGGCAATACAAGTTTCAGGACAGGATAAGATGGGTTATACTGAGGAAATATATTAAGTATAAGTATGAAAAGTGAGTGAACAAGAGAGAAAAGAGCACCAAGTATAAAAGGAATTGGTTTATTCTGAAAATTAATTTGAAGAAGATAAATGTGAAACAGTGTTGGGCAATTTAATTTACATCGTGTTTTCCATATGTATTATTATATAAATTTCAGGCCAGCGAATGGGGAGGGAAGGGGGGACAACAGGGGCAATTGTATAGGGGACCAGTGCTTCAAGGGGGCCCAGAGCTCCAGGTCCTTTTGAACTGCCACAGCAGCAATGCTCCATGCAGCTGTGAGGGGCAATATTGGGGAGGGCCACTGATGCAGCCTAGGTGGCATGAAGGACTGACAGCCCTAAGCCATGCCCCTTCCGCCCTTGGTCCCATCCCTTCTGAGGCACAGGGCTCACAGTAGCTGTTGGCCCTGCTGATACATTCAGACATATCCATATGATACCATGGGATTAGATATGTGAATCTTGGATATTTAGAGCATGTTAAGACAGACCTAATTACAGGCTGACGTAGATCAGGAGGGCATGATGCAAAGGTGGTTTGGGTTCCTTTGATCCTACAACTGGAGAATTCTGGACTAGGTTCCAAGGAATAGCTTAGAGCTGAATTTCAGGTTCTCTAAATTTTGCCAGCTGCATAATGGACCTGCAGGTCCCTTTTCTCTCTTATGCTCTCTAGACTATTACTGGGAGTACAGCTGCCTTACAGGTTATTTTGGGAAAGCTGCACCAAAGCACCAGAGTTTTGGATCCTTCATTTAAAAATAGTCTCTATAATTTTTTTTCAAAATTTTGCAAAAAAATCTAAAATGTAATATGCTAATTTTAAGCTTTTTTGTCACAATGCTGTCATTCTCAGGAAATATGGGTCCTCATTGACACCAGTGTGAATCAGGAGAAATCTGCGGTCAAGGGGCTCTCACTGCTGCACAACTAGTACAAGAGGGGATCTGACCTGGATGTTTACAGGTGTCATGAACATATTGCTTTGGCTGCTGCTTCCTTAGTGCAGTTCTTACAATTTAATAGTACCACCAAAGGATTTTTTGACGTTACCCGAAATGCGACCATTAAGAAATCTGTAAACAGGCAGCCACAATATTACCATAAAGTATTAATGAAATAGGGCCAAATAGGTGATATGGCAAGTGATTTGCATGAGGTTTATAAGAATATATGAGTAAGAGACAAACAGCTCAATTCATCTTCATAAATATAGTTTTCTATGGTGTTCATCAGAAGACTGTCTAAGCATCTAATCATAACATTATCGACACGCTGGCACAGCAACAGAGAGAAAGCCATGCTAGTCTATATCCTATCAAAACAAAAAAGCAGTCCAGTAGCACTTTAAAGACTAACAAAATAGAGAATATTAATTAAAATAGTATTGCAACATCCAGGGTATCCAAATGAAGAGGAGTCCATAATGTATTAAATGTCCCAACAATTCTTTAATGCATCCACTTCTAACAGAGTAGTGCCATCTCAAACCACACTCACCTGCAACTGAACTAGAAAGAAAGGAGAATCTTTTTTTTTTTCATTTTATACCTATGTTTAAAAATTCTAAAACAATGATTTGCAGATTTGGGTATCTCTGTTTTGGTTTCATTTATCTGAGTCCGTTTGTTGTGATTATTCTCATTCAGATTTTTCCAGATACACAAAACAGTAGATTAATTCTACCCTCATAAACCATAAAAATTAAATAACGTTATCCATCTACAAAAAGACATAGATGCTTTCCTCAAGTTGGAAGCTGCTGTTTCTATTTATATTGAGAATATAAATTCTTTCATAAGTCCAGTCAAAAATAGCATTTATTTTAGTCAACAGATTGCCAACAACTCATGAAGTCAAACACTGTCAAGGACATTGAGCCCGATTCTTAAAGTTATTGAAGATGCACATAGGAATCCTCCTGAGATTTCAAAAGTGTCTAGGTGCTTAACTTTCAGTCAAACTCCAACTTTCTTTAAAAATCTGGCCCCTGGACCTTTTTGTGATACTGGTCATCATCCTAGATATAAACTAAAGCTTATGTAACTGAAAGAAACTGATAGGCAAGGAAAGCTGTTGGGTGCTAAATATTTTTGAAAATTAGGCCATTATCTAAATACATTATTTGGAGCTTTATATTAGGCACCTAGTCATGAAAATCTTGGTCACTCTTTATTCCTATGTTCCATAAGAACCCCACCTTCTAAGGGACAAATATTAACCTCTGCAATAACCAGGATGTGCTTTGGAGAATCCACAGAGAATGGGTAGATATATAACAGATTGGTCTACAGAAATGAAGCCACTGTGCACTGGACAGGAAAGATGGAAGGAAATTGTGAGGGAGGCATCGGACACCAATGGGCACTGAGCCCATAGTGGTTGATGATGATGAGGATGATGAAGCTCTGGGGAATCCTCAACATTTTCTTTTCCAGCCCACAGAGCTACTCTTTGGCTTCCAGGTATGTTCTCATCAAAGGCAGTGGGGATTCTAACCACTTCAAGGCTATTTCTACACTAGCCCCAAACTTCGAAATGGCCACGCAAATGGCCATTTCGAAGTTTACTAATGAAGCACTGAAATGCATATTCAGCGCTTCATTAGCATGTGGGCGGCAGTGGCACTTTGAAATTGATGCGCCTCGCTGCTGCGCGGCTCGTCCCGACAGGGCTCCTTTTTGAAAAGACCCCGCCTACTTCGAAGTCCCCTTATTCCCATGAGCTGATGGGAAAAAGGGGACTTCGAAGTAGGCGGGGTCCCTTCGAAAAGGAGCCCCGTCAGGACAAGCCGCGCGGTGGTGAGACACGTCAATTTCGAAGTGTCACGGCCGCCCGCATGCTAATGAAGCACTAAATATGCATTTCAGTGCTTCATTAGTAAACTTCGAAATGGCCATTTGCATGGCCATTTCAAAGTTTGGGGCTAGTGTAGACACGGCCCAACAGAATTAAGATCACACTCCATGAATGATGCACAAAATTGTGAGGGGGGTTCTGAGGAATCTGAAGGCTTCCAGAGTTATTGAAATAGCTGTAATAACTAAAATCTCCAACATGGCTTTGCATTAAAAGAGAGCTGGCTGCTGGAAATTAATGGACCACATTCCTTCATGGGTAACTACACTGAACTCAGTGGAATCAGAAGGGAAATCGAAACAGCTTGTATATGTGTTTCTATGGTAGAAAGATGATGGAATAGTACTGGGTATCAAAATTATTTTGCATTTTTGTTACAAAATAGGCAATGTTTCTCTAACAAGTATTGAAGTGAATGCAAATACCGCTATTTTTTCACTGACATTAATGCACTGACATTAAGCCCTATGACGCATAGCCAATACCGAAACTAATCTTACACCCTGGAATAATGAACCAATACCCTCTAATTAGCATATGAAGATATAATGTTGCACACAGGAATTTAGAAATACACCACCAATGTTACAAAACAGTCTATTACCAGGCTTTATAGAGCCAGCCACAGCAGCGTTTGAATTAAAGTTTCTCTGGTAGCATTTGATGCAATTTATTTTTCTACCACACATTTAATGTACTAGACCAGAAAGCCTTTTTACAGAACAGTCAATCATAAAATAAAGAGTGTGAAGGATTTACAGCAAACTTTGGAGCAAGGCAAATGATTCAAGCAAGTTCTCAATAGTTGTAGAATACAATTAAATGTAATAGCAAGCCCCAGTTAAGGGATGGGGGAAAAGAGGAAGAAATAAGCAGAGAATTCAGCAGTGGAAATGGTGGATATGAAATCAGGGAGGTGAGGGAGAAAGGTTGAAGACAAGGAAGTCAATTTTTAATTGGAATGGAAGTGACTGATAAGCAGGTGAAGGTCATACATAATTATAAAGGCTCAGATAATCTAACTTTCTGGACCAAGAAAGGACTCCAGTCACATTCTTTTGCACCCCTAAAGTTTCATGTTGGTAGTTCTGGAAAGCTGTGCAAGAGGGAACTGTAACAGTGAAAGCTATCTGTCTTAGGGGTTTACACTGCTGCCCATCACTATAGTTTTCTGAGCTCCTCCCACATAAAATCAATATTAATAATTTAGTCCCCAGTGGAATCTGTATGTTTGTCTCCCCTGTGACTTTCAAGTTAAAAACAAGTGACTTGTGCTCTTCTCCTAAAAATAAATTGCTTTTGTCGCTCTGGCCAATCGACTTATAAGTACAGTGCCTCGCATGATATTTTAAAATGTTGTCCCTATGTATGTTAAGAGAAATAAGTGGTTTTTTTTATTTGCTTTAAAATATTTGATAAATATTGACTTTAAAAGGATTTTCAATTCAGTATAAAGGCTACATTGAAACAACATAATATTAATTAAAATAATGTGCATTAGTATTCTTTCTTTTAACTACAATATTCATGACTTTCCCTATTCTCTGCCAGGAAAAATAATTAGCTTGAGCAATAATCATGGAGATAAAAAGATGAAGAATATAATCCTGTCCCATTCAAACCAGTCAGAAAATTGTCTTCCATCAGACCAAGATGTGGCCCACTGGGTGTGAAGAAGAATCTAAAGGTAAAGAGTTAGTACAAGGTAATAAATACCACTAATAAACACTCAGCAGACTAAAGGCTCAGTTCAGCAACCCTTATTCTCATGGTTATTCCTTCTGTGTGAGCAGACCCATTAATACGAATGGGACCACTCATTTCAGTAAAGTGTACCCATGACAGTAAGGTCGGCTTGTTAAACTGTGGGTTACAGGATTACAGCATCTGTTATTTTGTTTGATGTTATTCATTGAACCTTTCGTATACCATCTGAGAGCCCATCACCAGGGATTACAGCCTTTGGTGGTGAAGAAGAAAAGAGTAAGCTTAAATTTGAAGATGGATAAATTTCCTTCTCTTGGGGGCAAACTGAATGTTTGAGTTAGGGAGACTGATGATGGAATCAAAGAGAGAAAAGAGAAAGAGACAACTTGCTTTGAAATTTCAATGGAAAGGATAGTCATTTACGATAGGGTTCTGGCAGACAGATAAACACAACACAATAGAATTGGGAGATTCATTAGGTGAACTGAGTATTGTATATCATAGCTGCTTGTTATTTGTTCCATACATCACAGCCTTTTTGTCTCATCTTCAACACATTGATTTTGCAAAGCTTTTCATCAAGTGCATCTATAAGATTCTTCCTCTGCCTTCAGTTTGCCAGATCTGTTATATACTTGTGAATTCCTCTGTACACTTTTTCTAAGGGTAAATCTGCATACTATTCAGGAGTCATTTCACCTTATTTAGGTTGTGAAACACCACAAACATGGCTGACATTCAAAGAAATGAAAATCAAAGTTATGCCATTTGTTCCAGGATATCTAATTATTTGATTGTGTTTTCATCAATAATGTTATTTTAATAGCCCTGTAACTGATACCCTCATGAATTTTTAAAGACTGATATCAATGAATAAAAAAGGAAGATACTGGCAAGTTGACTGTTTAATTATGAATAACTTGTTAATATGATAAATCTAAATTGTTGTGCATCTACTATATTTAAATGGATAAAATGAATATTAGTGTATTAATTATTGTTAAATGCTGTTGTTCTGTCTCTTGTTAACTAGTACTGGATTCTAGCAGAACAAACTGCTGAGTAAGGGACTGCCACTACATGGACTTGCCCTTAAAAGGGTTGGTCTGAGCCTTATCTCTGCCAAAGCATACCCTGTCCTTGCAGGTAAAGGGAAGGAGTCAAGAGGTCACATGATGGGGCATGAGCTTCTGACCTAGACCTGCTGGGAGAGACAGATGACAGCCTGAATTAACAACAAGAAGTCCGGTGGCACCTTATAGACTAACAAATATTTTGGAGCATAAACTTTCATGGGCAAAGACCTGCTTCATTAGCAGGTCTTTGACCATGACAGCTTATGTGTTCCAAAATATTTGTTAGTCTATAAGATGCCATCGGACTTCTTGTTTTTGAAGATACAGACTAATTCGACTACCCTCTGATATTTGTCACCCCGAATTGAGTGAATCAAAGACTCAAAGAAACAGGAGACTGGTAGGAGCTGGTATAAGGAGAGATTTCCCTTAGCCCCCACTCAGACACGTACTGAGTGTAAGTTTTCTGGGAATAAAAGCCAGCTAGGAAGGCTCTATGGAAGCAAGCCCTCTGACTGAATGTCCCTGAACAGACAGAGTTAAGATCCTTGCTGGCTGTGAGCCAGAAAAAAAGATTGGGTAGGAATTCACAGCATACTACTCAGCAGGAACAGTGGCAGAATTTGACCTTTGGTCATATTTACCTGTTCCTTTTGCAATTCACTTTTATGCCCATGGTTTTTGCCCTTCAGTGATATCAGATTTTTTAAGAGTATGACTTGGTCCAATCTCACTCACTAAGAGTAGGGTGTAGGAGGAAGTAGGAGGTTAGAGTTTTTTGTTAGTTATTAATACACGATGTGTGGGAAATTCTATAAAAAGAAACTTCCATCTAAGCTTTTGTTCCTTAGACATCAAAATGTGATCAACAGGCAAACTTGTCACGATGGCACATCCCATGAATGACAGACACTATTACAAATAAAGTGCATTACACATGTTTACTATCTATAATGCTTTTCCAATTTTACATCTAATAAAATAGTTTTGCATGGAAAAAATATGAGATTGATGAAACCAAGAATAAGGGAAAATGGTAAGTGATGATATTTTGGTAAAGAGAATGCAAACTACATGCAATTATTTTCTGGCTGTTCCATCCCATGCACTTTGGGGATTTTGGATGTTGATATCTGTCACCAATGATCCAAGAACCTTTATCTAACGTGACATAGGTCTCTCACCAACATTCTGCAAACCTTATCTATGTTGTATAGCACAAAAGCTGAAAACTAGAAATGTGTAGCAATTTTAGTTAGAGAAGATTCTGACATTATAAAAGATTTTGATAAAATTTTGTTAATAACTTCTCTGATTCTGTCATTATTAGATATTTAGAAGTTTTCACTTCCCATTTCCTGTACTAAATTGCTCAAAGGTCTCAAATGGCTCTAAAAGGAACGTGTAAAAACCTGCTATTAAAAAAAACCACACACACTTCAATTCTTTAAACAAACCCATGTAACATGAGGGCCAGACCTTCAGCAGGTGCTCTGCCTGTCCTGTAATTGTGCATGGGCAATTTTGCATTAAAATATTATGTAAATTTTTAAGTTCAGCCAACTGTACCCACAATTTGGTATTCATCTCTTTGACTCACACAATCCCTTTAATGCACCAAGCAATGAACAGTAGTTTTCCAGAACTTCCGAATGTTCTGCATTCAATTGCTTCCTTTTCAAATTATCATTATTTCCAGTGCATCAGAAGAAAGAGCTCACAATCTTTTCTCAGAGCGCTTCTTCCTAAATGTGTTATAATGGGATGTGGAACATTTATGTCAGTGATATTTTTCTTGAGTGGTACTATTGCCCTTGGTGACATATAGTTCATTCCTGGGGTGGGATTTATTTAATCTTTCTCAATTTTGTACAGTGAATTGTCCTCCTTTAGTTGAGGAAGACTTAGATTTGACAGAGGAAGATTTTACATTTCTGTCAAAAAGAATCTTTTGCTTCTTGGCTTTAAAAGAACAATCATGTATGTTTCCCATCTGATCCCAGAGCCCTGGTTTCCTTTCTCTGATCCAAGGTAGCACTATTATATTTGTATTTTCAGAAGAAGTGCCACTTCCTTTCAACTTCCATGTTAGTCTGTATCTTCACAAAACAAAAAAGTAGTCATGTAGAACTTTAAAGTTGAACAAAATAGTTTATTAGGTGATGAGCTTCTGTGGGACAGGCCTACTTTTTCAGATCCGGAAATTTTTTTTTAGCTATTTAATGTCAGAGGCATAGGTCTCTTTCAAGATTTAGTGTTCGTCATTTTCCTAAAAATTTTAACATTTTAAGGGATGCTCAGAAAATACATTACTGGGCATTCGGAAGACAATATATTTTTACTGTAAATGCTTCAGGGAGGAGAAATCATTTTGTCTGTTTTAATAAAGCCCTGCCTAAATTTACACTGCTATTTAAATATTTATTATTGATGGTAATAAAAACAATGTAATCCTTTACACAGAGTGTTGCAGTCTTGATTTATAATGGTAAAAGGGAGTTATCAGAAAATCACTCCACTTTTTTGTCTGGATTCCAGTCACTGAGATTTCAATTTTTTTCCCTACTCAGTCACACACAAATGAGCAAACTGGCTCACTTTATACAGTTATTCCTCTTCTAGTTGTGCTACATGACAAATTGTTGTATTGTATTAAAGAAATAAAAATTAACATGACAGCCTTTGCCAGTGTTCCCTTTCTAAGAATTCCGCCCCCCCCATCCCCAGAGTTTTCTCCTTAGGGCTCCACCTTTATTAAACTGCATAGCAAGGAGGAAAAATTCTCTCTCTATCTTGAGCATTAGCCGCGACAGGGAGTCCCAACAAGGAATATCAACTCTATCAACTTTATAACCTTGACAGTAGATGGAGTCACAAGAGGCGAGAATATCATCATTCAAAGAGACTGGTGTCTCTTTGTATCATGACTCTTCATTCTTGATATATATTTTTTTCTGACTCAACAGTTTTAGGAACTTTGAATACTCTCTATATTCTCAGATTTAACAGATTCCCTCTTCTCTCTCTCAGAATAACCTGTCAAGCCTGCTTTCAGTTTCAGGTTATCTTGGAAGCTGATATAAAACATTTTTCCTGAAGGAATTTCATCATCATCCTTGTGTTGTAGGATAGATTCCCTCTTTCTGAGTTCCCCCAAAAACAGATAAAAAACCTTTGAGCCTCCTGGGGTCAATTTATTACAGTAGAAAACCCAGTGGCCCTAACTCCTGATATCACCATAAAGACTGTCTAACAAATATGGCTCTGGCACCCCTTACCAGATGCAGCTCCCCTTGCAGCCTTGGTGCCCATCGCCATGATCCAACTCTTTGAGTCCAACAACCAGTAGATATCTCCCAACACAAGTCTGAGTCCTCAGCTGGTCCACTGAATTCCCTCCCAGAGACTATCACAAAGTCTTTCAGTGTGTCTTGCCTCTCAGACTCTTCCTGGCCCTTGATAACTGCAGATACAGGTATGCCCTCTTTTTTGGCTAGATGGAAATACCTACTCTGGTGCAGGAGAGCTAGACCAGTGAAACGTTTCTTTTAAAACAATTGCCTTTTTCTCTATCTCTGAACTTTATAAAATTGGAAGGATTTAAAAATCAACTTACCTGTTTTACACAATAGTTACTTAGGGAAAATATAAGTAACTACAGTAAACACTTTAATATCCAGCATTCTATCATCCAGAACTCTCACAAAACTGCCATTTTAACCATACGTCAATTTTAGTTACCTTTTCTGTAAGTACAGTAGAGTGAAAGTAATTACAAATAAATATAGCAAATACAGTATAAATTTACAGAGTATAATACTCCTGTTTTTGGTAAATAAAGTACTCTGCACAGATTTTTGTTTGTTTCTTGACATCTAATCTTGTTTTTCCTTAGTGTTATGCACTGCTAGGTACATCTCTCTATTATCCAGAATATTGGAATATCCAGCAACCCCTCTGTCCTGCCGCTGATGGATATGAGTTTCCTGTATAAGAGACTCAGAGGGGTAGCCGTGTTATTCTGTACTTTCTCAAATAGCAAGCTGTCCTGTAGAACCTTAAAGACTAACAAATTTATTTATTAGGAAATGAAATTTCATGGGTAAATGGGCCTTACTCACGAAAGCTCATTGCTATAAGAGATATATTAATATATGACTTAGTGCTCTTTTTTCATATATTCAGAAAAAAAATCAAATTTCAGGTCATCACAGACTACCCCCCACAACCCCGCTCTTTTTTCTAGAAATGAATATTTCAAATAATAGACTGTATGCTAACACATCATCTGAGAGAAAACACTGACAAGGCCTACAGCAATTGCTTACCACTACCTCTGTTTTTGTTTGTGACTACAAAACATTTGTAACTATAGCTAAGACATTAAAAAAAAAAAGCCTACAGCTAAGTGAGACTACCATAGAATGGATATCAGATGTCTAAAAATATCTAACTGCCACCTTCCAGAGGTTACGGTGTCAGAAAACCATTCCAAAGAGCATATTTGTGGGGGGCGGGATTTTTTTTAAATTTTGGTTTTAGGGGTGTTTGCATGGGAGGGAATTGTTTCATAACATTTTTCAGGAATCTGCCTATTTGGAGTGACCTGCTCTATAAAACTTCAAGCAATACTGAGTTACTCAGTGTACTTCAGATAATGTATAAGTATGTCCTATTGTTTTCTATTAACTCTACTGTTCATAATAAAAATACACAGGGCAGGCAAAATAGTGCGCCTAATTTTGGTGTAAATAATTAGCATGTCTTCACACGAGTAAATAAAACACAAGTGGGTCTGGGTTCAAAATAAGGCTTGTTGTTTCGGGAGGACAGTAGGAAGCTCAAGTTTACTTGTTAACTTGAGGAGAAATTTCTGATATAAATCAGCTTGGCTCTAGGTTCTGCAATACAACAAAACATGATCTAGGAATTAGAGCTGGATGGAAATTTTGAGAGGATTTTTTTTCCATTAGGAAATGCTGATTCAAGCAAAATGGTTTCAAAAAGTTTTTCAAATTAGATTACATTCTATTAAAATGGAACAGAATATTCAGATAAGAGCAAAACATTCTGAATGGAACATTTTGATTTCCTATTTCAAATTAATTTTACTTCAGTTTTATATTCTCTCTCTCTCTCTCTCTCTCACAATCTCTAAAAAATAATTTCCTCCTGGGAGACAGAATGACATTATCACATAAATGCATCAGTTTGCTGCACAGGGCGTTAAGGGGGGAGAGAGGGGCTGAGGGGGAGGCCCCAAAAAGGTGGGGCTGGCTATGTGGCTCCCTGGCCAGGCTGGGGCTGGCTGTACAGTTCTCCAATCCCCAGGTCTCCCCCATGTGCCCTGTCCCCTCTCCCTAGCCCCCCTGCCTCCGGGCCCTCAATGTTTATTTTGAAAGCCTGCTCCAGAATTTCACTCCTCTGATGGTTAGAAACCTTTGCCTCATTTCAAGCCTAAACATATTGGCCACCAGTTGTGTCCATACTTGTATTTAAGTCAAATAACTCCTTTCTGTCCCTGATGTTTATCCCTCTGATGTATTTATAGAGAACAATCCTCAGCTTTCCTTTGGTTAGCTAAATAAGTCAGCTTTTTGTGACTCCTTTCACAAGGCAGGTTTCCCACACCTTGGATCATCCTAGTAGCCCTTCTCTGCACCTATTTCACTTTAAATTAATCTTACTTGAGCACAGGAAACCAGTATTGAATAATACATGTCTATCTTCTAAAGACTGATATTTATTTCAGGTCAGTTTAATTTGTCATCAGATGTGGTTTCTGAGCTACACAGCTAGATACAACTATACATTCTAACTCTTCTTGGTTCCCCAGAGCACATATTTGATCAGATGACATTAGCACACTGACATCACAAGTACGGCAAGAATCCATCTCCTCCATGGCAATGGATGCAGCCTGCTGCAACAGAACTCAGAAGGTTAAGCTACCTGGGAGTTGAGACTGCTAAAGACTTAAATCACATTCATTAAACCCAGTCTCTAAGGATAGGCAAATTTTTCATCATTGTGCAGTTCTCAAAGGTTAGTGCAATTGAATTCCTCAATGCTCATTTTCACTGTTGAGCGTACAATGTAAACAATCCTATCAGATAGACATAGAAACAGCTTGATACCTCTCATGCCATTTTTGCGCATTGTTGCCAGTGTAGTGCTCTATAGAAAGGATTTATATTTCAACTTATTAAAAGTTTCCATAGGCAGGAGTACTTCTTTGCTAGGGAATATGAAAAACCTGGCAGAGCACAGAACAGCTCTCCACAGAATACTTTCCATTGACACTATGATATTTTAAGATTAAGTTAGACCACTCTAAATCCAATACTGACACTTCCCTGTTTAAAATCTCATTTCCTCTCAGAAACTCTAACATACTTTTTTGCTTTTGATATTAATACTTTTTGCTCAAGCTAAATGCCCTGGCAGTAGAGTTCTACATATGTTTTAACTTGAAATAAGGTAGAGTACTTATAACTGTGGCAAAAGAGGGAGTTATTTGTAATATATTTATGAATGCTCTGTCTGACAAAGCAGACCTTCCCACCCTGATTTAATATAGCTAGGGGATAAAAGAGAACAAAACGGGAAGGGTGTGTACTCATGTGAGAGACCAGATACATCAACACAGAATTACAGAATACTAGAACTAGAAGAAACCTCAAAAGGCCACCAAATGTTGTCCCCTGTGCTCATGGCAGGACCAAGCATCATTTCCCTTGGTGTCCAACATGATAGCCACGAGACACATGTGGCTATTTGGTCAGTTTGACTGTGACTAGTTGACTTGAACAATACATATATTTTCAGAATATTGTGGTGAGATCACTATAGAATTGGTTGGCCACCATGGACAGAACATCCCTGACAGATGTGTGATTAATCTGATCTTAAAAACCTCCAATGATGGGGATTCCACAACCTCCCCAGGCAATTTATTCCAGTGCTTAACCATCCTAATGGTTAGCAAGCTTTTTCTAATGTACAGCATAAACGTCCCTTGCTGCATTTTAAGTCTATTGCTTCTTGTCCTATCCTGAGAGGTTATGGAGAATAATTTTACTCTCTCCTACTTTTGACAACCTTTTAAGTATTTGGACTGAACAGAATAAAAACCCGTGAATGCACGAGGAGGAGCTGGAAGAGGCAATGCAACCCCCTACCAACTGAACATTAATGTATAATGACCAGGAAGCCAAAGCCAACTGAATGACAAAAGGAGGAGGTATCAGGTGGCTGTGTTAACAACTGGTCACATAAGAAACACTCAAGACACATACAAAGTTGGAGAGAGTGAAGATGGGTCTTAGGGAATGCTGCATGCTGCAAATTTGGTTTTTGTCTGAAGTTTGGCTTTTCCATGCCAACCCAACAACTCTCTCATGCTGCATGACACCTTGCTTTGAAAAGGCTGTGCTGATTCAATGCAAACACTTACTGGGTTGCACTTCTCGCTAAGAAAACAAAACAGGAGTAATGTAGCTCTTTAAAGACTAACAAAATGATATGATGAAGTGGGTCTGTCGCATGAAAGCTCATCACCTAATAAAGCATTTTGTTAGACTTTAAAGTGCTACATAACTGCTGTTTTGTTTTGGTAGAATACAGACTAACACGGCTACCTCTCTGTTACTTCTTGCTAAGAAGATAAAGGGAAGATAAAATGACTTTGAACTAAGGTGGACTTGCGATAGCGGACCGGGAAAAAGGGGATTGTGGACCTGAAGGCAGTTCCAAAGTCACTTGAGGCCATGTGCTCTGCCCTTGGAGTGTAGACCCTTGAGGTCTGGCACACTGAAAGGATTATTTCCAGGGGAATGCTTAAAAACCATGCATGTAGAGCTGACAAAAACAATCTGTGACAGTACAAAGAACAGAACTTGGCCTGATGAATAGAATTCTCTCCTATAGTTGCTAATCTAAAAGAACTAAACACATGAGGTAGGGAAAAAAAAAAGTTTTTTTTTTTTGATGCCACTAAACAGTCATGGAGATATTTGAACACAAAGATTTTGAATAGGCTGGTTTGGTTACATGGTTAAAAACCTATATGCATATATTTAAAAGCACAGCTTGAGAATACAGTGGGCTTGTCTACACTACCACCTCCCTTCGAAGGAAGGATGGTAATTAGGGTGTTGGGAGTTTACTAATGAAGTGCTGCGGTGCACAGGCAGCACTTCATTAAGCAAATCCCCCCCCCGTTGCAACTTCGAAGTTTTCAACTTCCAAGTACTGGCTTGCGTCTAGGAGTAAAGGGACTTTGAAGTTGCTCCAGCACTTTGGAGTACTGGCGGGTGAGTCGTGGCTAGGGGCGTGCCTGTACTTCGAAGTTTAAAACTTTGAAATTGCCGAGGGGGGGAATTTGCTTAATGAAGTGCTGCCTATGCACGGCAGTACTTCATTAGTAAACTCCCAACACCCTAACTACCATCTGTCCTTCGAAGGAAGGTGGTAGTGTAGACAAGCCCAGTGAAAGGGAAAAAAAATTGAGGAAATATGGACAACCACCAAGCTGCTGAATAAAGCATTTTGATTGTTTTAAGAGTAAGCTAAAGATACTAGGGGATCCACAAAGTAATTACTTTTTACCCCTTAGTGTACATAAACTTGAAACATCCTAGTGTATCTGATGTGTTTCCATGTGGGGGTTTTTTTTTTCAGTCCTCATTTCTTGAAAGGCTTATAACCAGGGAAATGCAAAATAATGCAAAAATGATTATTAGGAGAATGATACTTTACAAAGAGAAAGGATTCAATATTTTCAGAGGCTTGAAAATGTTGGACAAGAAAATGACCTGGGGGTTAGTGAAGAAATATTCTAATGAATTTTATTATAAGACAATAATACACAATATAAACACAGCATGTATCGCAAGAGAAAACCAAAACTAATATACTAGCTGGTTTATCTCACTCAAAAAAAAAAAAAAAAGAAGCGGGGGGTGGGGTGGGAAATCTTAGAAATTATGGTGAGAAGGAATCTCACAGAAATATAAATACAATATTTGGAAGGGAAGAATTTTAGCAGAATATCTGAATCAATGCCAAACACAAGCAGGGGGATGTATGTAGTTGCACTAAAAAAGAATGAACAATTTACATGGACAAAAATAGGAGCAATTAGATGCATTTGCCCAGGAATTAGACAAAGAATAAGAATGTGAGAGACAATTGCTAATTACTGTGAGGACATATAGTAAATGTTGATTCTTTTAACCTAAATTAGTGTTCCAAAATATCTTCTTTTGCATCTCTGCAATACGCATCTCTACATTTTAATGTGTGTTCCCATTTACAATATTTCAAATCCATTTGTAACTGTACAGTGACTACTCAGGAGATATTTTCATAGAACAACTTAAAATAATGAAAGAGCAAGAAACCAAACAGGCAAAATGTTATTTATTTTCTATTCAGCAGTGCTGACTGATCATTGTGATCAAAAACTAGATGCCTTGCAACTCTACTTCAGCCCATTCTTTTGGCTCCATCCTCAGCCCCACTTGGGTTTAAAAGTTTTGTGTTGGGGGTTTTTATGCCCTTTTCTCTGGGTTGATAGGGTAACCAAGAGTCACTCTCAACTCTGAGTTCTAGCTTAGGGAACTCATGTTGAACAGTTAGGCTCATTCAGATGTGCTGCTGTTTCTTTGAACACCTTACTATGCCCAAGTCCCTTATAATGCTTTCCCAGTAGCCTGTGGTAATACAACCTCTCAGGCTTCTTCCTTTCAGGCTTCTCCCAACTGCTTGATCCTCCTCAGGAATGCTGACCTCTGGGACTACCTCACTGGGCTCTGATCCTTTTCCAGGAGCCAGCACAGATGCTAAGTCTATCCCTATGGTCCTTTTCTTCCTGCCTTCATCTGGCCCTTCTTAGACAGTGGGAACTCCCTGTCTTTCCTGAGTTTCCTCCCCCAGCTAAATTCTCTTCCTTCTCTTTTTTAGCTGTCTATGACTCTTCCATGGTAGGGCCTCATTTTAAATGGGTACAGATCAAAATAAGTTGGTGTAAATTAAAGGACCAGCCAATGAAGGACACTTCTGGGCAAGGCATGTTTTGGGCCATAATCTTGGTGTCGTGTTGCAGTCTCTTATGTTTTTGAATATGCATATGCTTAACTCCAATATCCTTTATGCAAAATGGGACATGTAACCTATCATTGAAGAGCTTGTAATCCTCTAACTGTTTATATTCTATTTGTGTGCCTGTATCACTCCTGTATTTAAAGTTAGAAA
This sequence comes from Carettochelys insculpta, assembly GCF_033958435.1. Taxonomy (NCBI): domain Eukaryota; kingdom Metazoa; phylum Chordata; order Testudines; family Carettochelyidae; genus Carettochelys; species Carettochelys insculpta. The sequence continues at coordinate 20,798,710 of NC_134148.1, forward strand.
TATGAATAAACCTTTTTATTAACATAGGTGTGCTGGAAGTCCTGTGGCACCTTATAGACTAACAGATATTTTGGAGCATAAACTTTCATGGGCAAAGACCCACTGATGAAGCCCACGAAAACTCATGCTCCAAAAATCTGTTAGTCTATAAAGTGCCACATGACTTCATTTTGTTTTTGTGGATATAGACTAACATGGCTACCCCTCTGATACTTGTCACCATGTAAGGCACTATATTTACCTGTAAGGAGTAGAAAGACATCAACCTCATGGAAAAAACTTGCACAGATACTGATGGACATTATCTTACTCTCGAAATGCCAACAGATGAACATCATACCAAATGGACTGCAGGTTAAAAGATGAAGTGGGTCTTTGCCTATGAAAGCTTATGTGCCAAAAAATCAGTTAGTCTATAAGGACTTCTTGTTCTTTTGTGGATACTGACTAACATGGCTACCCCCTGATACTAGGTGTGCTAATGAAAGCTATTAGCAGTACTCAAGAAACTTAATGGCCCAGTGCTCAAGACAATGATCTGTGAATAGTTTGGTTTTTCCTGTAAGTGCAGACCATGGCTGGTTCTACAAAGACGTGTGACCATGCCTCCTGGTGTTAGAATCCATCATGAATTTGGTACTTTTCTACAGAGGTGTGGGGAACTGAAGAATGACTTTCCACCCTAGGGAAATTCTATATAAGGGAAGGGGAAATAAATGATGATTGTCTTCAGCTGGCTTCACAGACTGCTCCCCCCCTGAGAGAATACATGAAAACATCTGAAAAGAAAAGAACTCTACTGATGGGGGAAGAACTGCTACTGGACACAGGTCAGAAAGAATAGCTCTAGCCTGAGTGAATTTACGAGCTTGCCCTATATATAGCTTTTAGGAAAAGGTAGACAGATTTATTTGGGTTCTGATCTATTGGGGTTCTGTCTCTCCTGGTTCCAGTGAGGCTGTGCATCTGGGTTCTGTGTCAAGTCCCTATGACTGAGCCTTTCCTGAGCTGAACTGCACTCAGTGTCTTCTGCTATGGGTTGTGACCCCAACTCTAGGCCTTTGCTAGGTGAGACCAGTGGTTTTCGTTTTGCACGACGGGGTGGTGGGGCATGCCAGAGGGCAGGTAGGTGGGCTCACTGGTATGATTAGCCTATCAGGTGACAGTCTGAAAGGGATCTCTGTGAGTCAGCCTATATGGAACAGACTAGGTCAGTATTTTATAGGAGGGCTCTTTTCACGTTAGTTCAGATCAGCCTTAGATCTACAGTTGTTTAATTCTTAAAGGTCTGTTGTTCATTCCCATAGAAGCAGTTTGTCAAATGAAGAGATGAAAAACAAGCTACAAGAGATATTACAAAAAGTAGCTATTTTTTATGCAGTTGAAGGGTTAGAACACCTACAGGAAAATTAAGGTGAAATGTGAAAAGCAACAACAAAGAAAGTGTGTGCATGTGTGTGCCAGAGGAGAGAGAAAGAAAGAAGGGGACAAAGGAAAGAAACAAGAAGAAGCCTGAAGAATATGGACTTCAAACTGAGGTTTCCTTTAAAAGGGAGGTTCTTGAGTGAGAGAATAAATCTGAAGCATAGAACTGTCCTGGAAGCTCATAAATATGTCTTATAATGTAACAATGAACACTAAGGTGAGCTCCTGATGTGAGGTGAAGCAGGCTGCTTGGGCTAGACAGTGACTCACTACACTTTTAAGGAGAAGCTTAAGTGTCACTATATATTTATTTTGGCTCATATTACAAAGCTATTTACACTGATAACACTGGTAGCAACATCTAACGCCTGCCTAAAGGGCAAAGGAGGGACAGCTTCAGAGATTCTTAAGAGGCCCAGCTGAGAAAAAGGGGAAAGTATTTTTCCAGCGTTAGTGCAGAGTGATGGCTCTGTAACCATGTGTTTCAGCCACAGTTTTTTTTTGTTCTTTCTCCAATAAAGGTAAGCACCTATCATACAATATTAGAAACATGACTTTTTAAAAAAAAGTAAGTCACTTTGTCTGCGTCTACATGTGCCACTTCTTCTGGAAGTGACATAATAATGAGTCATGTGGAACATGCTAACGAGACACAGATGTAAATTTCCCATGCCTTGTTAGCATATGGGCACTATTCGGAGTCCAGAAGAAGCTGTTCCAGACTCCAAAATACATGGGTAGATAAGCAGCCCGCGGGGATCTTCTGGAAGGAAATCCTCCTTCTGGAAGCCCCTTCTTCAAAATTTGGAGGGTTTCTTTCTGGAAGATCCCCAGGGGTTTGCATATCTAAACGTGTTATTTTGGAGTCTGGAAGAGCTTCTTTTGGACTCCAAATCATGTGCTTAGATGCTAATGAGGCATGGAAAATTTACATCTGCGCCTTGCTAGCATCTTCTGAATGGCTCATTACCATGCTGCTTCTAGCATCAGTGGCACGTGTAGATGCAGCTTCTGTGGGTGAAATGGCATGGTAGAAAGATTGGCCTTTAAATACAGATTCATTGTGCACTAAACCCAATTTATTATTCATAATGATCTCAGTAAACAAGTAGAGAGGTATAACACACAGGTTTTTAAAAAATATATATGCAAAGAGACAAAAACAGTGTTTGAATCCACATCAGGATTTAGGCTTGTCCTATATTTGGGCTTGAGTTTGGATTCACAATCAACGGCAGATACCCAGTGTCATGAAAAAATGTTTGAAATCATGCAATATCAGCTTCAGGACTGCATTAAAAGATCAGGTGAACAACCAATCTGGAGATGGTCTAGCAATATTCACAGCTGAAACAGGCTCCTTCTAGTTTTGCATGACTGTAATATAAAGGCAAGTTTGAACATGGGGTTCTAAATTTAAATTTCCTGAAAGTTTGAGGGTTTCAAATCACATTTCCGTTTTGTCTCTTATCCAGTTAAAATGAAAAACTTCACCTCTGGATAATCCTTTATCAGCACACAAAGTTAACAGTCAAGAGCAATGTTACGTACCGTAACAAGGGCAAGCGAGAGAAGAAAGATACAAATTTTGAATGACACAATTTTGAGCCACATCCACAATATAGCACAATTAATTGCTGGAAAAAAACCCTGTAAGTGAGCGGTGACTTGTGCCAGAATTACTGATTTTTAACTGCTGAGTTTCATCACTTCACACTGCAATTGAAAAATAATATTTTATATTAACACATTTTTCTCATAAGAGATTATCTGCTAAGAGAACACGGCTCTATTAATTCATACCTGCCTACACTGAGAACACTTAGCCTTCAGATTTATGCCTAACAACATAATTCATGCCTTTTCCTGTCTCATTTCTGAAATATTTCCATCCTGAAGAGTAAGAATTAAAAATAAGACTTCTATCAGCATAAATCCTCATGCACTGAGACAATGATACACCTAACACTTGTAAAGAACAGACTTTAAAATCACCCTGACACCTATTACCATATTTTAAATCTTCACCTAGCTCTGCAGTCTATAGCTACGTCTACATGTGAAGCCTACATCGACGTAGCTTATTTCGATGTAGCGACATTGAAATAGGCTATTTCGATGAATAACGTCTACGCGTCCTCCAGGGCAGTTCAACATCGACTTTGGGAAGCACCACATCGAAATAGGCACTGCGAGGGAACGTCTACATGCCACAGTAGCACACATCGAAATAAGGGTGCCGGGCACAGCTGCAGACAGGGTCACAGGGCGGACTCAACAGCAAGCCGCTCCCTTAAAGGGCCCCTCCCAGACACAGCTGCGCTAAACAACACAAGATCCACACAGCCGACAACTGGTTGCAGACCCTGTGCATGCAGCATGGATCCCCAGCTGCAGCAGCAGCAGCCAGAAGCCCTGGGCTAAGGGCTGCTGCCCATGGTGACCATAGAGCCCCGCAGGGGCTGGAGAGAGAGCGTCTCTCAACCCCTCAGCTAATGGCCACCATGGCGGACCCCGCTATTTCGATGGTGCGGGACGCAGATCGTCTACATGTGCCCTACTTCGACGTTCAACTTTGAAGTAGGGCGCTATTCCCATCCCCTCATGGGGTTAGCGGCTTTGACGTCTCGCTGCCTAACGTCAATGTTAACATCAAAATAGCGCCCAACACGTGTAGCCGTGACGGGCGCTATTTTGAAGTTAGTGCCACTATTTCGAAGTAGCGTGCACGTGTAGACACGGCTTATATGTTGAAAACTGTCTATAACAGTTCTGTATATACTGAACTAGATTACATAGAAGATATTTCACTGAAAAAATAAATAAGAAAATATTTATTAATTAAATAGCTAAAGTTCCAGTGCAAATATATAGAATGAAACTGACAAGTTTAACAAAAATGCATTATTCTTTAGAACAATATATAATACAATATATGGAGATACACCTCTCATAGAGCAGGAAGGGACCTTGGGAGGTCATTGAGTCCAGTCTCCTGCCCTCTTGGCAGGACCAAGCACCGTCCCCCTGCCCCCCCTTTTTTTTTTAAATCTATTTGCTCCAGATCCCTAAATGGCCCCTCAAGGATTGAACTCACAACCTTTAGCAGGCCAATGCTCAAACCACTGAACTATCCCTCCCCCACTGTTTGATAATGGACCATTAAAAATTATGTTAATCGGAGGAATTGTTCATATGACCTAAGACCAGTTGTCCATCTAGCCGAGTATTCTGTGTTCCAAGAGTGGCCAATGCCAGATGCTTCAGAGGAAACGAATAGAACTAGAATGATCTACCCTTTGTTGTCAAGTTCTTGCATCTGGTAATCAGAGGCTTAGAGAGAAAATGGGGTTGCTTCCATGGTCATATATCTCTGACACAGAAAAAATGGCACTCAATCTGCTGGTCACAAAAATAAAGTCTTGAAAATCTGAGCTACAAGAGAAACTTCAAGTGATATTTAGTGTCTGTTTCATTGTTTCATAGACTTTAAGCCCAGAGGGACATTAGGTCATCAAGTCTGACCCCCTTTACAACATCAGAACTATTAGTTTACTTGGTACAGATATATCATGCTATGATTCTATAAATACTCATAATTATTCTTCCATGTCTTCCTAGAAATATTGCTTCCATAGGCACAAATATTTATACTGGAGCTACAAACACAACAACAATAATCAAATAAGTTAAAAGAGTCACTATGTTCAACATCTATGGAAAATGACAGAGAGATAGCTGTGTTGGTCTGTATTCATCAAAACAAAAAGCAGTTAAGTAGCACTTTAGAGACTAACAAAATCATGTATTAGGTGATGAGCTTCTGTGGGACAGAACCAGTTCTTCAGAAATATGTCTGTGAATATGCTTGTGCCTAACTCCAATATCCTTTATGAGTCTGTCCCACAAAAGTTCATCACCTAATATATTATTTTGTTAGTCTTTAAAGTGCTACATGACCACTTATCTATGAAAAAGGAAAACATATAGGGTCTGTACATTACTCCATCTGTGCACCATTGCCAAACTCAAAAATGAATTAGGCCAAATGATAAAATGATCATTCTTTGATGCCATTGCCATCAAGCATCTTGGTGAAACCAAATTCAACGTCTCTCCAGACAACAATAAAACAAAAACTGCACTAAAAATGTATGAACCAAAACAAACAAACAAACAAACAAACCCCAGAAGATGCTCCTTTTTTCATTAACTAGCTCTAAACGTAATTTACACAAGCACTGATTCAGAAAGCTTATTCATTGCAAACTTACATTTTAGCATCAGCAAAACATCTGCAAAGGAAGTAAATATAAGAAGTATTTGAGGAGATATTACTGAAAAGTATGCTCAGTGAAGAAAAGGTAGTAGGCCTATTGGTAGGTATGGAGGCGGTGCAGGGGTGTGTGAATAGCAAAATACTCAACCCCTTCCCATTGGCTGATAAACAGCTTTTTTTCTCTGTGGTGAATGCAATTGTGGGTAAGTACCCACAGCATCTCTAAGACAAATTCCCAGGCTGCCTACACAGAAGCATCTACATATCAAGAGTAGATAACTTCATGGACATGGGGGCTGGGAGGGATATACAATCAATTAGAACAACTATCTGCAGTACAGCATGCCAGCTGAATTTTAAAAACATATTATATATTCTTTTGGTCGAAATGAACTGTAGAATCCAAATAATAATGCTCATTCTTCAGATGTAAAGAAAAACTGAAATGTGCACATTAGACTAATGCATAAATCTTAAATAAGGCCAAAACCTCGGTACTCCCACAGTATTTCCACATCCCTCAGTAAATGAGAACTGGAGAAATACTTCAGGGGAGTATTCACACACAGGATTTCAAAACAAAACTGTATCCACAATCACTTACGTGTTTTTCTTGTGTAACATGCAGCCCCAAACTATGTTGTTCCTGAAGATATTTGAGGAAAGCAGAAGTACTGAGCACTCCTGCATCTGGGACTGTGCAAGAATGAGTGCTTGGATCTCCATTTTAATATCTCCATTTTCCCATCTCTGTTCAAAAAGGCTTCAGCCACTCAGTCAAGGAGTAGAAGTATTACACCATGAACTGGATGTTTGTGAACCAGTTTGTGAACATTCCCCTAAGATGAAGTATGTTTGCATACAATGCTTGTCCAACACTTCTGAATCATGAATGCGTTTGTTAAACCAATGTTTGATTTAAAAAAAAAATCACACACAGTAAAGAAGGGTTCATTCACTGAATATATTATTTGCTATGAAAAGTTCATCCATCTGCTCTGATGAGTGGCAGTATGATTCCATTTGCCAAGTGAGGAGATGAATATTTCAGAGTAGGGGAAACACAAAACAAAAAAGCCAGCACTGCATTTTAGTATCTGGGACTGTGAATTTCCAAAGCTGCTAAGCACTTATTCGTTCATTCATACGCTGTTTATGCATTAGCTGAAACATGCAAATGATTAAGAGATGGGACATCAGAAATGATGGATGTCATAGAGATTAACTACACTGACTAGATTCAAAGGATGTCAACAGTGGGAAAAGATGATCATTTTTAAAGTTAATCAAAGAAGTGCCATACATTAGCATAATGCAAATCTCCTGGGAACACTTTGCAATTAAATGATACCTGAATGTTTTATAGCATCGTTCAAAATGGTGGAAAATCTACATGATAATCTAAGGAAGTTATACTGCATCTGTGAACACAAAATAGGCTTTCAATAAGCAAAGAAAGTGCATAAGATAAAGGAGCCAGGAGAATAAAATGTACAAAATACATACATTGAGGCACAGATTCCACAAACCCTCATATATATCTTTAAGTTTGTACAACAGTTCCATTGGCCTCAGTGGGACCACTCCTATGCAGAAACTTAAGCCCACTCATGTCTTTAGGATTAGTGCCAAAGAAAAGAAAGTGAAGAAAATTAGAAATTAACTTGAGTTTTATTAAAATATGTTATACAAATATATGTTGAGCCTCTCCACTTTGGCACCCTTGAGACCCGCCAAACCAAAGAATATGCCAAGTCACAGATGGTCAATATTGTCTAGCAGTATCACCAGCACTTCCATTGCTTACTGGGCTCTTAGAAGACATTTAGGGGTAAATTACAGCTAAATAACACCACAGAACTCAGAGAGCCAGGACTGGTGGCTGTAAACAAACTTTATGAGACTGTGGGAAACTTGGCTACACCCATAAGATGATGTCTGGCTAACTAAAGACATGCCATATCATGGATGTGTCAGACCAGAGAGCACCAGACCAGAGGTGTTCAAACTGTATATTACTCATATACTTGTAATGTATTAGACTTGATATTAATATGGATGAGAAATAAGGAGCTACAAATGCAGAAATTTCTGAACTTCAAATCCTAAAAAGTGTATTTGTTCCAGAGAAATGGTAAATACTCATTTAATTATAATCAATATTTATTGATTAAAATTAGGGTGTCAATTAATTGCAGTTAACTCACACAATTAACTCAAAAAATGTAACCGCAATTAATCACAGTTTTGGAATACCAATTTAAATTTATTAGAAATACATCAGATGTTTTTCTATATTTTAAATATATTTATTTCAGTTACAACACAGAATGCAAAGTGTACAATGCTCACTTTATATTATTTTATTAGAAATATTTGCACTACAAATGATGAACAAAAGTAATACAGGATGAACCTCTCTAATCCAGAACACTCTTGTCTGGTAACATCCATAATCTGGCATGATTTTAGTTAGCGAGATAACCACTTATCATGGGTGTGGCCAAGTTTCCCATGGTCCCTTAAAGTTTGCTTACAGACAGCAAATTCTGTCATCTGGCACTGGTGAGATCCAAGGGTGCCAGAGGAGAGAGGTTCAACCTGCAGTATTTTTCAACACACCTCACACTAGTACTTTAATTTCATCTCTTTATCATGCAAATGCAATGAACAAATGTCAAATTTTGATAATATGACTGCACTCAAAAACTAAACAGTGTAATACTTCAGTGCCTTCATATACTTTTAGTCCTATTTCTTGTTTAGCTGATTGCTTAGATAAACAAGTGCACTTAGGTTTATGGAGGATAATGCTGCTTCCTTCCTTACTACATCTCCTGACAATGAGAAAAGGAATTTGCCTGGCACTTTTGTAGCCAGCATTTCAAGGTGTTTGTGTATCAGATATGCTAAACATTAGGATGCCACTTCGTGCTTTGGCTACCTTTGCAGAGGACATGCTTCCATGCCAATGATGTTCACTAAAAATAATGCATTAATTAAATGTTGAATAGTAACAGAGAGGGAGCCGTGCTAGTCTAAATACTATCAAAGAAAAAGCAGTCAAGTCGCACTTTAAAGACTAGCAAAATAATTTCTTAGATGAGATTTCGTGGGACATATGCACGTCTTCAGACCATAGCCTTACCAGAACAGAGAATATTCAAGGCACAGAGAACCAAAAACAGTGATCAAGGAGGACAAATCAGAAAAAAATGATCAAGGTGAGCAAATCAGAGAGTGGGAGGGTCGGGGGTGGGGAAGGTCAAAAATTAGATTAAGCCAAGTATGCAGATGAGCCCCTATAGTGACTCAGAAAGTTCCCATCCCAGTTCAAACCACGCGTTAATGTGTTGAATTTGAATATAAAATCCAGCTCGGCTGTTTCTCTTTGAATAGCGGTGCGAATTTTTTTTTCAGTAACACGCATGCCCTTAAGTCATTAACAGAATGCCCCATTCCATTAAAATGTTGACTAACTGGTTTGTGGATCTGGAGTGTTTTGATGTCTGTTTTGTGCCCATTATTTTGCTAGTCTTTAAAGTGCTATTTGACTGCTTTTTGTTTTATTAATTAAATGTGTGACTGAACTGCTTGGGGGAGAATTGCATGTGTCCTGCTCTGTCCAGCTTTTATCCACATTCTACCATGTAGTTCATGTTATAGAAGTCTTGGATGATGACTCAGCCTGCTGTTCGTTTTAAGAATACTTTCACTGCAGATTTGACAAAACTCAAAGAATGTAAAAATGTGAGGTTTTTAAAGATAGCTACAGCACTCAACCCAATGTTTAAGAAGCTGCAGTTCCTTCCAAAATCTGAGAGGCAGAAGAGGTGAAGCACATTTTCAGAAGTTTAAAAAGAGCAATATTCTAATGAGGAAACTACATAAACTGAACCATCAAAAAACTTAGAGACTCCTCCACCAAAACAAAAAATCGACCCTCTGCTGGTGTCATCTGACCCAAATGATGAACATGCTTTGGCTCACTGTTGAGCAGAACCCATTACCAGCATGCATGCACGTCTTCTGCAATGGTGGTTGAAGCAGGAAGGGCCATATGAATTTTTACCACATATACAATGTAAACATCTTCCAGCACTGGCTGAAAGAGTGTCAGGTGAGTGCCTGGTCTCACTCTCAGGGGATACTGTGAACAAGAGGTAGGGAGCATTGTTTCCTGCAAATGAAAACCAAACTTGTTTGCTTGAGTGATTGGCTGAACAAGAAGCAGGACTGATTGGACCTGTAGATGCTTAAGTTTTATATTGTTTTATATGAATACAGGTTTTGTTGTACTTAATTCTAAATTTGTAAGTTCAACTTTATGATGAAGAGATTGCATTATAGTGACTGTATGAGGTACTATACTATTACTTTTGTCTTTTAAAGGCAAATATTTGTAATAAAAATAAATATTAAGTGAGAACTGTCCACTTCATATTCTATGTTGAAACTGAAATCAATAAATTTGAAAATGTTGAAAAAAAATCCAGAAATAGTCAATTTTGTGAATAATTGTAATTACTGTTTTAATCGCATGGCATCCCTAATTAAAATTATTTATTTTGGGATCCCAGCCATATTGCATCAGCATTATTTATCATATTTGTCTTTGACTATAATAATAATGAAAGAATATTTTTGGAAAAGACAATCAGTTTCCTGATTATCCATTTCATAGCCTAGAAATAAACTAAAGCAACAATAATGATAATGCTGAATTCTTTGTATGGCTGATTTGCACTCATTTTAACTACTATGAACTATTATGTGCCACTGCAGCAAAACATGTCTATCATTGTTGAGTTAATTACAACTTCAAAAAGCAAAATAAATCCCAAACTTCCAAATGCCACTAATGACCTTGTAGCTGATAAGAGGTTTATTAAACTATCCTTCATCCATTCTGGCTCTTGACACTGTAATTCAAATACTGAACACTATAGGCACTGTTCTAATCAATAGTGAGGGGTGCCCCTCTAGAGATCTGATGGTTCTGTGAAATGCAGGAAGTTTCTGATTATTATCAGAAACTTTAGAACTTTTGCTTTATAGATTTTAAATGCTAATCTTTCGTAATTCCTTGAAAAGAAGGGGAACTTTTCTCTGATCAGGTATCTTCCCAGCCATTTCCCTACATCCTTGTAGAAGAAACTGTCTCTTTCAGAGGCAGAAATTCCTGTCAGTGATTAACAGGAAGACCTCTGGAGTGTTTTACTTTGAAGAACGGGAGAGTGGACTCCTACAGGTTTCCTCCACCACTGTAATTCACCCATTTTCAAATGGACAATTCAGAAAAAAAATATTGTAAGGTCAGCATTGTAAGGTTTGTCAGCATAGCTCCCTACACTTTTACAAGGAACGTAACATACAGGTTATACTTGAACTGAGAAGTCTAGACTAAGAGATTAGTAGGAAGGAAAAGGAAGTGAACTCATTAATACTGACAAAACTCTGTGTATGCTATTCAGACATTCTCATCTGTGCATGGTGAAGGCCTGGCCCATACTGTTCTAAGATACAATTATAAGTTTCCCATCATTTTGGGGCTTTTTGTTGCCATAAGGATCAACACTTAACCTTCAGCGCTTAACTAAGGTCTTTGCCTGCAGAATGTTACCCTTTAATGGACAGCTTGCTTATAGTTTAAAATGTTTCATGTTTTACCAGCCAATTAAGAACATACAGGGTCAGTTTCAATGGAAATTACAAATGGCATGATTAATCAGGCCATTTCTCAATCAATTTACTAATCTTATGTTCCGATGCAGGAAATAGTCAGGGTCACACAAGGTACCAGAACTGGGAGGAATGAGCAAGTTGTTTTAAAAAGTTAAAATCGGCACGAATATCAACAAAATATTCCTTAAGGCAATATGGAAAAGTGTTTTCATTTGAGTGATAAATGTCCCATCACCTGAGATATTTAAAACTCGACTAAAACTAGGCAAACCCACAGAAAGCACACTGCAAAGAGCAATTTTGCACTAGAAAAAGTATGAACCAAAGAGCTTTTCCCCATATCCACCTTCTCTGATTTGTGAAAGTAAATGTTGGCTTTGGCAGTAAACTTACCTTAGAAACTTGAATTTAAATGAAGTTAGTAGTACTCTGAACAATAGCTCTGCCAAATCACATTATAGGGTCCTATATTCATAGAGACAATAATTTCTAAACAAAATTTACTCTTTATAGAACTCCAATGTTTTTCTCTCTTAGTTCTGAAAAACTTAGGCCATGATCTAAAAAACGAACCATGCCTTCCTTCTTGTGCATCATCACTTTGAAAGACTTAACAGCACATCTTTCTATTAGAGGTTGAACCTCTCTAGTCCAGCACACTCTCGTCCAGCGACATCCGTAGCCCCGCATTATTTTAAATAGCTGGATAACTACTTATCATGGGAGTGGCCAAATTTCCCACAGTCCCATAAAGTTTGTTGATAGCCAGCCGTCCTGGCTCTCAGTGTTCTGTGCTGTTATTTAGCTCTAATTTACCCTAAGTGTCTTCTCAGAGACCAATAAACAGTGGAAATGTTAGTAATACTGCTAGAAAATATTGACCTCCCATGATCCAGCAAATTCTCTCGTTCGGCACCAATCAGGTCCCAAGGGTGCCAGATTGCAGAGGCTCAACCTGTACCAATTGTTTTCCTTAGTAATCTCCACCTAATGCTAAGTAGCACTAACCCTTCATTTATGTAATCTGAAAGGGACATGGGTCACAGTGAAATGCTTGCAGTTAATTTATGTCTGCTCTTCTGTTGTGATATTCAGGATGCCTTTTGGTATACTGTGCCACAATGTAGTACCATCCTATTGCTTTTTTTTATTCTAACTGCTTGATGACAGTAGACCTAATAAATAAAGGGTTTACTTCAAGAGTTACATGAACACAGACATAGTGGTGAATAATTGCATTTCTGGTAAATATTTTCATGGATAATAAATTATTAAAATAAATTGATTATGGAATAATCTTCAGGATAAGTGTCTAATAAAACAATGATGCATCAACAGAAAAGATGTTGCTTCAGATAATGCCATTACCATGCAAAAGAACAAACAGTGTATGTTCAGATAAGGTAAACACTGGGGAGGTTATGGGCATATGGAAGTCAACATGAAGCAACTAGAACAAACATCACAACACAGAAGGGCAGGTCCAGCCACAAGGCAAGCTATTGTTTAAGTCATCAAACAATCCAGTCCACATCTGCACACACCAGACACCAAAAATACAACCTGTATTATATGAAAAAAAATTAACAGGAATTGTGGTACCATAATCACACATACAGATCTAGGAAACTTGGGAGTCTTCTCAACTCATTTTAGAACAAATGTCTCTCAGATCAAAGTGCAGAAGTAATATCAGCCAAAGCTTAAATATACAATCTCTCTACCAGTTTTACTCCAGAGTGGTAACTCAGTGAGCATCAGTAATCACCAGCAGTATGTACAGATAAAGGATCTAGTGTAGTCCCATTATCACAGGGAAAAATTATATAGAGACTAAAATATAATGGAATCCAGAAGGTGAATCCAGGAGGCTGTCCAACACTCAAAATACAGTGAATTAAATATTTCTAAAAGTCCAGCGCAGCAAATGTTTATGAGCCCTGTGTTTAGTGAAAATCTGATGGCATTTGATTGGTCAACAGTTTTGTGGCCTCTGCAATACAGATCTTTCCCCTGAAGCGGTTCCTTTTTTTAAAAAAAGATTTTAATACCTTGGAATTTTTGTCAACTACTTTAAAATATATCAATATGCTGCTGCTAAATAATGAAACTGAAAATTGTGCCATAATTGCATAGACTGACCTTTTAAATACCATCCCCACAAAAATTGCAGTCTTCTTTTACCTTGCCAGTTACATGTCTGGAACTTCCAAGATGTTTCGAGTCTCCACTCCCACCAGGCCTAAGCTCTTTGAGAACTGCCAACAAGTAGGCTAATTCTTCTAGCTAGTGTCCTATCAGGTGATTTGTCAAGCTACCATATGATGGAACTGGATACCACACCTAGAAGCAACATGATTGTGGACAGAGATCAGGACATGCTAAGCTGGTCTCCATCTTACAGGTATCCCAGGATCTTCCCTAGCCAATGTGTTGGGAGGCCACTGGACTGAGACAACAAAAGTGTTATTATTGGCCTCAAAAGAGGGGAAAAAAACCTTCTGAAGTGTGATAAAGGCTATAGGAATTACCTAATCCTCTCAAAGTTAGATGATGTGCATTTATCTGTATAGAGTTGTCTCGCAACAATAACAAGGTAAAGTAAACAAAATTAACTACAGCAGTTAAATGTTACTGTATTTGTTTTTTTCTGCAGCATTCTGAGAAATGCATTAAATAAATGAACTGCAGTTCAATTAGTCCCATGTACTGACAAAAGAGAGCAAAGGAAGTTGAGGTGAAAAATAATGGTATCTATGCTACATCATATAATTTAACTCAAAGAAGAGAAAAGGGAAACATTAAAGATAATTTAGCTAATTTTGTCTCAGTTCCTTAAATCTAAAGCCGAATGTTACCAGGAAAAATTTTGCCTGCCCAAATTAAATTAACAATGTGTAATTGTTTGAATGGTATAGCTGATATAACACATTCATATGCTTTCATAGTGGAGAATAGGATTCAGAAGAGACAGAAAATGAGAAGGAAGTCCCTTGGCTGGAATTTAGTATGATTCCAGTGAGAACAAGATTGATTTAAATATATAAGCTTTCGTCATGTTTATTCTCTTCAACTACACTGCAATTTTTTTGTCATTTGCCTGACCTGAGGTACTTGAAGCACATTGCAAACCCAGTCAATTTACTGAAATGAAAATTTAACACTGAAATATACTGTATGGTTTTAAAAAGAACATTGGATATGTACAAATTTGAAACAGATTTTTTTGTATTCTTCGTGAACTTTTCCAGCTTAACATTTAATCGATGTCTTTTGGTCTTGGAGGACTTGTGAAAACCATGTAGGACAGTGAAATCTATTATTTCACATTTCTGAACCACTGCAAAAGTTCAATCTTCTCAGAACATTTGAACACAATCATAAACAGAGTGATGTAAAGAATAGAATTAAGAAACAGAGCTGCATATACAACAAAGATAATGAACATAACTAGACTTACCCACCAAATGCCTGGACTGCATAAAACTTGGAAGCATCCAAAGAACTTCCACTTACTATTCGAGCCTTTAATGGAGAATTAAAAACAAAAACAAAAACAAGCAGCAGATTAGTTACTCAGTTACTGCCAATATATTTTATATAGAATTTAACAGCATCGTACATATAACACCTTACTATGAAATATGTCAAGCAGGGTCAGCTCCAGGCCAAAGCTACATTAATTTTTGCTTCGATTTTCATATGATTAGCACTCAGCATTTAATGAAAAACACTGGTAAAACCCCAGAGAACGTATTAGATATTGCCTCCCAAATATCGCTGCCCTTTAAATCCCATAGTGTATGCAGTGTAGATGATAACAACTCAGAGGCAAAATTCAGACACCATGTTTGACAGTAGCAGACCCCTGTGTTGGCAACTATGATTTTATAAGATAAGCACAACAGTGAGGCTATCCTGTTTATAAATGCAACACATTTGGAATACACTCAAAGGAGAACAAAAGAATGGAAAGCTGGGAAACATGCACAGTTCACAACTAAAATAAAGGAACCAAACAGATCAAATAAGTCACAAACAAACATCAGCAAAATACAGAACCCCTTAAGGAAATACGTGATTTTAAACCTTTTCATCCACAGAACTGCTATCTGAAAGAGAACCAGGAAGAGGGGGGGAATAAAAGTTAGATAAAAGAGTCTCCAAGAAAATGTGTAAAGTTACGAAAAACCTCTTACAATTCTAGCTTGCTTAAGTAGGAACAAATAAAAACACAAACAACAACAAAACCCCCCACAAACCAACACAAGCTGAGTATCTATATGTTTAGTGTTCTTTAACTCTTTGACTAGTGCAAAGATTTTTTTATAGATATAATGAACCACAACTTAACCAAGCCTTTTTGGCAATTAAAGACATTCATTGTTATTTTACAACTAGCACTCAATGCTGCCATACCTAATTTCCAGCTCTGACACCTCTATGTTCATTAGCATTAATAAATGTATTAATGAAGGTAGGACAGAATGTTCATAAAATGTGATGATTTCAGATTTGGACTAATGATTTTTTAAAAAGAAAAATAAAACTGACCTTCAAGCATTTAAAAAGATATTAAAATATTACATTCAAATTATTTTGTTCTACCATGGGGACACAGACATGCATTCAAGGAAGGCGAATAATCCCTATATTACAATTTCAATTGTCTGCATTTTAAACATACTATATAATAGAAAATCATCTTCATGTTCATACAGTGTTCTTCCTATAAGGATCAGATATAAAATATTTACAATGGAAAATGCATTTATCATTTTTTCCAAACATTTTAAATGCTTATCATTTCCTTGCACTAAAGTTTATCACATCTTTTTACATGCACAAAATGTGCATTATGTATTTTACATTGTTATAATTGTCACCTTCACAAACTTTGCATTGTTTTTTCAAGGACTATGCACATTTGACATGTGCCCTCGAAATTGGTGTTTCTTTTTTTTTTTTTTTAATAAAGCACCCTTTTAAAAAATGTGTAAGTGCTCCCAGACTTCTCTCACATACCCCTAAGGCTACGCTTATTACCAGTTGAGAAACATGGTGCTAAGGTCATCTAAGGTATTGAAACAAGTGCCATTCATCCATTCCAGATTACTATACCCTTTTCAGGAGTCAGGTTTGTTTTGCATACCACTAAGTTACACATAACTTAAAAACTGCTTACAAAACCATGCAAAATATCACAGAAGACTATTACTGAAAACTTTCTGACTTTCTACCGTCTTATTTTCAAATAAATGAATTGGAAAAGAAATCTTGTAGTTACCTTTCAACATAAGGCATATGAAGCAGTAGAAACAAGTCATTTTATGAATGAACTTTGAGATTGTATTGACATTACTAGTTTTTTTTAAAGGTAGCCTGTTGTAAAACTATAGCTAGATATCGAGATGAGTTGATGCACCCCTGGAAGACCTCTGTGTACTCTCAAGTGTACACGTACCCCTGTTTGAGGAACATTCCTCTAAATAACTTGATTCCTTGCTACATGATAAGCACTTCTCAGTATGCTTTCACTATAAAACTATCCCTCAAAGTTCAGAAATGCACTATGTGTCAAAATCAATATAGCTTGTACACAACAGATCACATTCAAATACATATAATTCATATGTATTAGCATAGACGCCATGAAACTCACAGTAAGGTGCAATTAAAGGTCCCCACGTAGAACATATGCTTTAAGTCCACAAATTTAAATGAGACAGCTCACAAGCTTTGAGTTATGTGCATAAGTTTGGAGGCCAAAGACAGCCATGTCTATCTAGTCATTGAGATAGTTGTTTGAGCCTGGTCAGTAGCAGACATGTCCCTGAGAGAAACCTGAATTCTCGGGAAGCTCAAGTCCAGACAGAAGGTTTGTAGCTCTGATCCATCTCTTGTTGGTAATTAGAGTCCACAGGACCTCAAGGCTTTCTGGAACCATACTGCAGCTCCTAGTTCCACTCCTTCACACACTGGAAGAAACCCTATGTGTGCAAACGTGTATACAAGCATGTGTACAAACAGGGAACAGGAACACACGTGCCATGGAGCACAATTTCAAATGTCTTTACCTTTGTAAACAATGTATTTTTATGATTAGTCAAGTGTACAAAACCTCACTAACCAGGCAAAGAATACATGCTACAACTTATCAGATCTCTCAGGACTTTCACGCACCATCATTGTTCCCTTTATGATTACACTCTTGGGGTCTGTCTACATAGCAAAATTATTTTGATTATTTCAAAATAGCTTTGCTAGCATCTACAAAAGGCAACTGCTACTCTGAAAACATTTCAAAATAGCAGTTGGGTTAGATTTAAATAGGTAAACCTCATTTTGGCTGTGTCTACACTACATTCCCCTTTTGAAAGGGGAATGCAAATGACTGAGATTGGAAATGCAAATGAGGAGCAGATTTACATATTTTGCACCTTCACGTTCTTGTGTGATCTGGCTTCTGAAAGAGACTGCTTTTGAAACAAAAACAGCCGTGTAGACGGGGTTCCTTTGAAAACAGTTTTTGAAAGAACCCTTCTTCCTGAAACAAAATAGGAGGAAGGGCTCTTTCAAAAATATGGTTTTTAGAAGGAACCTAATCTACATGTTTGTTTTTGAAGGAACCCCATCCTTCAGAAGTGAGATTGCGCGAAAATACGCAAATGAGGCATGAGATACGTAAATCTGCACCTCAGTTGCATTTCCAATCACATGCATTTGCATTCCCCTTTCAAAAAGGGAATGTAGTGGAGCAGCAGCGTTTATGAAGAATAGAGCCTATTTTGAAATACACCATCATGTGGTCAATGGCTCTCTTTTGAAATAGACTGTGCTGTGTGCAGATGCACTATTCTAAAATGCATTTTGTGTGTAAGAGCATTATTTTGAAATAAAATATTCCAAAATAGCTCTTCTAGAACAGCTTATTTTGAAATAAGGCTGCTAGGTAGACACACCCTTGCTTAGAAATATATACAAGGTTTGTGTCTGACCTGAAGCTGACTCTCTATGCCACCTGAAAATTTGTCACTTAAGTTCAACAATATGTACTCTTCTGGTGCTTTTCTCACTTCATATGTTCATTTTATTTGTTTTTCTTCAGAAATACAGTATTGGCTTTTTATTTGAAATTACTTCTTGGTAAACTTAAGCTCTAGACTAACATTTTCATGCCAAACTTATCTCATTTACCCAGGTCGTCTATAGAAATTAACTCTCTCTTTACTATGTTAATGAGAAATTTTGAAAGATATTTGATTGGCAGCACTTCACATAGCTGACCTTTCTCCACATAGTTAGCAGTGCAGGAGGGGCTAGCACTGCAAAATGCTTCATATTCCCCTCAATGAATGAGACTTAGCCTTAGGTTTGAAGGTCAACCTTTGCCTAGGTATTCCAAAAGGAAGACAGGAGACATTTATTATGGATTTTAATCAAGCCACAAGTGTATTATACAGATGCCTGGGAATACCCAGCAGATAAAGTGTACTGTGCAGGCAAATCCATGTTAATTCAAATCCTTACCTGGAGCTTCCAGGAGCCCCCCTTCATTTCCATCCAGATTCCCCAAGCCATCCCAGGGCCTGGACCTTACCATCCACCCTCCTTTGTAGGAGGATTAATCTGGGCCATGAGAATATGGAGGGGGTGTTGTTTCCCAGTTGTACAAATCACAGGGGTCCCCATAGCTTCTCCATTCTATTTCTTCATCTGGCATCTTTAGCTGATCCCTGGATGCCTTGCCTCTTGAGTACCTGCACTGGACATCCACCCAGCCTCACAAAATAAGTTGAGGCATGCAGCCTAGCACCTTTTCTTCTTACTAGAAACCCATCAGCAGTGCGGGAAAAATTCCGTCCTTTAAAAGGCGCAACTAGCACAATGCCTACAGCAGGTTCTAAACCACCCTGATATTTGCCTCCACTAGGGAAAAGAGGGTGGGTGCTGGCTTGTTTGCTGCATGGAACATGGAGTCTTCTTCTGCCTAGGGCTTGCGCCTTCATACCCTTCAGATCTCACATTCCTGGGAGGTGAGCCACACTGCAATGCTGCCCACCGTCTACCTCTTTGCACCACTCTCTGATCTCATTCAATCCCCACTCTCCTCCCTGACCATAAAGCAGGGCCATCCTCCTTCAGCAAGCCCATGCCACATCTGCTACACTTTAACTACGGTGCAGTCATTCTGAGTGAGGGACGGTCAAGTGTTGGGTTTTTTCCCCCCCACTAAAAATTGTGCCAGTAACAGCAAGCAAGATGTGTGCTCTGTGATAGAAACACTTATCCACCAACAACTATACTTACACCACAATTTCCTAGAGCTGTAGACCATTGAATGTCTATCAGATAGCAAACTTTCATCATTGCCTATTAGGGCTAAACTTGCTTTACTGACCTATTGTAGAGTAACAAATGCTATAGTTCATTATCACTCTCTGAGATATACTGTCATGCTACCTAGAAAGGTTCTGATTTGGGCTCCTGGAAGGAAAACAATCTATTTACAGACCCATTTTCTTTCACATCCTCCCAAGCACTGGTGGTTCAAAAAGCAGATCATACTAGCAAGTAAGCAGAGTCTATTTTAGGGATATGACAGAAAGCTCCCATCAGGGCCAATTATATTGGACTTCTCAGCAAGCATGATGGGAAAAAAATAAACAAGAACAGCAGCCTTTTAACTAAAGACTAAATTTAAAAGCTCCATGCCCCCAAACAAAAAAGCTAATTCTTTTTAATTATAACAATAATGTGTCAGATCGCTGGAATTAGGAACTGTTCAGAGAGCACACAATTACATTTGGTCCCAGTGGACAAAATCCTTATGTATATTCAGAAACCAATTTTCATAGGACTCATTTGGTTTTCACTGTTATTGTTTACAAAGCTATTTCTTGACACAATAACCAATTTTTACTTCTTAAGGGTAGAAAGTAAAGCATTTAATATGCTCATCACAACATTTTATTTATATCATCCCTCTCATTTCTGTAGTGTGCCCAATATTAAGAAGCGAGTCTTGTTGAATCACCTTTAACTTGAATGGCTGACCGCAATGGCAAGGTTGCATTACTCATTTTCAGTTCTGACAAGAGATAAGGTCATAGATTATAAAAGGTGGAAGGGACCACTGTATCGCCCTATTCTAGATATTTATTTTATATGAGAGAGACAGAAAATTACTTAGTTTAGTTAGTTTTTGACCATTGATTTGAAGGGTAGTGGAATGGAGACCAATCATTACAATTCTATTGCAATCCACCAGCTACTGGACATCACAGGGCCCAATCCTGCATTCCCTGTGCACTCAAAATGCTCACTGAAGTCAGTGCGAGTTTACATGGACAAGGAATGCAGAACTGATTCCCTAACTAACGCAGTTAACATTTTGCTTCAATGTCAGGACGCAGAAATTCATTGTGTAAATCCAGTGCTTTCTTGTAAAAAAAAACAAAAACAAAAAAAACGGAGGAGCCAGAACTCAGCCAGCCCCCTGCTCCCTCACCATAGCCAATTCCAGAGCTGGGAAGCTGCCGAGTGCTAGTACTCAATACCAAACAGTTAGTAAATAAATAAAGAAGTATCTCGGTTTTATATAGATTTGGAGCAGATTTTAAGTGCATTATAATTTTTAGTGATATTAATATATAGATTTCAAACTTAAACATGAGACATATACTAACACAAACCTATTTAAATGGCTTTTGTAATTAATTTGTTTTCTTCTTTTCCTACCATTTATCAAATAGGATAGGATAACTTGTTACATGTATAGTTTTGTTAAAAAAAATTATCCACATTTATCTCACCATTTTATGCAAAAAAGAAAAGTATGTCAGAAGAACAACAGTAAACATGATATCTTTAGCATTTCATTTATAGATTACCTTCATCTCAGGTAAATTGTAATTTTGAGTGAAAGACCTTTAATATTAATGAACACAAGGAAATTAAAAGAAAAATCTGATTAATACAAAATGTAAGCAGTTTATTCTTTGCAGTGAAGTTATCTGACTTCAATAGCATGGGCAGTGTTAAATTAGCTCCCGGGCAGCTGCATAGATAGACTTCATATCAAATGTTTATTGTGTACGTGTTTGTGAAAGGCCTTGGAAGAAATCACTTGAGAACCATGGAGTCAAAACTATTTCACCTTATTTGGGAAAGCAAATTGTACATCTTTAATTCCTTTTTTTTTTTTTAATGTTGGTACTGTTGATAATGTGCAACTTTTTATTCTCCAGCTTGGTAGCTTAGAAAAACACAAAGAAGAAATTATGTGCCTAACCCTCTGCTGTTATCTGTTATAGTCTGCCATAGATCCATGAAACTCAGTGGAGGTGTGTTTCTTTTACATCAGCTGAGAATCTGACCTATCAAATGATATACATTTAATCAAAGAAAACAATTGGGCCCAATTCAATTTGCATTTGGCTGCTATAATGAAGTACAAGTCAATATGTTCAATAAAGCTTGGGATTAATTTAAGTGGAAATAGAAAAGAGATAAATGGGGGACCAGGAGGGGAGAGAGTGCTCTTGCAATGCCACTTCAAAGCAACAGCCTCAAAAAGATGCCTGCAGGGTGTTAAGATTGAGAACCTGTCAGACTTGCTAATAATTTGATTCTGAGATGGAATTATGGTCACTGATACAACTGTTTCCCCATATAAACAATAACGTTGTCTTGTTAAGCAAACCGAAGGAAAGATACTCTCAGCCAAGTAAACGTATACAGATTGTGCTTGATGAATTTCTTTGTTCCTAAAAATATTCTGATTTTGACTGATTCCTGCACAGGTGGTCAAAAGGTAGGGGTGGTCTCCTGAGCACAAGGACTGCTCTTGATGGACTTCCGCCCTTTGCACTGGTCAGCGGAGCTGGTTGACCTTGTAAGCACTGGACTTGTCTTTGTGCATGAGAGAGACATAAGTGGTGTTGCACTAGGGAATAGGAATAAGGAGAAACACACAAATAGTGGGGAACTTAGCCGGGGGAATAGACTGACCAGGTGGCAGAAGCAGGCAGGGGCCAGTAGAAGAGGACTTAGCCTTCCCTGGCCTCCCTGAACTGCACATGGCTGGTGAAGCCTTTTCCCACTGCAGGCTTTCACTGCCTCATGTTGCTACACACTGCAGTGAGTGTATGTGTAGCTTCAGGTACCCTACCCATTCCTGCAAGTGTAGACAATGCCTTGGAGGCACAACACTGAACTTCCAGCCCAGAAGAGGAAGGGAAGCAAAGGGGCTTTAGTTACACTTTGTGCTCTCCTGGTCTTGAGATGTTCTGGGAGCTGGAGATGCCAAGGCATAACTCAGACAGCCCTGGAGGGGTGGGGTGTGCTACCTAAATTTTGGCTCCCATACCAGCTACATTTCTGTCCAGCATCTCTGCATCATTGAGTTCTGTTGCCTTGCCCTCAATGTGTCCTTAGTGCACCCCCATACATAGCGAGTGCTAGGGCTTGTGAGGGGGTTCTCCAGATGCTGCCCTGTGCCTAAATACAAAAGCAGTTTCTCCTCTCTTGGTGTTCACACCTCCAGATCAACTGCTGGTAGTAGGCCTCACCCTCCCTGACTGAGTTAACCTTGTTATCTCCAGCCTTGCTCTGGCCTGCCTATTTATACCTCCCTCTGCAAATTTCCACTACCTGCATCCGACGAAGTGGGTCTTTGCTCACGAAAGCTTATGCTCATACATTTCTGTTAGTCTGTAAGGTGCCACAGGACCCCTCATTGCTTGGACTGGAAGTGAGGATCTCTAGAAACTTACAGAAAGCCTACCATTCTGCATTCAAACTGACAGGCGTTTTCCATAAGGCAGGGAGTCTGGAGTATCCTCCAGGGCATAATTTTTTTATATTATGCAAAAGTGTCTAAAAGTCTTCTCTTTCCAAGTATTTCTGTGAGGCAGGTAGAAATGTTTCCTTGACAGGCATGACTTGGCAGAAAGGGCAGGAGCCCTACCTGAAAGGTGTTTTGCTTGCCTTTCAATTTGAACAGCTTCCATACTAGATAGGTAATGTAAAAGAGCCAGTATCAGACAGGGGATGTATCACATGGCTGGGCCTGAAGAAACTGAACAAATCCTTAACCAGCTGTCTAACCTAATACAAGCAGAAAGCAAAAATGTCCCTAGAAGGCAAACAAGTCAAATTATTTCAAATTACAGTCTTGTCAGCACTGAAAGATAGTGCATGTTATGCAGGGGTGTAAATCTACAGCAGAGTGGTAACAGAGAGATAGCCGTGCTAGTCTATATACTATTAAAACAAAAAAGCAGTCCAGTAGCATCCACTAACTGGCCATCTGGCCCCATCACCACACACTAACATTTCCATCTGGTGGAATCAGAGATGCACTGCTTTGAAACAGAAATAGCCAAAAGCTCATTAGAGAACTTTCAGTGCATGGTATCAGGGTCCCTGGGGCGCAGACAGACCTGCCAGGCCCCTAGGCTGAGGGGGTGGTCCACTTGGCATAGTTCTTTATGCCTTTGTGACTTCCCAACAGGGCTTCTGCAATGGTTCCTACGTAGGCTGCAGGCTGATCATTGTTCAGAGGTTACAGCCAGCCCAGAAATGTGGCTTTCCATCTGCTTGTTAGTGTTATTTTCATGGACCATATAAATACTGCCCTGACAACTGCACTGTTTTTCTATTCACTTCTGAATAGAGTTCAAGGGGCTGAACTGGATCTGTAAACCAGCATGTGAATCCACTTTCCCTAAAAGTCTAGGGTCAAATGGAATCAGCCAGGGCTATTGAACCAACAGCCCCCAAACTGAAACATCCAGAGCATTCTCAAAAGAGGATCCCTTCATGCAATCCGCATATCCCACTGGCCAAATGGAATCTGAGTTTGCTGGTCATTACAGCCCACAATTTTAACCTGCCTGTTGCCTGCGGAAAGTTATTTTTCTTTCGCTGCATTTTTGGGAACTCAGATGAGAGTATTTTTAAAAGGCTTCAAAGTTATGTATCATATTTCATAATCCAGAAATGATATATCAAGTGCACTTTATACACTTAAAATTAATACACAAACACTATGTTTCTCATTCATTGCCGTTTTAATCCAGCTTTACACTGATGTAATTCATTGATTTCATAAAACTCCCATGGTAAATGAGGTCCTACAGCATTTACCAGCAGCTACTTGGGATAACTATCATAATCTGAGCCCTGTCCACATTTGCCCATGCTTTGGACTGCCATTGTGTCTCAAATTATTTTCCATATTTCTTGTCAATTGTTTGCTGCCTAGAAGGCTCCTCCCCAGAGAAGAGTCTCTCTCTACAATTCATGCCAATCCCACTCCTTGTTTAGCTATCAAATTATGCTTGCTGTACATATGGCTAGCTTGACTGTTCCTAACCTGCTGCATGTGTTGGGATTCACAGTATGCTCCCTGTGATACAGCAATTGCATGACTGTCACTAAACACTGCATAAACTCTATTCCATTAATTATTTCTTCCCGCAAAGGAATCCACTGGAGGGGAAAGTCTCCTCCAGAAAATCCACAGATGTAAGTTTAGAGTTTGTCTGTATCACACGATATACCCAATGTTC
Source organism: Carettochelys insculpta (assembly GCF_033958435.1). Lineage (NCBI taxonomy): Eukaryota > Metazoa > Chordata > Testudines > Carettochelyidae > Carettochelys > Carettochelys insculpta. Next base: position 20,823,676 of record NC_134148.1, read on the forward strand.
CAATGCAGGATCAACCAAACCCCTCCTTCTATCTACACACAATTGTGTTAACTAAGCACTTGAATACAGTGTCCCAGGACCCCATGAAGGGGAAGGGCTGAGGAAGAGTCAAGCTAGGACCCAGGGTTCAAACTCTAGTGTAAACAGAGCCTCACTGGACTCACGCTCTGAGAGTCTGCCAAAGGTGTCCCACAATTCTTTAAACCAACTTCCTTTACCCTCAGGACAGTCAGGTTTTCTCACACTACACAAAAACATAGAGGTAGGCAGTCATATTTGGGGGTGAATGCTAGAAAGTTGGGGCCTGAATCCAACCATTCATACAACAGATGTGATGACAGCGTAGAGGTCCTGGGTTGGGACTCGGAGTTCAACAGTTCCTCACGTGGGGTTATAAATGAGTGTAGACACTCAAACCCTTGGTTAACAAACTCAAAGTTTGCTAATTCGAGTTCCACTAAGACACCCTAGCTGCGTCTACACGTGCACGCTACTTCGAAGTAGCGGCACCAACTTCGAAATAGCGCCCATCGCGTCTACACGCGTCGGGCGCTATTTTGAAGTTAACTTCGACGTTAGGCGGCGAGACGTCGAAGTCGCTAACCTCATGAGGAGATAGGAATAGCGCCCTACTTCGACATTCAACGTTGAAGTAGGGACCGTGTAGACGATCCGCGTCCCGCAACGTCGAAATTGCTGGGTCCTCCATGGCGGCCATCAGCTGGGCGGTTGAGAGATGCTCTCTCTCCAGCCCCTGCGGGGCTCTATGGTCACTGTGGGCAGCAGCCCTTAGCCCAGGGCTTCTGGCTCCTTCTGCGGCAGCTGGGGATCTATGCTGCAGGCACAGGGTCTGCAACCAGTTCTCAGCTCTGTGTATCTTGTGTTGTTTAGTGCAACTGTGTCTGGGAGGGGCCCTTTAAGGGAGCGGCTTGCTGTTGAGTCTGCCCTGTGACCCTGTCTGCAGCTGTGCCTGGCATCCCTATTTCGATGTGTGCTACTTTGACGTGTAGACGTTCCCTCGCTGCGCCTATTTCGATGTTGGGCTGAGCAACGTCGAAGTTGAACATCGACGTTGCCGGCCCTGGAGGACGTGTAGACGTTATTCATTGAAATAGACTATTTCGATGTTGGCTGCACGTGTAGACGTAGCCCCTGAGATTCATATTATGGGTGAGGTCTAAATACCTGCAGCAGAGACGGAGTGACTGGCCTACATATACCATGGTGCCTGATGATCCATAGCACATCTTTCAGTTCCTCCACTCAGTAAATCAGTGCCAAGGTACTATCCCACCTCCCTATGGTGTTTTGTCAACCAAACCTGGAGAGCATCTGGATTCCCAAATCATTCTGTCCACAGTAAACTGACAGAATGCAACAGTTTTGTCAACAATTATATCCCAGTCGCCACAAGGAATAACACCTCTGTCAACAGAGCTCTGCCAACAGAAAGCCAGTCTAGACATTCCGGGGGGCAAATTCTGCCAACAGACAGGGCTTCCAGGACATCAGGAAGCCCTGTATGCTGTGTTTCCAGTGGTGGTATTGCAGATAGAGCAACTGGGCAGTCCGGCTGCTCTGTGTTGACAGAATGGATCACTCTTATGATCTACTTCTTAGTTTGGCCACAATCTGTTGACAGAAGTTTTGTCAGAAGATCAGCTTCTGTGGACAAATCACTGTAATCTAGATGTAGCCTGACAAATAGGAAGCTTTTCCTGGTGTCCAACCTAAACCTCCCATGCTGCAATTCAAACTAATTGCTTCTTGTCCTGACCTAAGAGATTAAGGACAATATTGTTCTCCCTTCTCCTTATAACACCTTTTTACATGCTTCAAAGTAATTATGTCTCCTCTCAGTCTTCTCGCTTCCAAATTAATCAAACCTAATTCTTTCAGTCACCCTCATAGGTCACAGAGAGGGAGCTGTGTTAGTCTATATACTATCAAAACAAAAAAGCAGTCAAGTAGCACTTTAAAGACTAACAAAATAATTTATGAGGTGAGCTTTCATGGGACAGACCCACTTCTTCAGACCATAGCCATACCAGAACAACGTCATAGGTTTTCTTCATAGGTCACGTTTTCTACACCTTTAATCATTTTTGTTGTTGAGCAGAGTGAGTACAGAGCAAAAGTAAATGCTGGGATGCCCTTCCATGTTCCCACCTTATGGCCATCTGCCTGATTCAAACAGAAGCAGGCCACTAAATAGTGGTGCTCCTTGACTATGTCGCCTGAATATCCGCTGAGCCGAGACTTCCTGGAGTTTATGTGGATGAGTTTGCACTGGGTCCTGGAAGGGAGACAAACATGCTGTCATCATTCTGGTCTTCTGCTCTTCTTTTTCATAGATTCAGGAAAACATATGCTTATTTTTACTCAGTACTTCTTACCATTCCTATTTGGTTATTGGAATAAGGGGATTTTAATGTATGCGGGGTCCTTTCAAAAAGGACCCTGTGTAGATGAGCTATGCACAGTCAAAAGCACCACTTTCAAAGTGCTGTAGCTGCTGTTATGCTAATGAGGGGCTGCATATTCATTGCAGCGCCCCATTAGCATATCCCAAAGTGTCTCATTAGCATCCCCCTTTTGAAAGAGGGGGCTAGTGTGGATATAGCCCCAAACATCATGGCTTTACTGCTTCAGTGTAGGCACTAGCTATGCCAGTGGGAAGGATTCTGCCATTGGCACAGGTAATTCTCCTCTCTAAGAGGAGGTAGCTAGGTCAATGGAAGAATGTTTTCATTGACATACGGATTGATACACTTGAAAGATCACAGTGGCACAGCCAAACAACTGTGGTGTAGACATTAACTACACCGACAGGAGGGGCTCTCCCATCGACTTATATAACCCACCTACCTGAGAGGCACTAGATAGGCTGACAGAAGAATTCCTCAGTCAAGCTAGCACTGTCTACGTGATGGCTTATGTTAGCTTAACTATACTGTATTGTGGATTTTTCAGACCCCCCTATGTCAAGGAGTTAAACCCACCTTGTTTTGTATTTCAGGCCAGGCCTCAGAAGTCACAGAGGAGAAGAAAGAGGCTAAGATGTAGTTTAGGGCAGGTTTTAAAGGTCTGATGATAGATCAAGCTATTGATAAACACCTAATGAACACTTTCTAAAGCTCTTTGGCATGGGTTAAAAAATGCTTGACTTAAAGCCTAAAGTGGAGCAGTGGGCCTTGCCTTGACATAAGTTCTAAAATGTGTTAATTAGATTGACCTAAGTAACTGGGTCGAATATCACACCATTGTGAGGTGAGGGATGGTTAGGAGAAAGGGACTTAACTGGCCCTAAAATGTAAATGGTTCTATTGAACATTGTGATATTTTGCAGGGAGGACAGACTGGAGTTATCTTTCAAACTGTTAAATAATCTCAATATTATTTAAACACACACACAACAAAGCTGCTTTAAAACTGGTACTTCTTCCTTGAGGAATCCATGGATAGTCTTTACTTCCTTACATCGGCAAGGGACCATCACTCAGCACTGGACATTCTAGGCCAGAGCTCTTATCCTTAGTACTTTAAAAATTCATGCTCTTATTATAAACATATTGTTCCTGCGGTCATCTAATTTATGTCAGTCTCAAAGAAACAGGCCTTTTATGACTCACGTGCATTTTATTACTTACAGCTGCAGAGGAACACTCAAGGCATATATAGTGGTGGAGCTGAACAGAACAAAATACCGATAATACTATTTAACACTAGATTGCCAGAGTCGTTGCGGTTCAGAAATGGAAACGGTCCTGAAAATCAGTCAATCATCTATATTGCAGACTATCACCAGCTAGCCATCTTCCCAAGCAAGAACATTCAAAATCCCAAAGAGAAAGCTTAGTGGTTAACCACAAATATGCCTAGTGAAGTTTGAGCATTGATGTGCTTTTGCTTCTCAGAGGTTGTCACATTACTTGCTTTTGACCTCGTAGCCTGGCAAACCAAAGGAGCACGTAATGGAGAATGCCTTACTGCAGTTGTTCCAGGTACTTGCACAACTAAATAGCAACAGTTTAGACAGATGTTCGAAGTATGTATAATAAGCAAATGTGGTTTGAACTTTGCAATTTAGCAGCCATAGAGAGAAAATGAACAACCCTCATTATCACTTCTTTGCTTCTTTCCTGAAGAATGAGTGTACAGCTAGAAAACAGTATATCCTAAAAATAAGTAGTTTATTTGTGAATTTTTCAGGTAGAAGATATCCATCCTCTCCTCAATGCCTAAACTATTCCCTTCACAACTGTGGATTGGTTAGCACAGCCAGCTACAGCCTTGTGCTAATGGAAGTCAAGGCCTGGGTTTCATGCTCAGGTGGAACTCTGGGGGTCAAATTTACCTGGGTGCTCGGGAACCTAAAGCTGAAACAAGGTGTTTATTGGGTTTTCAAAAGAGCCTAAGCAGGTTAGGTTTGGTATTGAAATCAATGGCACTTGGGCACTTATTTTCAGCTTCTTTCATCTTACGTGTCTTAGTAAATGTGAACTTTTCTGAGTGACTTTTCACAGTTCTGACTAGTGAGCTTTTAGGTGAAATTCCCCAGCCATAGGGACCCTATTATGAAATGAAGCATGTCATTCTCGATTAGTAAAATCACCTCTTCCGGTCTTAAAAAAGTAAGTGAAAAATAATTCCAACAGTTTTGGGCTCTAAAGCATTATCCATATTATCGAGGAACAGTTTATTCCTATATTTCGCAGCACATGGGGAATCTTACACATATTGGAGCTTCATGACATTGCATAGCATTTTTAAAATGAATAAGATATTTATGATTCTAAAGCAATAGTTGTTAGACTATGAAGTGCACAAGTCACTTCCGGAAAAGAGCTTTAGGTGTTTTTGAAAGAGTTACCCTTTGCCTCTGTGCATATGCTCTTATAAGTAAATTTAGAGTAGTCTTAGCACAATATTATCTTTACAGAAAACTCCTTCCTCCGCATAAATCAGAAACTTTTAAAATGAAACCTAAGTCCACTTACCTAGTTTTAGACCTTGTTGCAAAACTAAACTAGGATGGTTCTCTTTCTGGTGGACCCAAGCGCAGTTGTACAGAACTACGAGCATGTAATAGTTGGACTAGGAGTTAGAAAAAGTGGTTTGTTTCAACCCTAATCAAAGGTAGAACTTAGTTATGACTTTGACTTAATGCTTTAATGTCACAGGGTTTACAGATATATATAGATTGTCAGTTCCAGCTGATTTGGTTTCAGTTTGCTGAAGCTGATATTCAAAGAAAAACTCAGGGAATCAAACACACAGATGTTTTCATGGTCTCCTATGAACAGAAAGTGCTGAATTACTTACAGCTCTAAATGTAAGGTGATATCCAAATTAATTCTATCAGCAACCCAGACTGCTCAACTGAAATGAAATCAAATCCAGAAAAATATGAATGTCACTGCTGACAGTTAATTACAATGATTTCTAATGCTCAGGAAATCTGCTCGGGTTTGTCATATTCCTTTTAATCAGCAGAAGTTGGTTAGTTAAACTTCTCTCTTTAAATGTTGTTAGAATGATGTTATGGCTGAAGTCATGAAAACTATTACGTCTGGGGAGCTGTTCTGATAGGCAAGGCATAGACCATGAGTTAAAGACACTTCTGGCCCAGAGCTCAGATACTGTACATAAGCCAAACTCAATGGAAAGACATCTGTCACCAGGTGACCCAATACAAAGACAGTACACCTTGGTGACACTGTATGGCACATGCATCAGAAAGATGACCTCTGGGAGGGGTTCCCACAAAGCAATGGAGAGGCAGGAGAGGTAGCTGTGTCAGAAACATAGCCAATAGGTTTGTACCTAGCACAGATCCTCATGGCTCTGATTCGGCATCTATGTGCTGCCTATTTATTTAGCAGCAGCCAGGCATGGTCCAGCAGCATGAATGCCCTGACTTATGCTGTCACTTGGAGGTTTAGGATTCTATGCTCCATTCCTGTAGAATTTCATTTGCTCACAGCCTTTCGCATGGGCCATTCTCTTGTGATCAGGCCCTATATTACTCAAAAGTCTGTGGCTAATGTCTTACTGTAAAAGGAAAATATGGCAGAGAAATGAATATTAAAAAGAAAGCAACTGACTGAAAGCTGCTACTCTGAATACATCAAATGTAATGGGGGCTAGATCATGCCTTTAGCAAGTTGGCCACAGCAGGAGTAATTCAAGGGGGCACTAGGAGGCATAGTACCACCCCGGCTGTATTGGAGCAGAAGTAACTTTCAACACCTCTTCATGTGGTGCAACATACTCCCTCCATATGCCCATCCAGCTGGTTTGTGCATAAGGAGCCGAGCCAGTTTATCTGCCTGTGAGCTATATTAAGAAGGATGGTCTTAATGCAGGCTGAGCAGTGTGAGAAGTGAACACAGGTGTGTGTCTGTGTGTGTGTGTGCATGGAATCCTTACACTATCTTACACAGAAGAGGAGGACTCCATCTAAGTCCTATGTAGTAGGCAGAAGCCCAGGACAGAACAAATGCCTGCCTAGCCAACTAACAGGTGCTGGTGCTACAATTGGGGCAGACAATGCAGGATCTCAGGTACATGAAGTTCTCCTTCATGACTGCACACATTTTTATCACCATAAGACTCCAAGGATTAAACAGGGAAGCAGGTCTGCCTGGCTCAGGTCTGTTCTGCTCTAAGTACATTTAATGTACATAGCATACATAGCGTACATAGCATAGGTCCGCAGCTTCATTAATGATTTGGATATTGGCATAGTAAGTACGCTTATTAAGTTTGCAGATGATACCAAGCTGGGAGGGGTTGCAGCTACCTTGGAGGATAGGGTCATAATTCAGAATGATCTAGATAAATTAGAGAAATGGTCTGAAGTAAACAGGATGAAGTTTAATAAAGATAAATGTAAGGTGTTGCACTTAGGAAGGAATAATCTGTTTCACGCATACAGAATGGGAAAAGACTGTCTAGGAAGGAGTACAGCAGAAAGGGATCTAGGGGTTCTAGTAGATCACAAGTTAAATATGAGTCAACAGTGTGATGCTGTTGCAAAAAAAGCAAACATGATTCTGGGATGTATTAGCAGGTGTGTTGTGAACAAGACACGAGAAATCATTCTTCCACTCTACTCTGCGCTGGTTAGGCCTCAGCTGGAATATTGTGTCCAGTTCTGGGCACCCCAATTCAAGAAAGATGTGGAGAAATTAGAGAAGGTCCAGAGAAGAGCAACTAGAATGATAAAAGGTCTGGAGAACATGACTTATGAAGAAAGGCTGAAAGAATTGGGCTTGTTTAGCTTGGAAAAGAGAAGATTGAGGGGGGGACATGATAGCAGTTTTCAGATATCTTAAAGGGTGTCATAAGGAGGAGGGAGAAAACTTGTTCTTCTTGGCCTCTGAGGAGAGAACAAGAGGCAATGGACTTAAGCTGCAGCAAGGGAAGTTTAGGTTGGACATTAGGAAAAAGTTCCTAACTGTCAGGGTGGTCAAGTACTGGAATAAGTTGCCAAGGGAGGTTGTGGAATCTCCATCACTGGAGATATTTAAGAACAGATTAGATAGATGTCTATCAGGGATGGTGTAGATAGTGGTCAGTCCTGCCGTCGGGGCAGGGGACTGGACTCGATGGCCTCTCGAGGCCCCTTCCAGTCCTAGTGTTCTATGATTCTATGATTCTAATGTATTTTGACAATCAAAGCCAAACACTTTACATCGGAATCGATGTACAGCAAATCCAGCTGAATAATTTGGATGGCCAACTACACTCTATTGCTTATTAACAAATAGCTGTTTAGAAGAAAGTACTGTTTAGGAGGGATGGCAATATAATTTTTCCAAGATTCAAAAATACTATTTCATTGTGACAGCTGCAGATCAAAACAACTACCAATAACTGACTCCAGAGATCCCAAGAGACTAGCAAAGTTAACACCACGAGTATTATTGTAAGTAATACTGTCATTTAACTCCCACTCACGACACAATAAAGCTGGCAGATTTTCATAATAAACACAAATTACACAAATGCACTGTCAAAATGTCCTGAAACAGCAACCACCACCATGTTCCTCAGAACAAGAATCAAGTTCTCACCCAAGGGCCCAGCTCCTCAGCTAGGTGAGGCTGTAAAGCAGTAGCTTTATAAACCATGCTCCCTTCAGAAGCAAGATCTTCAGAGGTTAACGCTGCTAGCGCAGAGCAGGTACATGTAGGTTCAGGACAGAGGATATCTCTAGGGCGGCATCCTGCAGAGTGTTCAAGAGGCAGGAAAGGACAGTGTGCCAGAAAGTGGGCCATTAAGTTTGTACATAGCATAGGTCCGCAGCTTCGTGCAGGCATGTAAAACGAAGGTGGACAAGAAACTGGAGCATGTGGGTCAGATGGGCAGAAGGGGGCTTTTAGATAGACAGAATGCTATTATCCAAAAAGGAATTAGGCCAGGACACTGAGGTTAAAACTTCTGCTGTTGTGTAAAATGCCATAGGAGAGCATTTCGATTGTCTGTTGAAAACATGGCACTTCCAGCACCCTACTAGCCAAGTACTGAGCAGGTATAATCCTGTTTTGTTTATGAGATCTGACAAGATCACAGCTAGACGCAATATAGCTAATTCAACTATATTACATGAGATGGTGCATTGACAAATTAGATATTCACTGATGATGGCCAAACTTGAAGAGATTCAGAGATCTGGTTCATATAAACATTCCACATTATGGATACTTATCCAACCCTTCTATGCTTGTGGCAGTAAAAGTGGACAAGAAATTTGGCTCTCTTATTAGGCATTTACCATTTCTTGCTTTGACTAGGTATAGCCCCAGCACTTTCTTGTGACCAGGGATCAGACTGAGGGAGAAAAAGAGGCCAGAGAGTTCTCAGTTCAACTTCTGCACACAACCTAAATTCCACTAATCTATGATGTCAGAATAAAATGCCACTCAAGGCAAATGATACAAGTGTTCTTAATACAACAGTCCCCTTTCTTCCTAGCAGTTAGTAGCGTGGATATTTAAACAGTAACCATCATAAAGGCTTAAGTATACCAGGCTATTGAAATTAAGGACAATATGCACATCTCAGCTCTTTCATTATGAGTTGCCTGCACATTCAACCAGATATTAGTGCTCTGGTTTAAATTTGTTCACCTTTAGAAAGTTATCATCCAAACCAGGAAAGCTTTTAAGACTCATATGTGTTTAAAGGAAAAGGGAGAAATCTAAGACTCTGGAACAAACGATAAAGTCACCACACAAAAATGGAGTCTTGTTAAGCTGCTGTGAGCCAGCCTCCCCTGGGCTGCTGGTATGGAGCATCTTCATCTGCTCAGAACTAAAAGCGGAGAGAAGAGAGACAACTGCAAATGTGGCGGGAGGGGAGGGAAGGTTTCATTGATTTGGTTATTTATTTCCCGTGAAGCTGGCGCTTATGAAAAGGACCAGATGAAGCCCCTCCCATCCCACTTAGCCAAAGAAGTAGTACAAGCTGACCAAAGCCTTTTCAGAGTGCATCAGTCCTGGTAGGTAGGAGTAAACACTTCTACAGACTAGTACGGTCTGCATGTCAGCTAGCTGAACTTCTCCTTCCCTCAAATGGCCAGTAGCCTGAGCTCTGGCAGGGTTTCTTGTTACTTCTCATAAAAACTGGGAATCAGATCAAACCTGCTTCATGCTTGGTTGTCTTTAGAGACTGACAACATTCACTGACATAGGATAGACTTGAACCAGTCACCAGGAGAGACCGCTGACTGGGGCACTGATAACAAGGTTACAGACTCTTCATAAATGAGACTGGCAGATGACTGATGAATACTCAAAGGTTCTGCAAGTCCTCTGGGCCACTGAATCTCTTGAAGTGAGAACTCACTTTTATACATGTGTCCAAACCACAATGAACTTTAAAAAGTTCTGATTTAACTGGAATTTTGGATAAACGTGTGAGAAGTTTCTTTTTGATTTGCTTCTCCCTAGATTACACATTCTGTGCAATATCCTCCTTGATGCAACTCAGTTGGAGCTAGTTGAGTTACTACAGGGTGGGATTTGATGCTATGTCCAAAATATTTTAAAAACAGAATTAAAACTTCCTATGGCTTTGTCACCAAATTCTGCATGATGCCTATAATTTAGTACAAATAAAAATTGTCCTTCCGGACACAACTAAAAGTAGTTGATACAGGTTTTGCTCATGCAGCTGTTGTCCCAAGGAGGCAGCACACTGACCCATCTCATCACTCAAAATGATTCAATTCAATTAGTATTATCAAGAAGGTATAAGCACTAAGAAGTCTTCAATCAGAAGCAGGTACAAACAATATAATCACAAACTATATATTACTTACATTGGTCTATAGGAAACATTAGGTACTTATTACACTTAGGGACATCACAAACTTCCAAATCTTCTTTAAAAATACATCTGGATTATTAAAGCAATCCCTATGACATCACTTGTGCGTGTGTATGTGCGCGCGTGCACACACACATATATGTAGGTCATAAGGTCTTCTATAGACCAAAAGAAAGTATCTGACAACAAATGCCAATATGTTGAATTCCACAAGGGTTGTTTTAACATCCTTGGATGGTGAATTCATGCAGAGATATTCCTAGATAGCTGTGGATACTCCACCCCAACATTCCATACCTGTGGCTTTGGTGCATGTAAGTGTCCTTCCCCCTAACACTTCTTCTCTACGTACATATACATGTCAAGCAGTAGGGACAATGTTTTTTTCCCTTTACGCTCCCGTAAGACTGGCTGGTAATCTCCAACTCCATTGTATTTAATTAGGTAATTAGTAAGGAAAGAGCATTTTAAAGTGATTCACAGGTATTGCTGTTTTTATATTGTTTCTCTTGTCCAAGTTTACCTAATTATATTGTAATTTAATTAAAACAGGACAGAAGAATACTAAGTCACTGACGACAGCAAGGGATACACAAACAGGAATCACATGGCATTCTTTAAAAAGCAGACGATTCAGAGAAAATGAGTTTAAGTTACTGGTTCTACAATACAAAATTTTTAGGAAACAAGTCACCGCATTAAGAAATGATAATCAATGTTTCCTGGAAAATAACAGCAGCATAATTACAATCACAAATTGTAACTGTAATGTCTGCTGACCCACTTTGCAGCCTAGCAGCACACTGCAGAATTAAGTATGAGAGGGTAGCTGTGTTAGTCTGTATCTGCAAAACAGCGAGAAGTCCTGTCCCACCTTATAGACAAACAGACTTTTTGGAGTAAAAGCTTTCGTGGGCAAAATGGACTTCTCATTGTTATTGCAGAATTAAGGCATCCCTAAAAGAAGCTGTTCACCTTTGTGTAAATGAGAGAATAACTATTCTGCATTCCTTATTTAATGATGTGCAGCCTATGAACTCATACTTGAAAGACTCAGTATTGCATGGGCTGTATTTTGACATACCCCTGAGTAGCTGTGAAATCCTTTTCCTGACACCATCTGCTCCTTTCCACTTGGTTCCAAGTTAGTGCCTGGAAATAGATCATGCACATAGCTAGGAACTGAATTCCTTGTACACCCATCATACGAGTTAGGCACCTAGATGCCTCTGGGAATCCCACCTATACTGATTGCAACAGGAGTTTTGGGTGCAGGGTCAAAAAACCCAGGATTGGGCTTGCAGGCAAAAGTCACCTTATCAAAGGGCTTTGTAACATTCAATCCACTTGATAGTCCCAGTGAGATGGTCCAAAGGAAACCAGCCTTGAATAAACTCAACTATCGTCTATACAATGTGAACATATTATCTTGAGTCTCACATACAACAATCAGTTGTACCCTGTACACAGATCACTTTGGCTGCACCAAACATCACTGAACAAACTTCTCAATGAACACTCACTAAAATAACTTAATTATGTCCCAAAGGCTGTTTGAAAATTGAGCACATCCAAGATCTGCTGGGGGTGGCAAAGATCACTTTTTGCTGTTAGCAAATCAACATTTTCCTCTACAACTTTTGAATAATATTGGCACTAATAATTCATGCTGTAAAAGATGCAGCGTGGCCAACCAATTGCTACTGCCATATCTTCAAACAGCAAGCTTGGAAGAGGAGATGGGGGCTGGAAGAGCTTATAGCTCCAGAGCACAAGGTAAGCAAGCCAAGGAGGGGCAAGTGAACTGACAGAGGTTTGCTCTCAGGTGTCAATATCAGAGATTCATCAGCCAAAGAAGTGTGGAAAATTCCACCATCGAGCAAACAGACGCTTCATATGTTTAGGTGCTGTTTATTTCCAGATACAGTTTGTACCTCCCTTGTTTGGCATCCTCATGACCTGAGTGGTCCTGAACAAGGGGATTTGCTAGATGAGGGAACGTCAGGCTTCCTGGCTGCCCTGCAGAATGACCACCAGTCTGCTGACCCAGCTTCCCTCTCTGATCGTCGTAAGTTCCCTGCTTCCAGGCTGCCTGGAGGGAGGCCCCACTCCTCCAAGGCTCCACCACAGGGCTGCTGGTCTCCCCTGCCCTGTCTGGGTTCCCCACTGATGCAAAACTGCTGGTGGAGCTCCCTGCTGTAGCTGGGCTCCCTACTGGGGCTGGGCTCCCCACACCGGGGCTCCCTCTCCTGGCTCAGGCCCTGGAGCTGCTCAGGCCAGGCTGCCAGAGGGGCTCTCTGCCACCAGCAGGGCTCTGCTCTGGCCCTGCACAGCTGGAGCTCTCTGACCCAGGTGCTCTCTGGTCCAGCAACAACCACGGTTCTGCCAGACAAGTGATGTTGCCAGACAAGAGCATTTCAATCTGTACTTGCAAGCAGCATACAATTCTACCTTAAAATACGAACCCGTACCAGAACTGTACAGGAATATAAGGGTTCCTCAGTTTCTCTCTCAACATACTATTTTTCAATAAGATAATTCTGTAAGGGGGTGGGGAGTTGCAAGAATTGATGCTGATCATTATGTCATTCCTGGACACAAATTTCTTTGGAGATGGGTCCTGGAAGATAGAGTTTTGCTTTCAGCTGTCAATATTACAGATTTGTCAGCCAAACGAGTGCGGAAAACTTCCACCATCAAGCAAACAGATGCTTCGTACATTTAGGCGCTAAATTAGCACAGCTAATTAAGTGGCAAAATTTGTGGGTGTTTGAAGCTATCTATGGTCATGAGTGCTGGGTAGTTTGATTTTAACAATTCCCTAATTAGTATATAATTACTAAGCAGAGGAAATTAAATGGTAACAAGTCCAAATAAAGGCACCAAATTAAGGAAATGGATTGCCTGTCCAAAACAATAATACACATTAAGCCACGCAGAAATAACAAATGATGCACCCAGAAGCTAAAATTATCACTACAGTGCAGAATATTAAGGCAGATAAGCCTAAAGATGTTCTCTTGCCTATGGCAGACTCTCGGAAGATATACTGTAGTACTTGACAGCCAATATTAAAGCTAGTACATCACAAGAGATGAGCGACACTTGTCTGATACAGAGAAGGTCAAACTTAAATAAAGCTTTGTTGACTGGAGAAATGGAAAAATTGCTGCCAGCAATTCGCTGGCACTGAGGTAGAAAAATTAGTAGCATACTCATTAAGAGTCATAGGAGGAGGTTGCATGGGTGAAAGAAAAAAAAAGACAGAATTTTGTCCTACATGGATATTTGATGTTCTAATCAAAATAATCAAAATGAAGAAGCAACATTTCTGCCTATGGGATTTAAGCACACAAGTCCCATTGACTTTCAATGGTGGTGGTTCTCCTAAATATTTTAAACTGTTTTTCAAAATCACCTTCAGAACAGATTACGAGGAAAATATCTTCTATGTCACCTTCTTCACTGCCAAACTTGGGTACAATACCAGTGTTAGTTAGTGGTGATTTGTAAGGTTACTTTTCCTGAGGAAGACTGGTGTTTGTTTTTGTCTTTGTTTGGGGTTTCGTTGGTTAAGCAGCTCTTGCTCAGTCAAAACAATGCTCAATAGTTACACATACGTTGCATATTTTAAGAACTATGTATTCGTATCCCCAAGTGTTATGAAATGATATAGGTGCACAGTTGCCACAGTGGGTGATTATTGTCTGTCTCATTAAGCCACAGAAATAAAGACTGCATCAACCAGTAAACAGCATCCAACAATTTAATGATCATTCATGAAAGGAAACATGTTAAGAGACTACTATTTCTTTTATTGTGAAGGTAGTCCCACATTCATGCTTGTGTGAAGGATGGACCTATTTGCTGTTATTTCCTTATTTAGTCTCTGTAGATTATACTTAATCCTCTCATATACTCACAGACATTTAAAGACTCCAGTGGAAGGACATAAGAACAAAGGGAGGGGAACAATATGGTGGTTTTGTATTCCTACTGTATTCTAGAGAGGCCCAATAATAGGCGATACTGCCCAGGAACCTCATATATCTACATAGGCAGGCAGCTGAGCTGATTCACCAGTCCTTCCCAATATGCACTGTTACAGGTTGAACCTCTCTCTCATCTGGCACCCTTGGGACTTAACTACTGCTGGATGAGAGAATTTGCTGGACAACAGGAGGGTAATGTTTTCTAGCAGATTACCAACACTTCCACAGTTTACTGGGCTTTTAGAAGACATTTAGGGGTAAATTACAGCTAAATAACAGCACCAACCATAGAGAACCAGGGCTGGTGGTTGTAAATAAACTTTATGGGGCCATGGGAAACTTGGACACATCCATAAGTGGTCCTCCGGCAAACTAAAATCATGCCAGATTACAGAGTTTGCCAGACGAGAGTTCTAGATTAAAGAGGTTCAGCCTGTACTAGGGTTCTGATGGAGCCCAGCTGCAAGTAAAAATTCCTCTCCCTGGCATAACACTTAGAAGAGGATGGCAGCAGAAACACTATTTGGGTTAAGTATCAGAGGGGTAGCCATGTTAGTCTGGATCTGTAACAGCAACGAAGGGTCCCGTGGCACCTTATAGACTAACAGAAAAGTTTTGAGCATGAGCTTTTGTGAGCAAAGGCTCACTTCATCAGATTCTGGTCATGGAAATCTGCAGGGCCAGGTATAAATAAGCCGAGCAAGGCTGGGGATAACAAGGTTAGCTCAGTCAGGAAGGATGAGGCTTACTTCCAGCAGTTGATCTGGAGGTGTGAACACCAAGGGAGGGGAAGCTGCTTTTGTATTTAGCCAGCCATTCAGTCTTTGTTTATTCCTGAGCTGAGGGTGTCGAACTTTCACCCCAAAATCAACCTCAGCCTGGAACAGTCTACACAGGAGATCCACTTCCTGGACACCATGGTGCTAATACGCAATGGCCACATCAATACCACCCTGTACTGTAAACCCACTGACAGCTATGCCTACTTTCATGCCTCCAGCTTCCATCCCAGACACACCACACAGTCCATTGTCCACAGCCAAGCACTAAGATATAACCGCATTTGCTCCAACCCCTCCAACAGAGACAAACACCTACGGGATCTCTACCAAGCATTCTTGAAACTGCAATACCCACCTGAGGAAGTGAAAAAACAGATCAACAGAGCCAGACATGTGCCACAAAGCCTGTTACTACAGGACGAGCCCAAGAGAGAAACCAACAGAACACCACTAGCCATCACCTACAGTCCTCAGCTAAAACTCTACAGCGCATCATCAGGGATTTACAACCCATCCTGGACAATGATCCCCAACTTTCACAGGCCTTGGGAGGCAGACCAGTCCTTGCCCACAGACAACCTGCCAACCTGAAGCAAATCCTAACCAGCAACTATACACCACACCACAGTCACTCTAACTCAGGGACCCATCCATGCAACAAACCTCATTGCCAGCTCTGCCCACATATCTACACCAGCAGCACCATTACAGGACCTAACCAGATCAGCCACACCATCGTGGGTTCATTCAGCTGCACATCTACCGGTATAATTTATGCCATCATGTGCCAGCAATGCCCCTCTGCTATATACATCGGACAAACCGGACAGTCTCTATGTAAAAGAATAAACACACACAAATCAGATATCAGAAATGGCAAAAAACAAAAACCCGTAGGAGAGCACTTCAATCTCCCGGACCACACAGTAGCAGACTTAAAAGTAGCTATCCTACAGCAAAAAAATTTCAAGACCAGACTCCAAAGAGAAATTGCTGAGCTACAATTCATCTGCAAATTTGACATCCTCAGCTCAGGATTAAACAAAGACTGTGAATGGTTGGCTAAATACAAAAGCAGCTTCCCCTCCCTTGGTGTTCACACCTCCAGATCAACTGCTGGAAGTAAGCCTCATCCTTCCTGACTGAGCTAACCTTGTTATCCCCAGTCTTGCTCGGCTTATTTATACCTGGCCCTGCAGATTTCCAAGACCAGCATCTGATGAAGTGAGTCTTTGCTCACGAAAGCTCATGCTCAAAACTTTTCTGTTAGTCTATAAGGTGCCACAGGACCCTTCTTTGCTGTTACTATTTGGGTTGAATCTCAGATTACAATAAGCTCTGTTGGGGTGGGAAGTGAATTCTGCTCTTCCCTGCGGCAGCCGCCAATACTCCCCAGGAGCCCTGGGGAAGCAGCACCCACCAGCCCATCCCAGGGAAGGAGCAGCTGCTAGCCCACCCTGGGAGCACTGGGGAAGCGGGAGCCGCTGGCCCACCCTGGGAACCCCGGGGAAACAGCAGGGACGTGGCAGCCACCCCCGCTCCCCCAAGACTTGAGGAAGTGTCTCCCACCAGCAGCTGTGCCTGCGCAGCTGCTGGCAGGACAGGTCAGTGGGGTTGAGCTCAAATACGAGACAATTAATTCCATTTAAAAAATAAGTAGGGATGCATTTTTGGCATCCCAAATACGACACCTTCACACCTAATCAGGATGGATTGTCACCCTAGTCTTATGCCCATGTTCTGTCCTCTTCCAAGGGGAGAAAAACCTTTTTCGCTTATAGAAAGTGATGTCTCACTAAACACTACACTTTCTGAGGTAGAATGGATCACCAGGCAATGAAACAACAGAAGCCCTGTGCTCTATTCTTGAGGAGTAGCTCTGCTCAAGTCAAGGGAGTGACATCGATGTAAATCAATGGTAGAGGTGAATTTCTGTCATAAGTATTTGTGGAGAAAACACACGGTGAAATGATTGCAAGCTTGGTAAACCTAGAATACTTTTAAAATCAAAGACATTATCAGGCAGCTCTGTGGTACAAATCATTTTGTTCCCTCTGGAATTTGTGGCAGTGTGTGTTTCAGAAAGAGGCAGGTGGCTTTTGTTTTTATTACTGAGATTTGTAAATAACAGCTGCCATGCCTCATTTCCTTTTCTATGTGAGAGCCAGCCAGAAAGTGATCAGCCGTTAGAGTGATTTTGTGGGCAGTTTAAACTAAAAAGTTCAATTCATTGCAATCCAAATACTTTTCAGGAGCAAAAGCATAAGCATTTGAGCATTTAGCTCAGGACAATTTAAAGTTAGTGCTCAAATTGTGACAGCATTTTAGAGAGATTCCTGAAAGGCCTTATTATTTATGTCAGGACGTGTCCATTTGACAGTGGTGCCAACAGGGAAGGTGAAACCGGGGCAGCGGGGGCTACATGTCTGGAAATGGCAAGGCCAACGCCAGTCAGACTTCAGTGCTGCCTATACCACAGTGTTGGCCTCCCCACAGCCCCCCAGTACCAGAGCTCCAGGCCCTTTTAAAAATACCAGGCCCAATGGCAATTGCCCCCTTTGCCTTCCCCTGTCAGCGGCCCTGCCATTTGGAGACAGCGTGCAACAAGACTTTTCCCATTTTCTCAGGTAGAAAGGACCTTAACAGGAACAGAAGCTTAAAAAACTTCCTGTGCTCTGTCACCATGCAGACCCTGCTGCTGCATTCTCTTTTGTATTAAAAACCTTTCTTGCAGGTGGCTTGCTGGTCTCAGGGTATGATTCTTGCTTTGGGCATGAGAAGTCCTGGGTTCAAATTCTACACAAGCCCTCATTTTTTTTCTCTCTTAGTAAAGCATTTGATATGGTCTCGCATGATATTCTTATCATAAAACTAGGCAAATACAATTTAGATGAGGCTACTATAAGGCGGGTGCATAACTGGCTGGATAACCGTACCCAGAGAGTAGTTCTTAATGGTTCTCAATCCTGCTAGAAAAGTATAACAAGTGGGGTTTTGCAGGGGTCTGTGTTAGGACTGGTTCTGTTCAGCATCTTCATCAATGATTTAGATATTGGCATAGAAAGTACACTTGTTAAGTTTGCAGATGATACCAAGCTGGGAGGGGTTGCAACTGCTTTGGAGGATAGGGTCATAATTCAAAATGATCTGGATAAATTGAAGAAATGGTCTGAGGTAAACAGGATGACGTTTAATAAGGACAAATGCAAAGTGCTCCACTTGCGAAGGAACAATCAGTTTCACACATACAGAATGGGGAGAGACTGTCTAGGAATGACTACAGCAGAAAGGGATCTAGGGATTATAGTGGACCACAAGCTAAATATGAGTCAACAGTGTGATGCTGTTGCAAAAAAAAACGCAAACATGATTCTGGGATGCATTAACCAGTGTGTTGTGAACAAGACACAAGAAGTCATTCTTCTGCTCTACTCTGCGATGGTTAGGCCTCAGCTGGAGTATTGTGTCCAGTTCTGGGCACCCCAGTTCAAGAAAGATGTGGAGAAATTAGAGAGGGTCCAGAAAAGAGCAACAACAATGATTAAAGGTCTAGAGAATGTGACTATGAAGAAAGGCTGAAAGAATTGGGCTAGTTCAGTTTGGAAAAGAGAAGATTGAGGGGAGACATGATAGCGGTTTTCAGGTATCTAAAAGGATGTCATAAGGAGGAGGGAGAAAACTTGTTCTTCTTGGCCTCTGAGGATAGAACAAGAGTCAATGGACTTAAACTGCAGCAAGGGAGGTTTGGGTTGGACATTAGGAAAAAGTTCCTAACTGTCAGGGTGGTCAAACAGTGGAATAAATTGCCAAGGGAGGTTGTGGAATCTCCATCGCTGGAGATATTTAAGAACAGGTTAGATAGATGTCTATCAGGGATGGTTTAGACAGGACTTGGTCCTGCCGTTGGGGCAGGGGGGTGGACTTGATGGCCTCTCGAGGTCCCTTCCAGTCCTAGTATTCTATGATTCTATGGTAGTAGGGCCCACACTGTAACTTAGCACACAGCAAGCTATTGTGCTGTAGCTTTACACCCAGGCTTACTATGCAGTAAGTTTCCACGCACACAAGTCCTAAAGCTAAAGGCCAACATGGTCCAATCATTTTCTTTTCAAGCAAATTAGAAATATAGCCCCAAGCCCATGTCATGTTGAAGTGCATGTGGTTGAGAAAATGTAAACTAGGCATCATTAACTAACAAATAGGAAATCAGACAGATACTTCAAGAACTACTGCTCTCAGTTATCTAATGGTGAAGTTGCTTTAGTTTTAAGTGTGTTATTTCTACTTACAGATCCAGAAGATGCAAGTCCAGCTCTTTTTAAAACATCTTTGCATTGAGTCTATTTATTGAGTTTATTCACAAGCCAGCTATCAATAGGCAGGTAGGATTTGTGTAATGAAATCAACACACAACTATAAATCAGCTTCAAAAATCCAATACAAAGGGTGTGTCTACACTTGCAGTCCTCTTTTGAAAGAGGTATGCAAATGAGGGAAACTGAAAATGCAAATGAGGTCCATATTTGCATATTTGTCACCTCATTTGAAAGAGCAGTGTCTACACTTCCCATTAAATAAAGGGAAGAAGGATTCTTTTGAAGATGGGGTTTACTTTCAAAAGAGCAGCATCTACACTGGTTTTCTTCTTTTGAAAGAAGCTATTTTGAAATAAGAATATGCAAATGAGGTGCCAAATATGCACCTCATTTGCATTTTCGATTTCCCTCATTTGCACACCTCTTTCGAAGAGGAATGCAAGTGTAGACGCACCCAAAATAATGCCACTCTGAGGTAAGGGTAAAGTTGTACTGAAGTAGCTAGTAGATGTGGTCCAGTCACATCAGAACAGGAGAACACGCTCGGCTACATCATTATTAGATGTCTGGCAGATAAAAGGGCAAAATGTAGGTAATTCCATGATTTCAATGTCAGCACCTCCTTTCTTTCATTCTGGCCCCCAGCCAACTTACTGCTGGGACCTTGTCGCTATCCCACCCCCCCCAATGAGGGTTAAGGTGCACTGTATGGAAGGGCTGTGGGCTCCCTGCCATGCCAGTCATAGATGTTCCTGTCCAGTTACTTTACCAAGTACAACCTTTAAGTTCTTTAATAAGACATTTACCTGACTGACACGTCTGCTCCTTCTGGACATCTGCCCTGCACTTACATACTGAATTGTGATGCTATAGGGCTGAATTGGGAAGAGAGTTAGCTAACAAAGACCCCCCCCACACCCCAACCTGGGGAAAATGACCCCTCCCTCTTGCCTTGGGCACCCTAGAGAGAGGAAAATTCCATCCCAGACTCCTGAGACAGGAGCGGCCAAGAGCAATACCCTGAGCAATCCAGATGGAATCTGGTAGTTTGCCACTTCTGAGCCTAGATACAACTTCACCTGGTCCAGCGAAAAGGCAGCTTCTCCCATTGGGCTGCCCTTTACCAGCTTCCTGCCCTTCTGATCCCTGGGGATGAGACAGTGTTGTTGTGCTGCCCTGCTCTGTTTTTTGTAGCTCTGTCTATGCTTCCCTGCACTCCGCCCCCCCATCCCTTAAATGAGATAAACTTTCCCCTGGCAAGCCAGGCAATGGCTTCCCCTTGCATAACCTGTGAGGTGGCCATGCTCAAGTATTCTAGGCACACCCTCATACATGCTCTCTGAAATACCATGCCCCTTTACTTTAGCTACATCCTCTACACTGCACAACGGAAAACTGTCATGTACGTTCCTGACAGCTCTGCTCTCCTTTCTCATAGTGTGATCTTATGGATTGTAGATGGGATCCTGTAATTCCTGAGCTCCAGATCTGACCTTGTCTGAAATCTGTTTGTCCTTGTCTGTCTGCGAAATGCTTTGAAGAGATCTGGAATAACTCCATGAGCATCAGTGGAGCTACTGTAATTTTAGATTAGTTTAACTGACAGCCGTATGTGGTCCATAAAGAGCTACAAAAGAGTTAAATATTATTATATCGAAGGTTTGCTACCAATTTGCTGCTACATTACAAGATATACAGTGCTGTAACAGTCTGATGAGCTGCAGTTTATGTACATCAATCTGCTAGCAAAAATGAGGTGTCAGAATTATTTCTTCATATTTAAATTAAGCCACATTAATCAATGCCTAATGCTGTACTTTAACACAGGTTTGCATATTTCTTGTTTGATTAAACAGAATACTCCTTATGTTATTAATAGCAGAATAAATATG
The DNA here is from genome assembly GCF_033958435.1 of Carettochelys insculpta. Classification (NCBI taxonomy): domain Eukaryota; kingdom Metazoa; phylum Chordata; order Testudines; family Carettochelyidae; genus Carettochelys; species Carettochelys insculpta. The sequence goes on from NC_134148.1 coordinate 20,844,996, forward strand.
TTTTCAGTTTGTATTTAGGAGACCTAACAACTGGATCAGTAGATACCTCTTTAGTTACAGTGGTTGCAGTTAAATGCTCATTTTTGCCATAAAAATGCAGGGACTATCTTTAATAATGCATAAAGTACTCTCTGTCTCTCTGTCTCTCTCTCTCTCAGTAGCTATAGCTAAATTTCAGAATCATAGGACTGACAGAAATCTCGAAAGTTCATCAAGTCTAGTTATCATGACAGGACCCCAAATAAAATCTAGCCCATCCTTGATAGGTGTTTGTGTTTATGGGGGTTAAGAATAATTTTTCTCCCTTTTCTTTGTAACAGCCTTTTAGGTACTTGAAAATTGTTATCATATTCCTTCTCAGTCATCTCTTTTCTAGCCTAAACACGAACACTTCTTTCAAACTTCCTTACAGGTCCTGTTCTCTAGGCCTTTAATGATGCTTGTTGTTCTTCTCTGGACTTTGTCCAGTTAGTCCACATCTTTCCTGAAATGTAGCACACAGAACTGGACACAATGCTTCAGTTAAGGCCTAATCAGTGTAGAGTAGAATGAAAGACTTATTTCTCTCTCACAATTATTTCTCTCTCACAATATTCCTGCAATGTTTGTTTCTCACAATATTCCTCACAATACTCCTGCAATATCCCAAAATGACTTTTCCACCTGACTCCCACTCTACCCCACCACTTTTTCTGCATCTGCATCGGACTGTTGACTCTTATTTAACTTCTGATCCACTGTGACTCCCTAGATCCCCTACTGCAATACTCCTCTCTAGGCAGTCATTTCCCTTTTGCATATGTGCAACTGATTGTTCCCTCCTAAGTAGAGTACTTTGTATTTGTCCTCATTGGCTTGCATCCTTTTTATCTCTGACAATTTCTTTAGTTTGTCCAGATCATTTTTAATTATAATACTACCCTCTAAAGCACTTGCAACTTGTCCTAAGTCATCATTCACAAACTTTGTAAGTGTACTGTCTATGCCATTATCTAAATCACTCATGAGGATACTGAACAGATTTGGACCCTATGTAACCCCACTCTTCATGTCCTTCCAGCAAGGCTCTGAACCATGCTCTCGGAGAATGGTTATTCCAAGCAGTTATGCACCTATCCTATACGAGCTCCATCTAAGTTGTATTTCCTGTTTGTTAATGATAAAGTCATGCAAGACTATATCAAAAGCCTTACTAATGCCTAAATATGCCACATGTAACAGTTCCTCCAAGCCACAAGGCTTGTTATCCTGTCAAAGAAAGCTGTTGTGTTGGTTTGACACAATTTCTTCTTGACAAATCCATGCTATTAATGACTACCTTATTATATTCTAGATATTTGCAAATTGATGCCTTAATTATTTGCTCCATTATCTTTACTGGTACCAAAGTTAAGACCACTAGATATAATTCGCTAAATTATTTTTATTTCTTTTTTTATAGATGAGCACTATATTTGCCCTTTTCCAGTTTTTTGCGGTCTCTCCCGATTTCCATGACTTTTCAGAGATGATAGCTAATGGTTCAGAAACCTCCTTTATCAGTTCCTTGAGTATTCTAGGATGCATTTTGTCAGGTGCTGGTGGCTTGAAAACATCTAACTTGTTTCCATAAAGTTAACTTGTTTTTCCCCTATTTTAGTTTCTGAACTACCCCTTTTTTCACTAAGCTAGATGTCCAATCACCATCAACCTTCTTGTGAAAACCAAAATGAAGTCATTAAACATCTCTACCATTTCCACATTTTCTGTTATTGTTTTCCTTTCTGTTCAGTCCTTGGTCTTCTTCCTGCTTCTCATGTATTTGTAGAATGTTTTCTTATTACGCTTTATGCCTCCAGCAAGTTTGATCTCATTTTGCAGCTTTGTCTATTTTTACTTTTGCCCCCACCACAACCTTCTGTTTGTTTATATTAATCTTTTCTGATTTGACCCAATTTCTACTTTTTAAGACACTTTTTTTGAGATTTAGATCATCCAAGATCTCCTGGTGAAATCAGGAAAGTCTCTTGCCATATTTTTTATTATTTCTACATAATGACATAGTCTGCTTTTGTGCTCTCAACAATGACTCTGAAAAACTGCCAACTGTCTTCAATTTTTTTCATCTTAGATTTGCTGAGCATAGGACCTTATCATCCAAATCCCTGAGTTTGTTAATGTCTCTCCTTGAAATCCATTGTCTTTATTTTGCCATTCTCCCTCCCACCGTTCCTTAGAATCAATGAACTCTTATCACTTCATGATCACTTTCACCCAAGTTGCCTGCCACTTCCAAATTCTCAAGCATTTCCTTCTTATTTGTCAAAATCAAATCTAGAACAGCCTGTCCCCAATATATTTCTCCACCTTCTGGAAAAAAAAAATGGCTCCAGTACATGCCAAGAAATCAGGGCTACCAAGAGTGAAGGAAAGAATGCAGCTGCCTGAAGGCCTGATTATTGAATGTGATGATGAAAGTGGCCAGAGCTCCAAGCCCTTTAAACCATTACTGGAGCCCTGACCAACGCACAATGGCTGATTGGGAGCAGATAACCCTAGGCCCCATCTTCCACTTGATAACCCTAGGCCCCATCTTCCGCCTTCTGGGTGCATGGAGCTGGCCCCAATCACCTTGTCCAGGAGTTTGAAAAGTCTCTCTGCAGCATTGTAAGAACATGTTGCATAGCCTGTACCCTGCTGTGTTATTTTCCCAACTGCTGTTCGGGTAGCTGAAGCCCTCCAATACCACCAAGTCCTTGGGTTTTGGATGATTTAGTTGTTTAACAAAAGCCTCATCCATCTCTTTCCCCATGGTTAGGTGGCTTGTAATAGGTCCCTACCATGACATTATCATTTATCATTTTTTTTACCATTTTTATCCTTGCCCAGAGACTTCCAGCAAGTCTGTCTCCTATTTCCATCTCAATATTAGCGGAAGTATGTAGATAGTCTGTCATGTCCGACGATGATGTCTTGAGCTTGCACAGACTCGCATGTGGCCGAGGAGTCCAAGCTTTGAACAGCATGAGCGTTCACAATGGGAGCAAGTGAATTGTCCTGGCTCTGTTGGTGCAGCTGCTGCTGTTGCTTTCTTCCTCTCACGAGCAACAATGAGGCATATGTGTTGCTGCTCTTCAAAGTTGTCATATGCATGTTGTATGAGAGCATGTCAGCCTATTCAGTCTTTTGCATTCTGCTCTAACTGATCTGGTTTTAAACCAGCATGAGCAATGTTGGCCTTAATGCAGTCTTTATATCTTTTGCGAGGCCTACCATGATTCCTTTTGCCCTGGGAGAGTTCACCATAGAGTAGTTGCTTAGGGATTCTTGACTCCTCCATTCCTATGATGTGCCCTGTCCAGTGAAGCTGAGTTTTCAGAATTTTGGCTTCAATGCTTGTGGTTCCTGCTCTGTCCAGGACTTCCAGGTTCATAACTCTGTCCTGCCATCGAATGTGCAGTATTGACTTCAGGCTGCATGTGTGGATGCACTCCAGCAGTTTTATATGTTTTCTGTACAGGGTCTAGGTTTCACAGCCGTACAGGAGCCTGGTCAGGACTACAGCCTTGTACACTTTCAGTTTAGTGGACTGTCAGACATTATGCTGATTCAACACTCACGTCTCAGATGTCCTAGTGCCCAGCCAGCCTGGCAGATTCTGGCATTGATTTCTTTGGCAAGGGAGCCATCATTGGCTATCACACTGCCAAGGTACTTGAATTCCTCTACTGTTTTAACTCTGTTCCTTCAATAAAGATTGAAGCGGGGAGAACAGCAGATCCTGGAGCAGGTTGAAACAGTACCTCAGTCTTTCCTAGGTTGATGGTCAAACCAAAGAGGCGAGTGGCATCAGCAAACTTGTTGATGATGAGCTGGAGATCAGATTCCTTGTGTGCCATAAGTGCACAGTCATCAGCGAAAAGGGCTTCAAGGATGAGCCTCTCAAGCATCTTGGTTTTAGCATTCAGATGATGAAGGTCGAAAAGTGACCCGTCAAGTCTGTATTTTATGTAGACTCCATGGTCCAGGTCCCTACTGTGTGGCTGAGGATGCATGTGAAAAAGAGGTTGAATAACACTGGGGCCAGCACACACCCTTGCTTCACACCATTGGAGATCTCAAATGGATCTGAAGACTCGCCCATTTGAAAGAACAAAGCCAGTCATGTCATTGTGGAACAGGCTTATGAGGTTAACACATCTTCTCGGGCAGCCAAGTTTTGACAGGATAATCCACAGGGCTTCTCTGTTGACGGTGTCAAACGCCTTGATCAGGTCTATAAAGACAGAGTACAGATCCAAGTTCTGCCCTATGCACTTTTCCTGGACCTGACGAACAGCAAAGATCATGTCAATGGTGCTGCGGCCTGGGTGAAAACCACACTGTGCCTCTGGTAGGTTCTCCTCTGAGACGCTGGTGATCAGACGGTTGAGGATGACTTGAGCCAAGATCGTCCCAGCAGTTCAGAGAAGGGAGGTGCCCCGGTAATTTCCACAGTCAAGTTTGTAGCTCTTGTTCTTGAAGATTGAGATGATTATGGCATCCTTAAAGTCTTTGGGCATGTCTTCTTCCCAGATGCTGATCAAGATGTTGTGAAAGGTTTCAAGTGACATTGGTCCTGCCGCTTTGAAAATTTCAGCAGGGATATAGTCTATCCCAGAGGCTTTGTCAGAGCTGGTCTGGCTGATTGCCTTTTTGTCCTCATCCATTGTAGGGAGCAGGTCAAGACTGTCTATTGTGAGTTTCTGAGGAATCTGGTCAAGGGCCGGAGGGTCAACAATGAAGGGTCTGTTGAGATGGTTGCTGAAGTGCTCCCTCCACCTATTGTTGTTACAGAAGTTATACCCTCTATACCAAAATTCCAGTCAGGCATATCATCCCACCAAGTCTCTGTGATACCAACTATGTCATAGTTTTGCTTATTTACTAACACTTTAAGTTCTTTTCGCTTATTCCCCATACTTCTCACCTTAGTATAGAGACATCTAACGTTGCAAAGGATAATTCATCATGGAATGAAGACAGCAGAATGAACAATTCAAATCTTTGCTCATTATCTTAACCGAATCTGAAACTTTTCCTGATGTAAAAATTACATACACATATCCTATTATCTTGGGTTTGTGTAGAAGCACACTACACTTTCCTAGTATTTCAGATACAATCCGAATTGTAAACACACTTGTTCCTGTTTCATTTGCAGACCTATTTCCACACCAAGGATGGCATGATAACCATAAATAAATCAAACCTGTACACCTCTTGAAGTTTACATAATGGAAAGCACAGAGCAGAGTCTGTTAATACTACTGGGTTTATGATGGTACTAGAAGGATTAATGTGATTGACATCAATGAGAATTTTAAAAATGAGGTACAAATACAAATTTCAGTAAGTGGTTGAAGGCAAAATTCAACATTTCTGTTACAATATAGAGTGCCTCTCGGCTGAAAAGTGATTTGGTAGACGAAGCATATGTATTGTTTCAGTGTCTGCATACTAAACATGCTGTTTTACAAATAAATAGTAAAAATTTCCACACCCAACTGCAATGCAGACAACTCCGTCTGAGATACAAAGTCAAGCTGTGTTCATTAGCGTCATGCATCATAACCGTTAACATAAATTCTGCAGCAAAAATAATGTCACAGTTACAGCAGTTTAACTCCACCTACTTATACTGAGGTCAGTGGATGATAAAAGAATGTATTAGTAGTTTTACTGTTGTCTGTATTAGTAGTTTTATTGTTGATACATGACCTGGAATTTGAATCCAGCTGGTCAGTCTCTCGAAATTAGGTGATTGTATGGTAGTTTCCATTTCAGAGAGGTTTTTTCCCATGCTATTTACCATAGTCAGTAATTCATATTCCCTTCTTCAGAAGGCTCCCTAAGTCTTAGAAACAACTTAAAAATCCCATTTTGCACAACTGCAGGTTCATGCCTGCTTTGGTTATCCATTCAGAACTTCAGCATCCTAACCAACTAACATAATACTAACTTCAACTCCACTAGTACACATGACTTCAGGGTTTGCAAACTTTGTTGCAATGAAACTCCCTTCTGGTAACAAAAATTACTACATGACCCCAGGTAGACCTGCTGATGATGGCAAGGAGGGCAAGGGATACAACTGCACAGGGGCCAGTGTTTTCAAAGGGCCTGGAACTGTGGGTTGTTGCAATAGCAGCCAGGATCTCCAGGCCCCTTTGAAATGCCATGGGAGCATCACTCGGCCACTCCACGAGGCTTCTGAGGGAGGAGGAAGAGGCAGCAGCGTGCTCCTGGAGGTGCTAAGGGCTGACTGTCCTTGGCCCTGCCCCTTCTGCCTGAATCTCCATTCCTTCCAGGGGTGTGGAGCTGACCCTCCTCACACCTTGGCCATGGGCCCATGGTGGCTGTCAGCCCTGCTGATCCCAGGAGGTAGGGAATGAACTGAATCTGCTGGAATCATGCTGCCCCAGGCAGGGATGCCAAAGCCAGAGACTCCCATTCTGGGTGGGGAGACCAAATAGTAAGTTTTCCCCTGCTCAACTGCAGTGCAGACAACTCAGTCTGGGATACAAAGTTAACCTGTGTTCTAAGCCAGCTCTTGCAACTCCACAGTTGTCATTCATTCAGGGGTCCTACCGCACCCTTTGAGAACCGCTGCACTACTGTCAGATCTGCTGAACGCTGCTCATAGACAACATCATAGTAGCTCTAAGAAGGGCAATTAATAATAGGCTTGGACAACTGGAGTTTCATCAGAGACAGCACCAAACTGAGATGTGAGGACCATATTGCAGATAGTATTACAGGAACTCGGTAGGTAGGGAAACTTTCAGAAATAAAAAACAGCAACATATTCCAGGGGAAATTCAGCTGCTGCGAACAGACGGCAAACAATCTCAAAAACAAACAGGCAATTACAACTAGCATGGTTAGATAAATAACAAACAGCTTCAGAACTACCTCAGGAACATTATGCACAAGAAGTTCTGGAGTTAAAATGAAACAACTAAAAAGGCCACAGAGCAGCAGAAAAGGACACATTACATGGAATGATGTGACCTAGCAGAAGAGAAGGAATAAAGAAAGAACAAGAACTAGAAACAGGCTCTCATTGCAATACAACAGAACTGTGGCCAACACATCAGCAACAGTCTGGAAGAGAGTATGTGGCCTAGAAGAAGCAGTAGCAGCCATTGCTGTTTTTTTAAAATACCCAGGAGCCACTTTCCCCAGTCATGCAGAAGTAATGAGACAGGTGCATGTCAGAAAGGGCGAAGTCACCCTCCTCCCAAATGCATGGCACTAACTAGCAGCTGTAACTGTAAGTATACCAAATAAAAAACAAAAATACTAACATCTATTTTTTGTATTCTTCTGACTGGGTGTTTGGCTGTACCATGCTATGGCAGACTTCTATGATACGATTGCTCTTTCACAGAGTACCAACATACTAAAGAGTCTCACTCTGCAGGTCCCCATTCAGATTTCTCGTCTGAAATGATGCCTAATTAAATAACAGATTTCCTGCTCATACTACACTTTGCAGATGTGTTGATCAGGAAGTTACTCAGTCTATAGTCGGCTAAATCAGCATTTCCCAATTTTATTTGGCCACAAAACACTTCTAAACTCAAAAAAATTGGGTGGAACCCCATTCCCAGGCTATACCCCCTCTTAGCCCCCAAATCCATCCCCTCATTTCCAGGCTTAACTTACCTTTGCCCCCAAATTCGACCCCTATCCCCAAGTTTTTACCTCCCACAATCTCACCCCCCCATCCTTAGGCTTAACCCCTCTCAGCCCCAAATCTGCGCTCCATCCCCAGGCTTAAACCCTCTCAGCCACAAACCTGCCCCTGGGACAAAACCGTCCATGACGTTGGCTTGGGAACACTTTAACAACTAACAAAATGTCGAATATCCAGAAACCCAGCTACTTCTACACAAGCCCAAGAATCTCAACAACAGGATACTATTCATCCCAACTATAGTCCCCAACTCAATCCCCTCCAGTGCATGACCAACAACCTATACTGGAACATGACACTCCACTCTGAGAGGCTCTGGGTGAGAAACCTGTGCTGTCTTAGAGACAACCACTTAGCCACAGGAAAATTCTCATTTGCAATCACATGCTGTACCACAGAAATACTAATCCTGGAACTTTTCCTTGCAACAAACCCTGTTGCCAATTTTGTCCACATATTTACTCTGGGGACACCATCACTGAACCTATCTACATCAGTTACATGATTAGAGTCTCATATTCCTGTGCTTCCACTAATGTTGTAAATGCCCCTCTGCTATGTATATTGGATAGACTGTACAATCACTTCACCAAAGAACGAATGGACACAAAACAGACATTAGGAATCTGAATATACATAAACCTGTCAGTGAGCATTTCAACAGAGTAGGTCACAGTATTAAAGACATGAGAATCTGTATCTAGAACAAAAATACTTTAACACCAGATTAAAAAGGGAGACATCTTAACCGGAATTTGTTCTCAAATTCGACATTTTGTGTCTTGCTCTTAATGGAGATAGCAATTACCTTATAAATTTCAAAGACAGCTTCTCCATCTTTGATATTTGGAGTGATCTCGGGCAAGTCACTTAACTTAACATACACTTAAAATAAGTAATTTTCTTCCCTCTCCTCCCTACCCTTCCTCTCTCAGCTGATTTGTCAGGTTTCATTTTTTTTTGTTGTTTTCTATCTTTCTGTTTTATATTTGTCATGCCAGTTCACTATTCCAGATCTGAAGAAGTAGGTCTACCCCATGAAAGCTCATCACCTACTAAATTAATTTTGTTAGTTGTTAAAGTGCTACATTGATGCTTTTTTTTGTTTAATTGAAATATCATATTGCGCCATGGTTCAAGAGATTTCCAAAAATGCCCACTGACTTTTAGTACATACGCCAATTGTGGTTGCTCCTGAAAAGGGGACCCATCAGAAAGAGAAGATGTGATTAGGTGGACTCATGTTTGCAAAATTGTTTATCAGCCAAAAGTTTTAACATCCTCCACCAGAAAACACTTGCTCCATCTTCTTCAGTTTCACTAGCCCTTGCAAAGCAAAACTTTTAATCATTTTGATTAGGAGGTGTGATTTATTTGTGGATATAGTAATGTGTAGACAAATTTATATCCTTATAAAGGTATTTTATGACAGTGTAGTTTACTTGGGTTCCCAGGAGATGTGTAAGCACTTCTTTACTTTTGCCAACCCTAATCGGCCAAACTTAAGTGCATACAATCTTAATTTTATAGGGTTTGTTCATTTTACCAAAGGATGTGATTAAACTGTCACCATATCTTCCATCACTTCAGACCAAAATCCATTAGGCTTATGGATACAGTACAAGTAAAACCTTGTTCTAGTGAACATTTTACTTTCAGATTTAGTAGCGTTAACAGGCTACATTTTCTTGCTTGGTATCTTTAACTGCTATTTTCTAAAGACTTTCTGCTGTCCCACCTATTCTTTCAGAACAAGACATAGACAGCGTACAAACTAACCAGTTATTAACAGTGGATTTTTTTTTAAATTAGTCTCCTTGAAATGGGAGAGAGAAAAATTGCTATTAAGAGCTGTGCCAAAGACACATCTCAAGAAGCGATTTAAAAAAAACAACACATACGCTATTTCTTCATTATGAGTAAACATCCCCCAACACCAGCAGCCACTCAAGATCTATGCAATGCTTACTTCCCTCAAGCCTTAAAACAGACCTTATGCGGTGTACAGTACTTGTACTCTGCCCAGGGCAAATTTTACCTCAAAGCCATCCAAATCAGGTGAAAAATTACAGCATTTTAAAACTACAGAAACAACTGTTTTAGTAGAGCTTTCAATAATTTCATGACACCAGCCAAGGTAGAATTAACATAAGGAGAAGAGATGTGTGTTTTTTTAAGCAAGAACGTTCTTGCATAAAGTAAAGGTGTCAATACCAGCCCAGCACCTCTCTCTCCAAACACGAAATTCCCAAATGGGTGCCAGTTGAAGTTTTGAACAGGGGGATGAGTGACTGATTAAAAAAAGGCAAATGAAGCCTCTCTCACCCAGTTTTGATACAGTGTAGTATGAACAGGAGTTAGCCTCTAGGGTCCCTGGGACCACTGGCATCTCAGAATGCCCAAGTTTTACCACAGACATGCAAAATGGCAAAATTTACAGCCACCAACTATTAAAAAGCATTATTACTTCCTGGGAATCACTGCACTGTGGTACCTCAGATATTAGACTATTCCTATTGTAATTGCAGGGATGATTACTGCATTATCTCATATCAGCCTAAGGAAACATTTGTCTTTCAATGGACCTTCCCTTTCCCCTCCGCTGACAGCAGTACCACACATCCAAGCGGGCTGAAAAATCACTCCCTCTAGCCTCAAACGGCTTCAGAGATCATGGCCCATCTCCCACAAATCCTCTCATTCCTTATATAGGGAGGACCTGACTGACTAACCTCCTAATAGAGTGTAAAAATCATTAAATACATTTAAATAGACAAACCTAGAGCCCAACTATTCTCAAGACATTTGGGACAGAAGCTGATTTAAATGATAGGCTGACAACTACAGTGAAGAGTTTTGCGATTTCATATTTGAGATATATACCACCTGGTCTGGGTGACTTATTGTTAATTTATCAGTTTCTTCCAAAACCTCCTCTAATGACATCTCAGTCTGGGATGGTTCTTCAGATTTGTCACCTAAAAGGAATGGCTCAGGTCTGAGAGTCTCCCTCACATCCTCAGCCATGAAGACAGATTCAAAGAATTCATGCAGTTTGTTCTCAGTCTTCTCTGAATGCTCCTTTAGAATTGTGATTGTCCAGCAACCCCACTGTTTGTTTACCGGGCTTTGTGGTCCTGATGTACTTAAGAAATATTGCCATTACAGTAAACCCTTGAGAAGTGTGATTTTGATTTGTGCATTGCATAATGGGAGCTAAGTGCAAATCGAAACTGCCATTGCCATCCACTCACCCACTCCCCAAGTTGGGGAGCCCAGCAGGCACACAGATGCCTGCATTACAGTTTCTCCCAGCTGGGAGACACCATGCTGCAAGCAGCTGTGTGCTCCCCAGATGGGAAAAGCTGGATGTGGGGGCGTGTGGCTGCCCCATTCACTTCCCTCAGCTGCCCAGGGGAATTCTGGGGATCTCCCCCCAATTTCTAAAAAATTTGGTTTACACGGCATTTGCCTAGGACGCAACCTCCTCATAAATCAAGGGTTTACTGCTTATTTTGAGTCTTTGTCTATTTGTTCTTCATATACTTTAATCTTCTTCTTCTTGGCCTGAGCCGTCGATTGATGGATCTCATCTTTTTATGTTGCGGTTGGTGAGTGACTAAAACAATCCTTGAGTGGTGGAGATGATTACAGATGCCACATAAAAAGCTGCCAGCTGCAGATGGTGTGCATTATTTTCGTATCCTATGCTTTTCCTGTAATGCCTGGCTAGGCTGACTCTCAAAGCAATTAAGAACCTGTACAGTGTTTTGCCACCAGGACAATCTGTCCTCAGCTAGAGTTTGCAAATCATTGAGAGATATGCCACATGACTTCAAGTTGGCCTTTAAGATGTCTAAATAGTACTTACACTGACCACCAATAAAGGGCTTTCTATTAGCAAGGTGGCCATGGAAAAACATCTTTGGTATCCATGTTTCATCCATCCTCATAACATGGCCAAACCAGTGAAACTGTCTGTTCATAAGCATTGCTTCCATGCCCATGACACCACACAGCTTAAGAACCTCTGTGTTAGGGGTTTTGTCCCACCAATTCCCGTTGGCAATCTTCCTCAGACACTGCATGCGGAAAAGATCAAGTTTCAAAACACGGCGGTAATATATTGTTCATGACTCCTAGCCATACAGCAGGATATTCAGGACTACTGGATATTAAGGACTACTGCCTGATAAAATGCTACTTTGGTATGGCATTTAATACCATCGTCACTTCATAGGTGTTTGGTCAATTTTCCAAAGGCAGCATTGGCTTTGGCTAATTGAGCAGATACATTATGATCCATGTTTATGCTGGAGGACAGCACACTTCCAAGGTAGCAGAACTTGTCAACAGTCTTAAGGACTGTACCAGCAGCAGTGATCACTGGAGTGCTTGCCTCTTTCCGAACAGGCTGAAGCATAACCTCTGTCTTCTTGAGGCTCACTGTGAGTCCAAAGCAGGGAGCAGAAGGAACAAAGCAATCAAAAACCCCCTTGCATCCTTCGCTGTGTGAGTCAACAATGTACAGTGATCAGCAAACAGAAGGTTACAGATGGTTGTGGTAAACATTTTAGTGTGAGCCTGAAGTCTCCGGAGACTGAAAATATTGCCCTCTGTTGGGAACTAAATAGGAATGCCCAATGGACAGTCCTTTAAAGCAACTGATGTCATCAGTGAAACGTAGATGTTAAACAGGAGAGGAGCAAGGACACATCCTTGCTTTGTACCAATTGATATTTCAAAAGGTACTGATGTCTCTCCATTGTTTAGTACTTAAGAAAAATTATCATTATTTTTGATTCTATGTCTATCTGTTCTTAAAATTCTTTTGTCACTTACTTACTTAATCCCTTGTACTCCAAGTGGAGCATAGGTTACAAGTCTTTTATTGTCTTCCTAATTACATTTTTACACTTCATTTGAAAGGAGCATAAACTAAGCCATTCATCTTAAGTAACAAATCTGAGGAGCTATCATAGAGTGGAGATTATGGAACAAATTGATAAACTAAACTGCAACAACTCCACAAACCAGATGGTATACACCCAAGTTCTGAAGGAACTCAAATGTGAAATTGCAGAACTACTAACTGTAGGCTATAACCTATAATTAATTTACTTTCTGTATGGAGTGACTGGATGATAATTAATATCATGCCAATTTTTAAAAAGGGCTCCAGAGATGATCCTTGCACTTCCAGGCCATCAGCCTGACTTCAGTACTGGATAAATGGTTGAAATGATAGGAAAGAACAATATTGTCAGACATATGGATGAACATAAGTTATTGCAAGAAAAGTTAATATGTTTTTTGCCTCAGTAGTCTATGAGAATTCTTTGAGGGTTCAACAAGCATGTTGATAAGAGGCATCCAGTGAATACAGTGTATTTAGATTTTCAGAAAGAATTTGACTATGTCCCTCACAAAAGGTTCTTAAGCAAAGTCAGCTGTCTTGGGATATTAGGGGAAGGTCCTCTCATGGATTCAGAACTGGTAAAAAGAGAGGAAACACAGGACAGGAACAAACTATCATTTTTCAGAATGGAGAGAGGTAAATAGCGATTCCCACACAAGGTCTCTACTGGGACAATTCCTATTCAACATATTCATAAATGATCTAAAAAATGGGGTAAATGGTTAGGTAGCAAAATTTGCAGATGATACAAAGCTACTCAAGATAGTTAAGTCCCAAACAGACTGCAAAGAGCTGCAAAAAGATCTCACAAAACTGGGTGACAGGGCAACAAATTGGCATATGAAATTTAATATTGATAAATACAAAGTGATGTACATTGGAAAGCATAATCCCAACTATGAATACAAAATGATGAGGTCTAAATTATCTGTTAAGAGTCAGGAAAGAGATCTTGGAGTTAGTGGACACTTGTCTGAAAACAGTCAAAAAAGTAAACAGAATGTTGGAAATTGTTAAGAAAGAGGCTAATAATAAGATATGAAATCATATTTCCTTCATAGAAATCTATGGTATCCCCACTTCTTGCATACTGCATGCAGATGGGTTCACCCTACCTCAAAAAAGATATTGGAAGAAGTTTAGAAAAAGACAACGAAATGATTAGGGGTATGGAACATCTGCCATATGAGAAGAGATTAATAGAACTAGGTTTTTCAGCTTGAAAAAGAGACAAGTGTGGGATATACAATACAGGTCTATAAAATCATGACAGGTGTGGAGAAAGTAAATAAGGATGTATTATTTACTCCTTCCCACAACACAAGACCCAGCGGTTACCCTATGAAGTGCCGCTGTGCAACACACTTTTAATCTGACTGAACATTTAATATAAAAGTAGCTTTCTAAGTACAAAATGAACTTCATATCATTCAATAGCTTCTGAGGCACTAATTTATTTAGCTGAAGATACATCTTCCTTCATCTTTCAAATGAAAGTATCAGATTATATTTTTTTTCATGGCAAGTATTAGAAACTAAGCAAAGATTCAGTCAAGGTGACAATTACCATCTCCTAGTCATGATAATTATGTGGTAAGCAATTGAAAATGTTCTAGTATCTGAATAGATTCAAAATACAGAATATTAAGAATGGTCTCCCTTCTGTGGATTGCTACAAGCTATTATGTCTTTTTCCTCGGGAAGTTAAATGGTTAACCAATTAACCGTTTTATCTTAGGGCCTGCCACCTGGCTCACCACCCAGCCTACCAGGCCCTCTGTGGTAAGGGCTCGTTTGCTCAGCGGCAACCGGTAAGGCAGATAACTGGGAAGCATATCAATAAGCCTCATGCTCACCTGTATGCTTGATTACCAATTTCACATACCTACTTCACCTCTTTTATTTATTATATGAAGACTAACTTTAATGGGCTTGTATTCATTTAACTAAGGACAGAATTAAGACCAATGATTTATATATTAAATAAGGTATCGCAGACTTCTGTACGTCAAGACAAACATAAAACCAATCATCTATATGAACACTGACAAAGTTATGTGAAAATGTATTAATTAAAATGGACTATATAATAAGTTTAATTGAGACTTTAACCCAGGTAAGCAAAGCTGATTTTGCATCCACTATTCAATGACAAAATTTAAATTGCTTTTAAACATCTCTTTGGCATATTAAAGTTAACAAAAAAGTATTCAACTGCTTCTTCCAGAATACTGTGTCAGAGTGAAATTCTGGCCAGACTGAAGTTCACAGCAAGACAAAAAATCTGTAGGACCAAAATTTCATCCCAAGACAGCAAATATGAATTTCATTAAAGAGTCTAATAACTTTTCCTCCTAAAATTAATGGGCATTCAGTCATTTAACTCACTGGAAGCAGGATTAGGCCCTATCAAGAAAATAATGGTAATCTTTAATTACAACAGCAAAGTTTGTTTACCAGACAATATTTAATCAGTACCTCCAGCGAGGATCTTCTCTTCCAACTCACTCATTTGCTTCTTGTAGGCTTTTAAAGCAGCTTCTTTAAATGATGGAGGGATTCTCTTTTTCTTTGTAATTTCAGTAGGCATTACTGGGATATTTTGATTTTCATCTTCCCTGACTTCTGTTTCAGCAGCTATATCATCAGCAGGTTCCAACACATCTTCACTAGCCAGGTTGTCAAGCTGCACATCATATCCATCTTCTTGTAGCATTGCATATGGAGTTTCATAGGAGAACTGCTCAGGTTCATAATCCTGAAATTGTTCATCAGTTTCATTCACGTTAGTTCTATTTTCTAGTTTAGCAAGAACTTGTTCCATGACTTCTACATAATCCGTTTCATTCTCACCACCTAACTCATTTAAATCTTCCTCCTCCTCAGCTTTGTAATAACAAGGCTCAGTATAAACATCAGAATCAAGGGTTGTGCTTGATTCATTAGCAGTAGACTGGGATAAAGTTCTAAATCTCCCCATAAAAGATGACGCACTATCATCATAGCCACTTAAACTTTGTGTACTTTTGTTCCAGACCACTTCCAAGGCTGATTTAGCACGCTGGAGTGTAGATCCAAATTTAGGAAAGCTGAATGTCTTGTCAGAAAGGTCTATGCTTAGTCGGCTATGCCATGATTTAGGGGGTGCTTCCTCTGATTCATCACTGGGTAGCTCACTTTGACTGCGATACATCATGGGCAATCTGTTTTGATTCTGATAAAGGGAATTAGCATTTGTTTCCTGATAATCATCATATTGGCTGATCCACTGACTCTGTGTTTCACCGTCGAGGCCAGGACAGGATGGAGAATCACCATCCAGGGTAAAATCATAGTTTTCCGTGTCATGCTGAAGGTCAGAATTTTGGCACTTTCCAAAATCAATCTGTTGGTCTGAAGGGCTGCTCACATCATAAGCAAAAGCTTCTTGTGTGGATGAATCCAGGCCCAAGTCTGTGCCTTGGTCCAACTGATTCCAGTCTTTCCATGGGGAAAGATCATCATGTGAGGAGAGTTGTGAATCACTGTAATGGCTTCTGTCTCCAGATACACACATCATTCCATTGCTTACACCACTGTCAATGGTTTCAGCTTCATTCTGCTCTGGATAAGGCTGTATGTCTTGGTTCAAAGTCTGATCTTGTGAGCTGCCATACCAGTTGCATGTTTCATCTTGCCTTCTCTGCCAAAGCTCTCGATCTGAGGAAGACAACAACGAGCTGCCATTAGTTCTACTAAAATACTGATTCTCACAAAAGTCCTCAGAGTAAGACTGACACAGTTTTGAAAAATCCGACTCCGAACGGCTAAGTTTAAAGTCGTTCTGTGAATGCCATACAGTTGGCATATCTGAATAATAAGTCTTTGATAGCTTATCCACATTGTCAAATTCTGGTGACTGTTCACCATAATTTGTTTTATTTGGAAAGGTGCTGCCATCAGCAGTCCTACCAGGGGTTCTGGTATTTGAAGACTCCATACGTCCCTTTGTAGTACTTGCTTTTATTTGAAATGCGGATTTTGATACCTTTGCAAAACTGTTCCTATTTATATCAGATTCCAGCTCTTTATCACTGTCCTCAGGTGAAACCCAGTCACGTTTTTTAATTTTTGATTCAGGTTTCATATCCATACTTTCATATGTCTGAGAAGAAGGCAGTCCTCTCTCTTTTCTCTCTCTCATGTCATAGGAAAGAATATCTGTAGAAATTCCAATGCCTGTTCCTTTAAGTTTATAAGATTTTTTTAAAATTAAATCTCTCTGTTGCGCAGTTTCAAAGTAGACAAGTATAGGTCTAGGCTTTGCATTGGGGCAGTCTCTTTGTTGCCCTAATCTATGGGCAAATTCAATTTTAATTGTGTTTTGTGCCTCTGAGAACCCCATTCTCTCTATTAAAATTCTGTAAACCACATTTTCAATACTTTCAAACCTGTCTTCAGGCACATTTAAAAATCTAAGACTTGCTTTGTTTCCTGGGTGGCCTATTTGTTTAATGTAGTCATGTATATCTCGAGTTTCCCTTCGGGACTGTACAAATCCAGTTCGCAACTGTTCAATTTCACTTTGTACAACTTCTACGCTACTAGAGATTTCATCAATGGACTGTTTCAGAGCATTGACATGTCCTCTTAATTCAGAAAGTTCAGTTTCAATTTGACTGATTCCCTGAAGCTCTTTAAAGATCATTTCCATAACATCATGTGTCTGACTAATACACCCAGTTGAGCTAAAGCTGGGTTCAACAGCATTGGTTTTCTGCTGACGACCAGTTCTATCTAATGACTTGCTTCTTAGGCCCCATGTTTTCTTCCATGTGCTCAGCTCTGAGTCTGAAGAGACACACTCTTGGCTCTTTTTCCATTTCCTTAGTTTCCATAAAGCTCCCAGCTTTAGGCTATGCAGAGTACGTTCACCATCAGAGCTCCCATCTGATGGAGCAAGGCTGCTCAAACTCTTTCTGTTACGTCGCACAGGCATTGTATGTGATAAATACTCCTTTTTCCTGCTGTTACCTTTTACTTCACTTAATGATTCAGAATATGAACTATCATTTGAAGAAATATCTTGAAACAGATCCTCATTGTTGTTTGTTACCAAAATATTCTTTTGTAGTCCATTGGCAATAGCAACCCTATAACTGAATGTTGGAGAAAGCGAAAATTCTTTATTACTTTCCTCTTCTTCAGCTGATAAGTCGCGAGCAGATGGACACTTTGCAATCTTCTTAACAGTGCTTTTCAAAGCATTTGAAAACTTTGGATTCTTTGTCTGTCCGGCCTGGGTTAAGTCGTGTTCCTTTTTGCTCTGGCAACTCTCTCTCTTTTTTGTACTGTTTCCCAATTTCTTTGTAAACATTCCTTTGTAAATCTTATTTATGTAAGATGAGATCAGGCTCTTTAAAAGGGCAGAAACCATGGACAGCAATTTATATTAACCTTCCGCCACAAAAAATGTGATTTTGAATTCATAGAAATAATCCTTACTGAGTGCATTTTCTATCAGCTGACACTGTAGACTGTCAGGGTGTGCTCGACATGGAAAACTACCAATATCTTGGTATCATATGACAGCAGAAAGCGTACATGTTCATCAGAAATCAAATCCTGAAGGAGGCCTGAATGTGCTGTAAGTTCCCACTCTGTTTCCCATGGCTCCTGGCAGTGTCTAAAAAGGTGGGAATAATGTTACTATGGCTTTCAAATGAAAATTTACTTCACATATCAACATACTATTACATTACATACCAACACTAAACATTTTTAGAAATCACATGACACTTGGCAACAAGAGAAACCAACTGGACCATGTCTATTTTAAAATACAATCAAACATAATATATTGAACTGTGGTGCCAGCAATAGCATACTGAACAGCTCTCTTGCTGCTTGGACTTATAAATTTGTAATGACAATTATTAAATGATAGATTCAAGATTATTAAATGGTGTCTTCACTACTATATTTCTCATTGGAAAAGTAAGAATATTGCAATACTTTAAGTAGCTTTGTTCATAGCATTCACTTGGTATGACTTTTTTAGATTGATTAGCTTTCATTTCAGAAATACAGTAAGACACTCTGGAGCGGGAGAAAACCAATGTGCTGATCAAAATATTTGAGAACGTATGCAATATACATCAGAATGTTGAAATGTGGGTGAGGAATAAACTATTTCAAACTCTTAATTTTAGAATAAATGCTCATCCAAACTACATTGTAGGGTTTCACAACCTCTTTGACTTCCCAGATTGGTTTGCTGCCTTCCTGAACTTCATCAGGGAGATCTCAGGGACTGGCACCAGTCCACGTAGTGGTCATTAAGAAACACTGAGACAGCTCATGCATTAAAATTTGTATCATATCTATATGTCTACCTAATTACTATCTCAATATTTTGGCTTTTAAATTGCCTGATCCAACACCTACTGAAGTCAATGGAATCTTTCCATTAGTTTCCTTAGGAGATGAATCAGGACCTCAGTGCAGTTACAAACAGCAAAGTGTTTGGACTTATGGAATTTTATTTTATGTTTTTAAAATATAACTAGTCATCTCTGTGTGTCATAAAATCTTTCCTTAAGGGCTCAGTGTTAACTTTAGGCAACTAAAATCACTTTTCTCATCAAACTGCTGTTTTCTGATCAGGAGAATCTCCACCAGAGAAGAATAGAATCATATCACTGCAAATACCCTCTTAGCTTTGATTAGATGGACTTGGTTAAAAAACTCTTTAATCAGTAACATAAAAAAAACATTAAGCAAGTGTCATTTGCATAGTTATTGCCTATAGTTTTCATAAGGCAAAGGGTTAAGCTATGACATTTAACAGCAAACCTTAACCTTTGAAACACTGTGCTCCTGTGCAACTGGCCCTCTTAGGGGGCCTGACCCATCGTTATTACCTTCTGAAAGATGTAGCTTATTCAGCTACACTGGATCAAAGCCCTGGCATTGTTTCCTCCACCTCTGCTGTAGAGAATCAAGGGTCCGAAGGCATGTAAGAATGAAAACACTCTGGAGCTCCATGGACAGCAGGGGTACAATTCTGCTTGGCCCAGAAATAAACCACATAAGAGAAAAGGTTGAAATTTCCTTATCCCTCTCCAAAACCACTGTATAACCATGTAAGGGCCAACCAGAATCTGCTCCTTCAAGATATGGTTACATTCAAACAGGGCTGGAATGTTCAAAGGAGGATATTTTTTCCTTAGATCTAAAACTTCATAAGACACTGGGTTAAACATACCTGGTGTAAATGGATAAAATTCATTGACATCAATGTAGGTTGCAAATGCTTATTCCAGGGTTCAATCTGGTACTCTGTTAGAATACTTTTAACTATCTGACAATACAGCAATGGCAATCAATATACAATTATTGTAATATGGGCAAGTTGGATACTTTGCTTTGATGGCTGCTAACAGCATTTGTGTAGTTTGATGGTAGTTCGAAATCTTTTTTCCACATTGCCATCTGTTAAATGTCTTTGAAGTTAATGGAAATATTTATATGAGTAAAGTTAACCAAGCATGTGTGTTTGGAGAAGGAGGACAGTAGGAAGTAGCACTGTATTTAGCCAAGGATTCAGTTTTGGTTTTTTTAAGTTATGCCTTGCTTTATAGTCAGCAATTTATAGGTGGTAAAAGCAATCCAGTCACGTGCCTTTGTGACGCCGATTTCCAGTTTTCTGAGACACATAAAATTGAAGAGAAAGAACAACAGAGGTTTTTGTTTGCAGAGGGCCATCAAAAAGGATTCAGGGGAGAATTTTCATCGTGTTCCAATTGGTGGGTTGGGAATTGCTACAGCCAAAAAAAGTTGGTATTACTCTAGCTGCGGTTTTGTGACTAAAAATACTGAAAGCACATGGAACTGTTACATTTCAGTATTTATATTTCTATTATTTATGTGAGTGATTTGGAAAACCTAATTTACCCATGTAAGATCATTGAAGCCAATAGGAGCACACATGAGTAACATTTGGCAGCCTTGGAGTCACATATTGTAGGTAAAAGAAAAAGTAAGATTTATACACAAACGGGTTAGGTTAGCTCTGAACTGAGTCTTGAAAATGGGATGAAATAGCAATTTTGTCATGTTTGCATTACCATTGAACACTCTGCACAGCTTCATTAAGTCATTGTTTTAATGTGCAGCAGCAATCAAAGAAGTGATTAAGAAACAAACACTCCCCTTGTTATCGGTGTGAGAGGCAGCAGAAATGCTGGTTAGTTCCTTCTCTAGCCCAGGCCAGGATTTTACCAGGCAGACGTGAACATTCTGGGGAAGTACTGCACAGTTTGTGTGACTGTAGCATGCCCATTTGACTGGTTGGAAGGCTAGACAACCTCCTACCTCTCAGATCTTTAGACCATAGTGCAGGCAATACCATACCTGGATTCCCCTGTGCCCTGTGGAAGTATTCTCTCTGTCTTGGCTCAGTGGAAAGACAGGATGTATCAACAACCTAAGATTTTAAGCAGTCTGATTTTAGGCTGGCTGCACGATGAATGAGAAAATCTAAGGTGAGAAATGTCAGAACATCATAAAAAGTTTGAGCAAAATATTGTCTCATGTTTAAGTCACCCTGTCTTAAAAGCACATAGAGAAGATAGTCTCAGAGGGGTAGCCATCCTAGTCTGTAGCTTCACAAGAAAAAGCAAGCAGTTCTGTAGCACCTTAAAGACTAACAAATTTATTTATTAGGAAATGAGCTTTTGTGGGTAAGACCCACTTCTGAGACGCACGAAAGCTCATTACTTAATAAATTTATTCGTCTTTAACATGCTACAGAACTGCTTGTTTTTTGTGATACATAGAAGAATTAGCTCAGGTTCTGAAAAGGGCTGTAAGTGTGGAGACATCAGGGTCATTTGATTAACTATCAGGAAGCCTTTGGGATTTTTTTAGTGTTTCTAGGACACTCAGGGCTTGTCTACACTACCTCCCTACTTCAAAGGGTGGATGGTAAGTAGGGTGTTGGGAGTTTATTAATGAAGAGCTCCAGGGCATATGCAGCACTTCATTAATAAACTCCCAACACCCTACTTACCATGCTCCCTTCAAAGTAGGGAGGTAGTGTAGACACAGCCTCATTCTTCTATTTTCTAGTGTCATCAACACGCTGTGTGTTAGTATGCTGTGAACACATTAGTTTTTAAAATGACAATTTGAGACCATTTCATATCCACTTCTAAAATTTTTCTGAAGAAAAAAAAAACCTCTAAGAGGAGATAAGAAAGCTTCTACAGATAGTTTGCTTATGAAAAGTTACCATTTGCCCCATGATGGCACACCAGGAGAGGAGGAGGAAAGGCGTTTGGAGAATCTCACCCTTCCATGCAAGCCACTGAGCACTGCTGAGAGCATGATAAAGCCATGCACCTTAGGGCTTGGTTTTCTTGTTAGGGAATATGCCGCATCTACTGTCCAAGCAGCTACTGCTTATGTTGAAGTCATGAACACACTAGTGCACATGGAAGCAGCAAACTGCATTGCATGATGTGCAGGCCTGGCTAATAGACCTGTGGGGTGGTAGCCCTGGAGCAGAAGATGCATGAGAGCCTCATTCCATCTCCCACCAACAGCCGCATAAAGATTTGGCCCAAATGCAGATAGATCAGGAACAGAAAACACTCATCTTCCTCCTCTGTGGCACCTGTAGGCTATTTTACACAGGACGGTGCCTTTCTAGAATATGGGCCACATAGTCAAGTAGCTTAAATGGTTGTAGCTATGTTGACTCTTTATTCTCCTAGGCTCTGAAACAAGGGTACTAAAGTGTGCAAGCCTTAAAAGCTATAGAATACTCAATCAGAACACGCACTCTACCGAAGGAGCACCAATGGAATCTGTTGGCATACACAATGTTCCCCTTAAAGCCAGGGCATATATCCCTACCAGTGGAAGGAATCCTGAAGTCCTTTTTGACTGACGTGTTTGTAAATGAAGGGTAGATTAACCTCTTAGCTTCTTCCATGGATGTTTATAATCATTTTATGAACAAGTCCTCAGAGCTGACTGTGAACTAACTGCTGTTAGTGTTTTTAATATTCTCCTTCAACCAATCTTTAGGAAGCATAAGTGTCAGAGATCTGTGATGGAATATAGAGCTTAACACCAACCTACGCATTACATCCAGTTCTTACTTGGCTACTTAGGACACATTTGCCTTCTCAGGCTATAAACTTCAAGGAATAATGGATCTATCATTGGAATCTGGAACATTTCCATCCTTTTTAAAACAAGCCTTAGCAACTCCTTCCTTGACAGCCAATGATATGTCTACCTTCCATCAAATGCTTAATTTATGCTTTGTATCAAAGATCCTTGAGAGCATTGTTTATGCAGAAGTGAAAGCACTTTTAGCTCAAGTTGATTTATTTCACATCAGGTTTTAGAAAACACCCTAGCAATTTAAAAGCTGCATCGATAGAAGTACACAAATTTGCTAATGGGAGCTGATTTAGTTTCTCACCTTAATTTCATAGGATCTTTGCAGCATTTATTGTATACTTGCAAGTTATTGTTGCACTGCCAAGCACTATTTTGTTTAAATCATATTTATCCACATAGAGTAGTAACAAATTCTTTGGGCTTCATCGATTTAATTTCTTGCACAGATCTAATCTATGCCTTGTATTTTTAATCCAAAAGTCCATGCTAGGTTCAATCAGAAGGGGATAGGTAGGGCAGTGCACTTAGTAGGAAGGCTATAGAAATAAATGAATTTTCTCAATGACCAGTGAGTTTGCATTCAGAGATGTGTCTGCCCAGATTTGAGTCTCCCATTGGAATATCATGGCAAGTTGGTGTAAAATGAAATAATAAAATAATGATCTACCACATACGAAGTTATACATATCTCACCAGATTATGAAATTGGACCCAAATAAATATTAGTTGACTTTAACTATTTTAAGTCAAATATTGGGCTTTATGTTGAGAATTCTGAGATTACCATGGAGAGGTTGATGGGAAAATCCATCATGTGCTCCCAATGGAGAAGCAAAGGGGCAGGATCTAGGACAGGAGGCCCCTATGCAGCTTCTCCCACAGTCCCAGTTAAATGTGGTCATATTGTTTTACTGACATGGCACTTATTGGTATATAGGTGGCTTGGGTACATCACTGGACAAGAACATGGCTGTATCGCTAGCAAACTACTGCCAATCTGAGAATGTGCCATTAAAAGGACCTTGGCAAATATCTTGGGTTTCCGAGGCTTGTTTTAATTCTTTCCCTATTTCATGACATTTCCAAACTGCAGCAGTTCATCTTACAGGAAGCTCCTGCGATAACACTTTGCTACCATCTTCACATTATGTGCCTATAAATGTTTCCATAAAGCTATTCTTTTTACAGGCATGTAGTATAATGACAAAACTCCCATTAACTTCAGTGGAAGCAGGATCAGACCTATAATAGTTATGGCTCAAAGTACCTATACAGTCTTTTGCATTGAGGAGTCTACATGTCAGCATCTCACAGAAACCAAAAGTGCCTTGATATTTAACCTGCGCTTCTTACAACATTGAGGCCTGGGGACCTTGAAATTTTTTTTTTTGCAAGTTATGCTCTTTGTGAAACTGCATTTCCTATAGCTGTAAACATAGTCTCCTTAGGTATTTAAAACTAAGGAGAAGATAATTGCTGTACAGTTCATGAGCCTGACCAGGAAATACAGTGTTGAAGCAGTACCTCTCTCTGTCTCGAGTTCATGCAAAGTCAACATGGGAAAGCACAGTGGTCCCAAATGGCTAAGGAGCAGCATGGAATAAGCATATCCATGTCATTTCCCCCACCTTTTCTTCTGCCAGCCACACTGAGGAGGGGCAGTCACCCCACACTCCTGCCCCCTTAAAAAGACAGGTAGCACTTTGTATGTTACAGATACCAGGAAGCAATGGAAGAGGCAGAAAGCCCATAGTACTGCCCACAGCAATGCAGCTCTGCACCACTGCCAACACCAGACTGTGCCCTGAAGACGTGATGAAGCCCTAAATAATAATTCATTTTGCATTTACATAAACAGCTTCCATCTGAGACACTCAGAGCACTTCACATATAGATGCCTACACCTCCCCAGACTCCCTTCAGCTCTATGCAGGGGGCTAGGATAAAATCACCCCCAAATCACACAGCTTGATTATTGTAGGCTTATTTTAACAAAGGAAAGGTTAAAAGGCAACTTGATTACAGTCCATGCATAGCTACCCAGGAACAGATATTAAAAACTGGACACTTCAGTCTAGCAGAGAAACTTTAACATGCTCCAATGTTAGGAACCCGAATCAGACTGGAAATACTAATCACATTTTTAATGTTGAGAGTCTTTAACCATTGGCCCAATTTACCAAGGGTCTTGATGGATTCTCTGGTGCTGAGAATATTAAAATTAAGATAGAAATTCCTGCTCTAGAAATTATTGTGGGCGATGTATATGGCCTTCATTGTCAGTGCAGTTGGGCTAGATGGTCACAACACCCTCTTCTGGCTTGGAACTTTAACAGATGTGGAAACTGAAGCACAGAGAGGTTTACGTGCGACAAGTCACACCATGAGTCAACAACAGACTAAGAATTGGAACCCAAATCTCACTGCATGATCCAGCTATTAGAGAATACATCCTCCCTCAACCAGTCTGCTCTGTACTTCAACTTTACTAACCCAGCTATGTTCATTAGGGATGGGATTATTTTTACACTAACAGAGCTAGTATAGACAGTTATGCTTTTATTAGTCTATTATATTCTGTGCTTTTATTAGTCTATTATATTCTGGTTTGGGGGAAACAGCAAAAGATATACTGGTTTAAGCCCTTCTTCTCCGATATATCTGTGTCCACACAATATGGTTTTACTAATTTAACTACACTGGAATAATTTAATTAACAAAACCCTCGGTAGAAAAGGCCTCATTCAAATGAACTTGATTTGAAGAAACACTTTGCTGCTGCTTTTTGATATTCTTAAATCATAATTATGTGTTGCATTAGGAAGTGTTCCACGGCTTGTTTGCCAAGGTCGTTACATAGATGCATTTTAGTGTAATATGTCAACTCTAGGCTACATCTACACTAGAAGCAACTGTATACAGAGTTGTGTCGACAGAAACTGTCTCTAGAATGCATCTACACACAAAAGCAGATTGACAGAGCAATCCTCTGTGTCAACAGAGAGCAGACAGAGTACCCTGCCCTCTGTTGACAGACTGGCTGACTGGAAGCTCCACGAACAGGGCTGCCCAGTGAACTGGACACCATCTCTGTTGACAGAAGAGTCTACACTACACTTCTGTTGACAAAACTCTCTAGTGTAGACCCAGCCTTCGAGAGATATCACTGTCAAGACAAATGCAGAGTTCTGTCGAGTCTCTGTCGACAGAATGCTTTGTGTGTGTAGCCGCTCCTTGGGTTATGTCAACAGAAGGCCCCCTCTGTCAACAAAATTCTCTAGTGTAGACACAGCCCTATAGTATAGGCCTTCCTGCACACCCCGACAAAGACAGAATAGCACTTAAGTGGCTCATTTTCTCTTTTGGACAACTATCTGCCTGGGGATTTTTCTTTGTGGGGAACTGCAGGGTTCTGTCACCTTATCTGTTCATGGAACACAGGAGGCCATTAATGGGGACAGAGAGATTCTTTGGCTTTTAGTCCTCTCGTCATGACAATGATAGTAAAACTCTACACCACAGCTGAACTGAGGTGGATTAATTTTGCCTGGGGGGGGGCACTTTCCCATCAACACAGCAGGTCTTTACCAGTTGCACTACAGCAGCACAACTGCATCACAACTCCCAAGGTAGCGCTGTACTGTAGACTTGTCGTCCGTATCAGCACAAGAATGAGGCTTGAAGGAGAGCTAGCAGGCTGGAGCTCAGTAGAGATAACAGAAATGATGTTGGACACATCTGCATCTTCAACTGAAGGACCCTATTATCCTTTTATTACTATCATTGGCCTTGCTCTTTTTTATGCTCATATGGCAGTTGCATTCAAGAGTGCCTTTTCCCCATCTGCATTTGCCTGGGAAGCTGTGGCCATTTCCCATGAAGATCACTTGGAAACTTCAGCACTAATACAGAATGTGGCTGTCCCCTTATTCAGCCTCCACTGCATATGCAGCATATTGCCAGCACATCTGTGCACCACTGAGTAAACTGGCTTCCAACTCATTCAATACAAGCTGCTTATTTTTAACCTATAAAGCCTCTATGGTTTTCATTCTGTATGTCTTAAAGAGACTGGCTCTCTGCATATGTTCTAAAATTTTATGATAGGCTACTCTTTTCAGTATCAGAATAAGTAAAATAGATACGTGTCAAAATGGCTGACGTATTTAACTAAAGGATAGATTAGATCAAAGGAGGGAAAGAATCAAATGGCTGTCACCTAGCTTATGCTATACCATCTATTTGACTGTCTGCATTTCAAGTAGGTTATGCAAACTAATCTACAGAGTACACAGCAGAGCTATATTGAAAGACACTTAGCAACTTAGCTCATAAAGTACATGAACTCGGTAACACTGATGTTGCACAACAACTGGCAATAAAGCAGAGTAACTAACATTCTGATGTAACTATTGATTTTAACTTCATTTGCACAAGTGTGGCTTAGATCACAACTCGGCTGTACAATATATCACCTTGTGGATTAGTGACTGCTGCAAGTGGCTCTGACTGTTGATTGCAGTTTCATTGGGGCTACCTGAGAGGATATAGTAACATATTTTTCAAACTATCTACAGAGAGAGGCCTTATATAATTATAATTTCCCAGCCATCTGGGTTAGTAATTATGTGAACAGGGAATAATATTTCATTTTCCTTTTCTTTATTACCAATACCAGCAGCATACACAGGGTATGGACGACTGTTATATTTTCAGGACAATTTTGCCAGGTTGCTGTAGAGATAATATCTGAGTTCTATAAACATTTTACTTTCCTGCACTCTTTTCAGTTGGCAGCACTAATATTTTTCCTACTTTTATGAACCACTTCACAATTGTTTATGCATTTGTCAATTAAAAGAAGTTATGCGCCGCGCCCCACCCCACCAGTTATGATTCTAGTAAGTGGTCCACAGAAATAATGATCCATTATGGAATTTATAACTAAAAATAGAAAAATCATAGTAAAGCAAATGAGCCCTCAGGGCAGCAGAACAGTGACCATAACTAAAGCTACAGATCAGAAAACATGCTTTAAGGAATATGATAGAACTACATTTAAATTTCTTCCTTACGTGTAAGATACCTTACAGTATTTTTCTAATTTTAACAATGTCCTTTTTGCCTTACTCATTGTAAGTGACTTAATATACTCTATCTGAATACGCTGTAATTGTACACAAAACTTTTAAAGGAACAGGGATTGGCCTGCCCAGAGTTTCAGTGGTAGCTGACTGTAGACCATATTAAACTAGCCACATTAAACTAGCCATGTAAACATGACCATGTTAAACTAACTTTAAAAATTCCTCTTTGCTTTTTGGCAGGGCCTCATCCTGCTTCAGTTCTCCCTAACATGAATGCATGTAGCAGGGGAGGGGAAATTAAATAATCTACAAACACAATGGTGATAGAAAAACTATTATCAACCATAAGATATGTTTGGTCTTTTACAACTTTATGCATTATAATACTTGAACTTATTTTTTTTCTTATCATAAGCTTGTAAGATTTAGCATGGATCCTTTAAAAAAAGACTTTACATATAAAGTCCCACAAGTAGAAATATTTAGAGAAAAGAAAGTTTCTACTTAAAAAATAATTCTAATATATATTAATAACTACAAGTAATAGTTTAGTGTAATTCAAAATTAAGATTACCACATTACTGCAGATGTGGATTTTTAATATTTAGACTACGCTGGGAATGCATAAAACTCTTCATTGGTTTGTGCAATGTTACAATAAAAGAACATACATTTATTTTTTATTCGCATTGATCAAATTAACAGAATATAAACACATTGTTATATTTATGGCTGAATCCTGCCTCGATTCTTATTCTGGCAAACTTCCACTCCCTTTTGTAGGAGGTCTGTTATGTAAGGTTCTGTGTCAGGTCTACAATACATGAGCAATAAATGGACATGAAATTTCATGTAGCATATGCAGAGAGGACAGCCATGTAACAGACTGAAAGCAAATCTAAAAAATCATTTATCAGGGACTTTTCACTGCCTTACTTCCATTCACATCACTAAACCCTTTCTCTGAGACTAACTTCAACTCTCCAAACACTTGAGTAGGTTTAAACAGCCATCATATTTTCCCATTACTAAGCAACCAATTATCCTCATTCTTTTTTTCACCTAAGTGCACAGTTTCAGTGTCAGACAGGCAATATTCAAACCAGACCAGTGACCAATATAAGACTGGATATACTATAGCCATATAGTATACCATTTTAGAGATGAGATTCTCAGTTTTCCATGGATATATAAGTATATAGCTATCCAAGGAGAGTTGGAATGTATCAGCTTTTACGTTTGTGACATTTTCAATCTATGTAAAAATGCATTTTAAGTAATTTGTAGGAGTTTTAAGATATATTTTTAATATTCCCATTCTCCTCTCCCCTTTACCTCATACCGAAATTGTGAAACAAGCTATGTGAACCTATTTACAGGTGGAGAGATAAAAACATAGTCCCTGTGTGTTAAATATTCCATGAACACTTCTAAAATAGTAATTCTATTAAACATGTGGACATATAGCAAACATGATGCTATGGTGTTTGTATCATGGCTCTTATTTAAACTGACCTCTAACATTCTGTCATGAAATGGACAGGACCCTGAAGCTCCCTGCTGGAGTCCTTGTGGTACTGCCACACCCTGCCCTGGAAAAGGCAACACAGAGTTCCTCCAAGCAGGCTAGAATGGCTGCAGGGGAAGCAGCCAATGAGGGGCCAGGAAGGCCATATAAAAAGAGCAGCAGACCAGAGAAGCAGCTCACTGTGGAGAGCTTGGTGCAGACTGAACTATGCTGGGATTTTGAGATAAAGCCCCGAGGTAAGGATGAAGATGCTGCCTTCAGAAAGGAAGCCCTGGGGGCACCACTCTATTCCAGGGTAGGACCAGACTGAGGGATGCTGGAGAGGACACTAAGATGGACCTCATTAGACGTGTACCACAGAAGGCGTTTACTTACTTTGACACCCAGACATTGTGTGAAAGTTGGCCAGAGGGCTCAGTCACAGAATATCCTCCATAACAGAGAGTGCGGCACACAAACTTGGCCAGGGGTGCTCACAAGAGGTGACTCCAACCCCATTACATATTCACTTGGGGCACTGCCCCTTGAGAAACTGTTATATTACAACACAAACCATGTGTTCTGAATATATATAACACATACATGCATGCACTACATGCCACACCTGAGACTTTCTAAGCATCTGCAACTCCCTTTGATGTCAATGACATTTGGCACCTATAATAGGTGGCTTGCCACTTTACAGGCCAGAGGCCTGGGGCCACACAGCTGTGGCCAATTATCAGACCTAGCTGGAAAGGAAGTATATGATTATAAGCATCAGCAAGTGACTCAGTCAAGTGAGGACTGTAGAGAGAAACTGCAGAAAAGGCTAGTCGCCTAAAGCGGTCCCTGAGGGCAGAAGTCTCCAAGAGGTGGGTTCCAGGACTGGTCCCTGAGGAAGAAAGACTCAAGGAGGCAGGCCCTAGGACTGGTCCCTGAGGGCAGAAGACTCCAAGAGGCAGGCACCACAACTGGTCCCTGAGGAAGGAAGACTTCAAGAGGCAGACTGGGCAGAAAGCCCTCGCTGGATGTATTTGTTTTCCTTTTGTGTGTCTGTAGTCATTTGGACAATAAATGGAGCTCAGAACCAAGAGCTAAGGACTAATATGTGTAGCTGATAATTCCTGGACTGGTGAGGAAGTGAGCGTCATCATGACTCCAAAATTTAAAACAAAAACATTTGCCCCACAGCCCTATGCATGTAAAAATTCAAGAAATACCTATTTATTTGGAAATGAAAATAAACTAGCTTTTGATTCCATTTTTGGAGGTTTAAATCAATCAGTCTTTTACACATTTACTTTAATTTCTATCCAAAAATAAACAAGGCTACTTAAGAACCCCAACTTTAATAAAATCTGCGGGAAATATGGTAGGGCCTTTAAGATGTAATTAGGTGCCAAAGAATTTTTATGCTTCAGAGAGCTATGTCATAGCTGAAAGACACCCAGTTTACCATAGTGGTCTCAAGAGGCAAAGTAAAGTGAATCACAGCATGAGATCCAGGATTACTTTATAAATACAAGAATTTAAGAACACACATGAAATATATTCCATCTAAATCAACCACATTATACTTGTAGTATTCACAGAGCTCATTGACACTCCTGTTAGTTATAAATGATGTTTTAAAGTAGCGGTCATTTCCTTGTCCTTGATTCTGCTCCAAAGTCCCAGTACTACATACATGATGTCACAGTATTTTCACAGCAAGATACCAATTGTAGCAGCACAGCATCCTGAGTTCACTGCAGGATCAGACAAATAGCCAGGAAGAAAACACTTACCCTGGGTACAAAACCTGTAGCCACAAGCAAAATGTAAATAGCAAATTAAATTGTTTTGTGTGAAAGCTTTTTTTTTTTTTAAAAAAAAAAACACCTCAGTTTTGTTGGTGTGTGAAATCTCTCAAACTGAAGGTTAACTACATCTGTTTTCATAATATGCTTTTCAGTGTAACAAAAACAGCATGAAGAGAATGCATAGTAGATATTTTATCTGACTCACTAGAGTGCATTCTCATTACAACTTTTAGCTGGGGAGTATTTTATCTAGATATTTTACACACTTGTATACGGACTGTTCACAATGTAAGAATCAGAATTCATTTAGGAACTTTCATATCAATGATTTCCTTTAACAACTCTTTTGCTACTCAGATATTATACCATTTAATAAATAAAGTCATAACATACTAAGAGAGTGACTATGTTTAGTTTGTATCACTATTGACAGCAAAATTCACAATACAAACTTTGACCATTCCTATTCATCGTTCATTCAGAAGTATGATTAAACCCTTATAATTAGGATAGTGGGTTTGCATCTTACTGCACAGCCAGTTTGCCAAAAAACCAAACCAAACCAAAACAAAAAAAGTCTTTTGAGCCACAAGAACTACTGAATACTAAGGGGTAACATCATTATTAAGAGTCTGAAACTGACATTAACCCTTTGCTTCAAAATGTTATGAAAAAAATTACTCCAAAAATTGCCAGAAGGCAAACTAAGTAATTAACTGAATGCTTTGAAAGATGAATTGTCTGAATAACCAAATGGACATAATTTTCCCATGAGGCTTAAATGGCTGTGTTTCAGACATATTTTATCAGACATGCCCAGCAAAAGTAAGGATTAGTCCCCTCATTTTAAGACACATGGTTTGGGATTGGGTCTGAATTCCAAATAAAATATTTGGTTTAATCAGAGAGAAAAAAAAAACAAAACAAAAACCCCACATCATTTAGATCAGTGTAAATACTTTTTGAAGTAGAAGGAAGGGTCAATGGACACTCTTAAGCACGAGCTTCAAATGACTTCCTCTTTCCTTATACAAAATAAAAAAACCAAGCACCCTTTTCTAGTAAAACACTGTAAATACTAGTCTCTAGAAACTGAAGGTGGTAAATACTCTGCTATCTTATTGTGTAAAGATGCTGTCTTGCTGAATCTACAGTGATATCCATAAGGCTGTTAAATGGTTATTCTTTGTTAGGCTCTGGATTTTGGGACCGGAAGATAGTATTCTTATACATGACTATAGATGTGAAACAGAATCAAGCAGATATATTAAGCAAAGCTGCCCCTGCAAAGCAAAGCTGCAGGGTGTTCATCTTGAAAGATTAATCAAGACCCAGAAATACATAAGCATCTGTAAAGCTCAATTTATTACTAATCCTATCATGAACTAGAAAAAGTATTAAACAATACAACAAAAATATACCACAGGCTTGTTACTGATTCAGATCTCTGAATTATTCCATTTTGTTTTTATGCTGTTTGTCAACATTGCCTTTAAATGCTCTAACTTTGTTTAAAATAAAATCAGAGTTAAAGAAGTGAGGTGCCTCCTGCACATCTATTTTCTAACAAAGATATTTCACTAACCTTACAGTGTGAACTTACCACCATCATAACACTGCAAGTGAAAACATTTTAATAAAGTGTTGACTTAAAGTCTGCAAGCCTTCATAGCATCACCACATTATAGCATTAGGAAAAAGAAAAACAGCTACATATCTGTGCATTACATTAGCTAGCACAGTAGGCGGTACATTAAGAATGAAAATAATGAGGAGAAACCCAGGAAACACAGAAAATATATGCTGACTAGGTACTATAGAAGAAAGAGTACATACCTGTATTTAATTCTTCTTAAAAATAAAAACATTACATACCAGCTCTATAATATTTTCCTTTTAGGCAAAAATACATAACCCCTTTCCCATTCTCCACTTCTTCATTCAGCCATAAAATGTTATAACAAAACATGAGGCTGCTTCACAGTGATTCAACTCAAGTGCAATCAGGCGTGCTGCTATTCTGCAATGGTATCTGTTCTAAATTCCATTGTGTTCCCTAAGCAGCATTAAATGTATTTTGTGATGTTATAACTTAGCTATTAGCATAGAACTGATTTTGCTCTTCTTAGCTCTTATTTCCTTCTGCTTCTCCTTTTTATTTCAGCAAAAAGGGATCCAGTTTCTCTACTGCTGTTCAAAATATAACATCAACAACTAAGAATAGTAAGCATCCTGGTGTTTTATGTGCTGGTAACTTCACCCATCGCTGTATTCTCCTGCCACTGCTTCTGAGTGCAGTATTCACTGCAATAGCCACAGCCCTCCTGGGTGGAAAGCAGCTCCTCTGCCTCACAGATGGAGTAAAATAGGCTTAGGGAGAGTCCTAGCTCACAGAAACAACACGTGATGCTCCCTGAAAGCTAGCAGGTGTATCTCTGGCCATAACACTGATAACACTGTAAGATGCTGCCTCTTGCTCAGTGAAGAAATCTGGTTGCCAGGGTTGTCTCTCATCTAGCCTTTCATTTATCAGTCTAACGTGACTAGGAGTAATGATTGTATAGTCATTTCTGTCAGCCAGGCTTTCCTGAGCAGGTGGTCATTGCTGGCCATGAAACTGAAGAACAATTTAATAATAATGTATTTTTATTTATTTTGTGTTTATTGTCTAGATCTCCCAGATTATGATAAACACACCATTGTACACAGTAATTGTACACTAGAACCTTTTGTATGTTATCAGTTAATAGACAAAAGAAGTCGAGTTTTGTTTACTGGCTGTTGGGCAGTCAGAATTGATGGACTTTATATTAACAAACATTCAGTAAAAAATTGTATATACTTTAACATGTCAACTGATTTACCTCTGTGCATGTATGTGTGATTTCATACACACATAAGGGTCACAAAACATATTCAGTGTACTTATAATATCAAAAATACATCCAGTAAAAATTTATATGCTAACACATGCCCCCTCCGAGACATACCACGCATTTGTTACATACATTTAAATTTTAAATATCTACATATAGGTATGTTATATGTACACATACTTATGTTCCTTTGGTTTTTACCTTGCCTAGATAGCTCTTACTAACTGTGAAATCTATTAGCATCTAAATGAAAGAAAGCTAGATTTTCATACTGCTACATTGCATATAACCTAGTTTGTACGCACAAATAAACCACTTTCTAATTGCTGGTAAAACCTAAAGTAGTTACAACTAAATGACCTGGTTACATATTTCTTGAAGAATGACTAATCAAAATTTAATTAAGCTTTTTTGTGGGAGGGTTGTGCATGATTGTGTGAGAGAGAGAGTGAGTGTATGGGGAAGACATGATTAACTAAAATGAAGCGAGATACTTCTAGCGTAATGTAATTGGCTGTGTCTACACTTACACTCCTCTTTCGAAAGAGGAATGCAAATGAGGGAAATTGGAAATGCAAATGAGGCTCTGATTTACATATCTCATACTTCATTTTGCATAATCTTTTTCAGATGAGATTCTTTTGAAAGAAAAGAAGCAGTGTAGACAAATAAACCCCATCTGCGACAGAACCCTTCTTCCTATTTTGTTTCAGGAAGAAGGGTTCTTTCAAAGATGGGATTTATTTTCAAAAGAGCCCTGTCTACACTGCTTTTTTCTTTTGAAAGAATCTCTTCTAAAAAGAGATTATGCAAATGAAGCATGAGATGTATAAATCAGTGCCTCATTTGCATTCCTCTTTTCAAGTGTAGACATAGCGCCTATGTTTAGGATGATAAAGTTATTTCTCTGAGGTTTGAAGATTTGAAAAATCAGGCAATAAGGAAGCACCTAATACTGAAAATTGTTCTAGACATCAAACATCCACAAAAGTCAGGTCCTCACTTAGATAATTACCATACACACAAATCTATTTTGGTCTTGAGACTAGGACACTGCCAAAGAGACCACGCTGGAGGACTGTCAAAGTAGCAAGTTTCAAGGAAGGCTGCTTAATGCACAAGTAGATACCCCACCCCCACATTCATTTATTATGAAACCTGGAATGCAAGTAATATTATTTGGCGTAGTTGCTACATAGATTAATCCTGGTTTCCATAAACAGGTTCTTAAGTGTTTACCCCACCTTGCTTATACTAATCAGACTTGCAGCTGCTGACCCATTCAGATTGGAACTCATTTTCTTTGAGCTCCCAAAGTCAAAGGAGAATTTTTCTGTTTTGAGTACCTTTCAGCTGAACATAAAACACCCAAAAACCTTCCAGCATGCAGACTTGTCAGTTCAAAGAAATAAGGACTTCATTGATCTGCTTGGAATTAAAATGTCATTGAGAACTTGTTTTATCCAGCACAATGCTGATTTTGCTTATAACAATCCTGCCTGATTCAGAGTTCAGAGATTTACAGATGTGCATGCAGTGGGTAATGCAGTGACCACAAAAGCCAAGAACACAACACAAGGAGTCTTGCAACACAAGAAGTGTGTTGTATGTCCATTCATATGATGCTCATATGTGTGCAGTGGCCATTATGTTTTAGAGGTGCTGCATCGTCATGACAGAGCCTCATTAGCATCTGCTCAAGTGGCTCATTAGCATCCCCCTTTTGAAAGGGGGGGAGTTAGTGTAGCCATAGCCAGGGTGCCCTCTGTTTTTTTGGTAACCCTAGCTTGGAATACACAAGCACAGACAGATTATTTGGAGATTAGCCCTGAAATGGCAAGAGGGTCAACAACTACAGATACCCAACAACCAAGAACCTCATGCTTGCCAGCCAACAGCTGCCTAGGAAGGGTGCCCTTGCAGCCCTGAAGCCTCCTTGATTAGAGGGAGGGTTTCCAGGTTTCCAAAGAAGAGATTTCCTGAAAGAAAGCTTCATTAGCTTGATTTTAGGCAGAGGGAGGGAACTTTACATTACATAATCCTTCTACCCAAACAGTTATGTGAATACAGCAGCTGGTATGGTGTAGTTTACACACCAAGTTTTCACCAACATAAAAAAGACAATTAGAAGAACACATAGATAGGAAATTATTCCTTCTGCCCACTTCCTTTTGTTCTCAATAAAAGGACAATGCCCTCCAACAAGAATAAATAAAAAAAAATCTGCTAAGGGCTCTCATAATAAGGCAAATGGTGATTAAGAAATTACCTGGTCCAAGCAAGGTGAAAAGTCCCTCCCACCACACTTGCATAGAAACCGTTTGGAATATGGTTGTGCATGACCATCTATCTTTTCAGTCACTGTACATGGTTAACATGTGAGAGAAGCACTGAATGGCAAAATTTGGTAAATCAGACCCTGCTGCCTTTGTCTGGGGATAAAGGTAGCTGGAAGGGGAGTCTCTGTGTCTGACTCTGCTATTCTAGATTATGAAGGATATTTCATAAATTCTATAGCCAGAAGAGACCACTAGATTCATTTTAGGGCATCTCTACACTAGTCCTTAAAGTTGATCATAGATATGCAATTCCAGCCACAGCAATTGCATAGATGGAATTGACATATCCACAATTGACTTATCTGGCTGTCCTCACTGAGGGAGGTTGGTGGGAGAAACTCTCCTGTTGACCTCCCTTACTCCTCACAAGAACGAGGAGTACAGGGGTTGACTGTCAACCCCTGATAGTTTGATTTCATGCACCCCAACTGGGCATGCAAAATTGAACCTTGGAAGATCAACCCTGATGGGGTCAATCCCCTGGATAGTGTAGATGTAACCCAAGTCTTACAGCACAGCACAGCACAGCACTGAGCACTAGCCTACTATTCACCATGCCCCTAAAACAACTGTTTTAGAGCCACTGTTTCCCTGAATAGAGCCCCCTATTCTGAAAGCATGGCCTGAATTCTTTGTTGCTAGACATATATGTTTAGAGCTGCCTGTATTAAATATGTTTACTTAGTAAGTGATGCAGCTTGCACTGTGTTGGAGATCTATCTGCATCCTTTCTTCCTTTGTCATTCTTTATGTCATCTGCATAGTCTATGAGTGATGGCATTACAGTTTCTTCCCAGTCACATAGAAAAATACTTGAGAATCTGTGTTTGTGTAATGAAAAAAAAAGAACTAGTTATACCTCACCGCGTAACAGACACTGGTGACATTATCATGGGGTTTTGATAATAATATAACTATTCAATTGATCAGGTACTTTCCCCCATGTCATCTTACTTCCATGAGAAACAGACACCAAAAAGAACATTCTAAGTTGAATTTTTAATGACTATGTAAAGTACCAACTTCATGACACTGAAAAATCAGTTCTTCGGTTTATCCACCAGAAAGGCATAGCATGGAAAGCAGTATTGAAAACTTTCAAACACAACCCTCCCCACCTGTGAGTCCTCCGTCCTAGCCTGAAGGTCACCGGCTGTCAAGAGAAGGCTAGTTCAGTCTTCTGCCTCTGTGCTGCTGTGATGCGGACAACTGTTGAACTGGAAATGGACTGAAACCTCTAACTTATTTTCTCTTTGACCAATGAACAGTCACTAAATGACTTTCAGTCATTGCCAGACTGTATCAGACTCAAATTCATAACCAAGTGTTGAAAAATTTTATGCGCCATGGCCACTCCCCACAGTTAATAAGTTCCCCAAACCTAAGTGTAAAAGTGTAAAGTCATAGTCATTATACTCCTCTCAGGCAAGAGATTCTGAAACTTGCCTCCCGGGTTGACTATTACTGGCTGCATGTCTTCTAAATGAAAAAAAATAAAAGCCCAGCTCCTCAGGGGAAAATATCTGGACCTGCGCCCTCTGAAAACTTCCACTGACTTCAGTGGAGTTCTACAGATAGAACTACTGTGGCACTGCGGTGTGCATGTAATAATGCCCTTCACTATCATAATCTATGAATTCAATAGTTAAGCCCCAAAGCTCTCATTTTTTTCCACAACTAAATCTTTGTAGATTAAGCTCAGTGTTTCAGAAGTGATAACCATTCTTTTCAAACACACTTCAGCTTCTTGCAGCATAAAGACTGAAGCATATTAGTTTGTACTAGTTAGGTTGTTACTCACTTGATCCTCAAGAATTCAGAATCAGGCCACCAGTATCCAAATTTACAATGGTTCATTTGTGTATTGTGACAGAGTCAGGCCAGAGGACTACAGAAGTGTGATATTAGTCCTAGGCTGAATAAGTCCCTGTTCCCAGAATAAACTAGCAAGGGCTGATCCAGAAGCAGCAGAAACCCACTGGAAGCAATCAGGGCAATTAATCCAATTAAATCACCTGGGGTTAATTAAGACATTTGTAGATTCAAGGTACCACGTTAAGCAGAACAGCAGGAGCCAATAAAGAACCAGATGAGACTGACTATAAAATATTACTCTTCTAGTGGCTCAGTGAGAAGTGGAGGAAATGAGGAGAGATTCTGAGAGGAGTAAATTGGTATCAGAGGGAGCAGTCTGTGGAAAGGAGGGGTGCTGGAGACCACTGTGGGGAAGTGGCCCAGGGAAACATTGCTGTCAAGTGGCTTAATCCTGAGACAGTGTTGGCAGCTGCTGTCACAGGGTCCCTGGGCTAGAGCCCACAGTAGAGGGTGGGTCTGGGCTCCCAGCTCTTCTCTCCCCTCTGCTCTCCATCCTCCATATGGCATGGCAGTAGGACTGACTTAGTGGAGGCATTTATCTTGCCTGAAGCACTTGGAGGGGCAGCAGAGACAAAAGAGTCTGTCTGTTTCTCTTGTCCATATGCTGGCCAATGATGAGAGTAGCTTACCAAAACAACTAGCTGGTGTCTAACCAGAGGGCTACTGTGAGCTTCTGAGGCAAATAATTTGCCAAAAAGCATGGGACCTACCAAGCTAGAGGAGGATCTTTATCAGAGTATAGACTAGAAAAAATCCTGTATAAAGACTAGTATTTATATGTAAAGCAATAATATAAGGACTATGTCCAATATTCCATTGTAAATATAAGTATTTATCAGATGCAACTTAATAATAATAAGAACAATCATTCTTGTTTTAAAAATAACTCAAAATAGTTAACCTACAAATTTATGAATTTGTAATGTGCTCAGTTATGTCAGTGTTATGCAGTGACAGAGGAGTACTTGTGTTTAAACAATCTCTTCAATCAAGTCTTATTATAATTACAACTCCATTACATAATACTTAGAGACCACAATGATGTCACAATAGCTGGGGAACTAGTGGCTTAAAAATAATTTGCTGTTGCTACTGTGGATTTCATCCTGGAATGCTGCAAAACTGACAAAAATGAAGTTTTATCTTTTCTGGCCTGCTTTAGGGGCAACTTTCCTTTCCCCCCATTAAGGCAGGCTACCTCTATGACTACAATTAAGAAAAGGTTTCATCCTTAACTCTAAAAGACAACATTCTAACTCAACTGATGCTAGTAACTTCACAAATACAAGGATGATGTTCTGGAGCTGAGGACGGAGAAGAAAGCTTCTTATACAACAAATTTCTTCACTGAAGCACTTTAGCTGTTTTTAGCATCACCAGCTACAGCAAGCACGATATTTAATCCTACTGGGAATTTGAGCAGCAAGTAGCTGGGGAGGTACTGAATGTCTTTATAAGATTCTATTTCAGTAAAACAGAAAGGGTTGCCATTGTGCTCTTACTGCATCCCCTGCTGGCCACTTTGTAGACTGGCACTGGCTTCTTTTTTGCTTATTTTGTTTTGCTTTACAGCTCGGAGTAATTTACAGAAATCGTTGCATCTATTATAAATATGCTAATGACTGCAAGTAAAAATAAAGTTACACAAGCTGAAATATTAACACTGATTTGTTAGGAGTGATCACATTGCTTTTTTGAAAAAAAAATTGCTTAATATATGAGAGAGAAGCAGGTCTTTGCCCACAAAAGCCTTATGCTCCAAAATATCTGTTAGTCTATAAGGTGCTACAGGACTTCTTGTTGTTCTCGAAGATACAGACTAACACGGCTACCTCTCTGATTCTGGTACTTGTAACTCAATACATGATAAAGGCTTCTATGATAGTTTAACAATCTTTACAGTGGAAAGCCTCCATGGTGGTGTTCGGAGCACCGAGCCATAGAAGGAATGATTATACCTCAGAGCTCTGGAAAAAGATTGTGTTTTGCAGTTGGTTTTTAAAAGAACCCTCTATATACAGCCATGTCAAACACACGGGCCACGACTAGATTTTTTTTTTTTTTATTGCAGCCCACAACTGGATGTTAACTGCCTGGTCACAGGCCCATTTCTGGCATGCAGTAGAGGCACAGGGGGCAGGACAAACACCAATCCTGGCTCCTCAGGCTGTGCATGTCCAGGGCAAGTGTATTAAAAACCCCAGGGAGCCAAGGGGGGTTAGTATGCATGAACCAGCCATGCACAGCCTGAGGAGCCTGGATTGGTGTTTCTCTAGCCCCG
Source organism: Carettochelys insculpta (assembly GCF_033958435.1). NCBI lineage: Eukaryota > Metazoa > Chordata > Testudines > Carettochelyidae > Carettochelys > Carettochelys insculpta. The sequence continues at coordinate 20,885,580 of NC_134148.1, forward strand.
TCACTCGAGCGTGCCAGAGAAGGTTATGTGACTGCTCTAACCCACGTTGTCTGAAGTGGAGAGTGGTGCCTGCCTGGGGCAGCTGCAGGTAGGGAGCGATGTGGGGGCAGAGCAAGGGGCAAAGGAGCATGAAGCAGAGTTATATGGGGAGGGAGTACAGGGGGATGCAGTGAAACCCACGTGGGCCAAGGTGGAGAAGGGCACCTGCCTGGGACAGCGACAGGTAGGGAGCCACAGGGGGTGAAACAAGGGGCAGAGGAACACGAGGTGGAGTTGTATGGGGAAAGGGTATGGGAGGAGGGCAGTGAAACACATGTGGGCTGAGGCAGAGGGGGGTGCCTGCCTGGAGCCGTGGCTGTTAGGGAGCCATTAGGGGCAGAGCAAGGGGCAGCTGAGGAGCCTGAGGCAGCATAATAAGGGGAGGAGGTATGGGGCAGTGCAGTGCAAACCTCAAGGGCCTTGAGGGGGCAGTGCAATGAGGGCTGCACCATGATGGGGAGCTGTGCAGGCCTTTAGGGGCCAGTGGGTGATGCAATGGGGGCTGCACTGCAGTGGGGGGAATACAAGCCCCAAAGAATCTGAAAGTGGGAGAACACAGTGCAATGGGGGATTGCAGTGTAAACCCCAGATTGTCTGAGAAGGAAGTGCAGAGAAACTGGGAAGTGTTCCTCCTCCAGTGGAACTGAAAGGAAATCTACTTTCTGGACATTGGACAATAGCCACAGAAGCTGAGAAATCCTGACCTGGTCTCTTACCCCATCTGGGGCCACCCAGTCCCTCCGAGTGCCCCTTTACTTTACTTTCTTCCTCCACACAGGAAAAAAAGTGCTGGATTGTGATGTATTCTATGGCCACTGAAAAGGGGTAGAGTAAAGAGGAATCACTAATCTCTACATGGGAAGAGAGGCTGTTTGTGGGGCAGGGGAGGGGTTTTGACTGCATCACACACCACCCTGCACATTCATGTCAGTGCCTCATTAGTATCTTCCCAACTGCATCATTAACATGCCCCTTCTGAAAGGAGGGGGCATGTGTAGATACAGCCTATGGCTCCTGCTCAGGGTAGCATCAATGATACAGGACAAACACTGAAGTACTAAGTGCCATTAGTGAAAATTTAGCACGTTTCAAATTAAAGATGTGCTTACATTCTGTCATCAACAAAAGGGTGTTAAGCACTTGTGTGCTATCCTAGATTGGGGCCTAAAACAGATTCAGTTGTAAAAAGAATTAAGGAAAAAGTAATTAAAATGAAGAATTATGCTGGCAATGGAAGTAGGTAGGGCAGGGCAGCACGCAGAACGGATAGACAAACGAGAACTAAAAGACAGGAGGCATCAGTCTGAAGAGGGATAAGGATGGAAAAACTGGATAGCATCAGGAGACCTCACTGGAATGAGTGGGGAAATACTAGGAAGGAGGTGGAGATTGGATGACTTCTGCACCCTGGATAACTGTATCACTAAGGTTGTTTTAAAAGGGCCATTGTGCTACTAATGCCAATGAAGAGGAATGTAAAATCTACCATAAGCATGGTGGCGATTTCCTTTAAAGTGCCCTGGTTTATGTAGTAGTAGTAGTAGGCATCCTTCGATCCCGAGGGATCATGGGTTTGCACCCCAGTTGGACTGATTCGAGCAGCGTCTTCTGTGGCTGTGCAATCCAATCTGGGAGTGGCAGTCCTTTCCACACTGTGAGCAGCAGTAGGCAGATGTCACTCTGGTATCACGGGCACGGATCTTCCTGAGGGCTATCCTGTCTTCCGCTTCCTTCACCAAGGTAGTTTCATACATAGCAAGAGCTTCCTTCACTCCCTCTTTCCAGGCATGCCTGTCTGAGGCGAGCGAATGCCAGGTGTTCACACTGATAGAGAGAGAGCTATGGTTTATGTAAATTTATAAGAAATGTTGAACTGGGGAGCTCTGATTTCATCTTGACGTTCTGGTAACTACATAGAATCATATAATTCTAGAAACTGGAAGGACCTCAATAGTTCATCAAGTCCAGTCCCCTGCCCTCATGGCAGGGGCAAGCACCATCCAGATCATCCCTGTTAGATATGTAGCCAACCTGTTCCTAAATATCTCTAATCATGGAGATTCTACAACCTCCCTAGGCAGTTTATTCCACTACTTAATAACTGTGACAGGAAAACTTTCCCCATGCCCAACCTAAACTTCCCTTGCTGCAATTTAAGCCCATTGCTTCTTGTCTTATCATCTGAGGCTAAGGAGAATAAATATTCTACCTCCTCTTTATAATACCCTTTTAGGTACTTGAAAGTTATCATTTTCCATCTCAGCCTTCTCTTTTCCAAATGAAACAAACAATTATTTTTATCTTCTCTCATAGGTCATATTTTCTAGATCTTTCATCATTTTAGTTGCTCTTCTCCAGACCTGCTCCAATTTCTCCACATCTTCCCTAAAATGTGGGGCCCAGAACTGGACACAATACTCCAACTGAGGCCTAATCAGTAGTGACTAGAGCAGAAGAATTACTTCTTGTGTCTTGTTCACAATACTCCTGTTCATGCTTCCCAGAATCATGTAATCATGTTTCCTTTTTTTCTTTTTCTTTTTGGAAAGGAGGCAACATTGTCACACTGATTTAGACTCCGCTTGTGGTCTGCTATAACCCCTAGATCTATTTCTGAAACAACTGATGCTTTGCTTTTATAACTATGACCTGACCAGAACCCAAGAATTGTAGTACAGCCTCATATTTCAGTGAGCTGCTTACTCTATATAGGGATATGTAGAAAATGCCATTAAAATACTATTTACTAGATGCTGCAAATCCAATCAAAATCATAAAACTACCATAATAAGAGAAAATGTCAATTTCAAATAGAAAATGATAGAGGCTTCTATCACAGTTACCAGAGCTAATTAACCAACTTTTTAAAATCCTCAAACTATGGAAGGATGTGAATGTATTAAAATCTCCTCTACTTTCATGCGAGTACCTGAATGTAGCATGTTTCAACTCCATGTATCTTCAAATGTAAATCTCATGATAAACTTCCAACACTATGAACATCAGTGTGATGGCTGGGAGATATTTCTCTTATAGTTTGGTTTTCTGAAAGCTTAGTAAAACAGCTTTCTGCATAAAGTCTTCAGGAGTCATATGCAGTACTTTTTTTTTTTTGAGTAGTTACTGAATAATGGAAAACCTTGGAGCTTTCTGACTCGATACCAGATGTGTTTTTATTAAGGTGAATAAATACATGTACCTCACTAATTTCCTTCCTTTTATGCTTACATTATATTTTGTAAGACGTCTCATCAGCAGTTTATTTTTGGATCAGTTTTTGTGTTTCCTTGGACAATTAAAAGGTTCAACCTTTTTCCTTGTGTTATAACACAGATTTCCAGACACACACCACTCATCCTACTTAAAGGTTTAAATATACTTCTTATGTAAAATAGTAGCTCAAGTACTTTCGTTTCATTTTTCCTAGAAAATGTGGAAAGGAAAACACAAAGTAGTTATTCCATTTATTTCTGTGATTTGTTAAAATTGTAAGAGGAGATTTATTTTTCAATAAAGAGACAAGTGTAAGCTATTGCATTTATTTCAATGTATTATGAAAATATCTTTAAAGAACTTTATTTTTGCCTAAGCATCATAATTCACAAAATCATACAAAACTAGAACTGGAAGGAACCTCAAGAGCTTATCAAGTCCAGTCCCCTGTACTCATGGCAGGACTAAGCATTATCTAGACCACCAATGGGCAACCTAGACTACTGAGTGTGAGTGGCCTTCCTTCATCTCTCTATTCCACAAGGTTGTAACTAAATGGTCTCCTGGGATAGGGTAGTTTTGCTAACTGTGCTTGTGCATATAGAATTTTCAGGGTGTACAGACTGAGCCATAGCCTTGGTTTGTTTGGATGCAGACGGAGCACATGACTCTCACAGGTAATATTGTGTGCAATCAGCCTGCACCTCACTTCACATGTGTATAACTTCAGTAATACTAGTGGGGGGGGGGGGAAGAAAAAAAGTACAGACAGAAACCAGGAGAATCTGGCAACCCTGTGGCATGAGCAACAGTAAATAAAATGTCTCATGGATCACATGTAGAACCCTGATGGGCCACATGTCGCTTGTGTGTTGCAGGTTGTCCACCTCTGATCTAGAACAGTGGTTCTCAAACTTGCTGGCCTGAGGCCCATCCCACTCAACACAAACATTTCTGCAGACCACCAGCCAATCACCCATGATAACCAAAACTTAAATAAGTCATATGAGTCTGATGGATCATAAAAACATAGCTGTGCAGCTGAAACATAAGAAAGGGCACAGGGCTGGAGAGCCAGGTTGGGCTCCCTGATGTGGAGCAGAAGGGGAGAGCAAGTCCTCAGCCTGCAGACTACTTGCAAGATGGTTGTGGACCATTAGCTGTCCACGAACGAAATTTTAACAACCCTTAATCTAGACTCCTTCTGTTTAGCTAACCTCCTTTTAAAAATCTCCAGTAAGGGAGATTCCATAACATCCCTAGACATCCCAATGGTTCATACCCATAACAGTTAGGAAGTTTTTCCTAAAGGCCAGCTTAAATCTTCCTGGCTGCTAAGATCACTACTTAATCGAATGGAGGATGCACAGTAGTTTATACTGGTTTTTGTTGACCATAAAACATCAGCTAGATCCTGTCCTGAAAACAACAACAGAAATAGATGGAGGAACTTTTAAGGACTATTCAAAAAAATATTCAGGTTCAAGCACACACTTCCATTTCTCCAAACTGTGTTTGCTACAAAAGGAAGTATTCTTCTAAATCTGGGCCTTTATAGAGATGATGTGTGTGTATTCTAAATTAGCTTCACTCTTTCAGTTCTGTTATGTTCCATATAGGAATATTGTTTAGTTCTAAGAAGGCAAATCATAACATGATTATTTTGCACAGTCCACAACTGAGATTCTCTTGATAACTGTATTAGATCACCCTGCTTTATGCTTTTCATTTTGGAGAGAAAAAATTGTGAACAACAGCAACCCACAAAAAGAACAATGGCAAAAAAAAAAAGAACTAGTAAAAAACACAGAAAAATGTATTAATCCCATATGTTTGAGAAACATCACGGGTATCTTTTTACTATGCCAATATATAGAATTTGGTCAGTTACTAAGCCTATTTGAGTTATTTTTGTGACATCTGGAAGCAAAGTATTTGAAAGAAAACAATCACCCAATATTGTTTCTTCAGATGCCATGGCAAGATTTTTCTATTTGATAATTTAGGCTACGTCTACACTATGAGATAAATTCTACTTTATGACATTTGAATGTGCAATTCTGGGTTTTATAAATTTGAATTTGAGTGTTCTTACCTCCCTACAAACTAGAGTGAGTGTTGGCACACTAAATCGCCAAAGATCCACTATTGCAGTAGTGCATTGTGGGAACCTATCCCACAGTTCCCTCAGACCAGTAGCATTCTGTTTTTTTTTCCACTGGTGCAGTATGGGAAAAAATGCCCCATAAGTGGTTGTGGGTATGTGATGTCATCTTCCCACATAGCATTGCCCTCATTCCCCCTGGTGATAGCCAGCCTCTGAAATCTTTGCCATGGTGGGAAGACTTCTCCCTGCCGACAGCCAGCTCCTGAAATCTTTGCCACAGGGCAGCATGGGGACTTCCCTCTGTCGACAGCTAGCCCCCAAAATCTTTGCCCCGGGGGTGGGGGGAGATCGGTCAGAAAGAAAATGAATTCATATTCCTGATTCCATTCAAAGTGCAAGTTTCCTGTTATATTACTTCCTGCACACCTGTACAGCATCAGAGAAGCAAATGGCCAGAATGGACAACTGAGGGGCATTGTGGGACACATGTGGGACTGCTCTGGAGGCCAATAAAACCAGTTGAAATGGAAGCTGTTTCCACACTACCATTAATAAGAATGCTTATATTCAAACTTCACATTAATCCCACTCAGGTTGTTGAAGTAAGAATATCGGCCGCAGCACCCCCTAAATTCAAATAATAGTATTTGATGAGTGAAGTCACAATTTAAAATTGAGCTAAATGCCTTAGATTCAAATTTATGCTGTAATGCAGACATAGCCTTAGCTGGGTGGATTTTACACTTTTAATTTTTAAGGGTCACCTAACTACTGCTGAAAAAATCATTACTGACATAAATATATCGCAATTTTAGAAGGGAATGCACTGCATGGTGTGCAGATTGCTGGCTCGTAATCTACTGGAATACTCCCCCACCCTCCCAAATCAACACAACTCACAGTAAACTGAAATGTTCTGCTCTATGCTGTATGACATAGAGCATGTTCTATTGATTATCACCTGTTCCCTTCCATTCTGTTAATTACTGTCTTTTATCAAACAAATCTATGTCATATATGCTGTTTAAGATGATAAACCCATTGTAAGCCAATGATTACAGTTTCCGAAACCATGAAAATGCAAGAAGTGGGTACACACTGTACATGGGCATATGGAAGACTATTCCTAGCAACAGCTGTACACAGAATGGGCAAACTCCTCTTTTTTTGACTGGATGGAGATCCACTCTCCAAACAGAAAAGCATAAGAACAGCCATATTGGATCACTGGACTGAAGTGTATAGCAACTCATCTGCGTACGATGGGCAGTTGTCTGATGGATTTGACCGAAGGTCTATCTAGTTCAGTATCTTCGCTTCTGATGAGCCAATGTCAGATGCCCTGGCAGGAATGACCAGATCAGGTAAACATCAAGTGATCCATTCCCAGTTCTGGCAAACAGAGGCTAGGGACACCATCCCTATCCTCCATGAATTTATCTAGCCTTTTTTTTTTTTTTTTTTTTAAATTCCCTGTTATACTTTTGGCCTTCACAACATCCTCTGGCTGAGCAGTCCACAGGCTGATTTCATGTTGTGTGAAGAAATACTTCCTTTTGTTTGTTTTAAGCAAAGAGCTAGATTTTCAAAATGACCACTGATTTTTGGATGCCTATCTTGGGGCATGCTGAGACTGATTTTCAGAAGTTTTGATACACGCCCAAGAAAGGGTTAAGTATTCTGAAGCGTAAATGACCCGAATTTAACCTTAAGGGACATATTGGTAGATAATATAGATGTCCGTGTGTGCTTGTATGCATATGGATTGGGGTGAACAATGTAATCAAATGGTTCCCATCTGTAATGCATTCATCTCTCTTTCAAATGTATAGAAAATAATGGTGAACAATGGACAATTGTTTTATGCTAATCCCTATAGGTACCACCGATCCTTTGGAGATAGGTCTACTTTGAAATCTTCTCCATTGCCTATTGTTCACCAGGGACTGAATGGTTAAGAAGCATCTAGAAGAGGGTATTAAGACTCTTGGGACCTGATCCTTTTTATCTCAGATCTGCTTAAGCTTCATTAGGGGAAGTTTGAATCACAAGGTTTGTGACCTCCAAGCTTGCTTGACTTCACCCTGAAATGTGAACATTGGACTATAAAGAAAAATCTTTCAGAACTGTTTGCAAATACAAAGCTCATCACCTCTGCTATGAACATGAGCTCAGAACTGCACTCATGGCTGTATGTAGATTGATCTTTTAACTAGTACACTTTTTTTAACTAATTTAGTTGATAAGAATGGGCTATAAGTATGTGTTTGGGGTAAAATCTGAAATGTTCATTGACCTTGGAGGTAATGTGTCCAATACTCTGGGATTGGTAGAACTTTATTTGACTTAGGTGTCTGGGTGGAGACTTAACAATGGGTTGCTTTAAGGCAGGGATGGGGAAACTACAGCTCACAGGCTGGGTCCAGCCTGCAGCTTTCCTTGATCTGGCCTGCAAGGCTTGGGGCTTCTCTCTGTACAATGGAGTGGGCTGGCAGTGGCATTCCAGCTATGCAAAGGCTGGGGGCAAGCTAAGGTAATGCCAGAAGAGTGGGGAATGATAGCACAGGGAAGCTCCATCCCTGCACTCGCTTGCAAGCTCCACCCTTGTTGCTCCCACTGGCCACTCCTGCATCCTTCCTTCTGCCCAAACCCTGCTCCTGCATCTTCCCCCCTGCCCAGATCCCACCCACTAGCCCCATCCCGATCCCCAGCAGCCCCGTCCCTCACAGTGAATCCTCATTTCTTCGCCCTACCCTGGAGTCTGGGAAGACACAAAAGCTATAGCCTGGAGCCTCCGGAAGAGTTCATCCATCCTGGGGGAGGTGGAGAAAGGGAGCCCTTAGGCTCATCACCTCCACCATCTTGTGGGGCTGGAGCATGAGGGGAGTGTCTTTTTTTTTCCCAGCTTCTCAACTGGGGGTCAGATCAGTGAGGGGATTTTTTGCACTTCTTGTGTGTGTGTGTGTGACCCCAACTAGTTTTTCTGTGGGTCAGTGACCCCCAACCCCCATAAAGTTCCATATCACTGTTTAAGGGACAGTGTTGTTGGCTTCTTGGTAACCCGTAAAGCATTATAGAAGCTCTTTTGTGCTGTCTTGGTAAATCCAAATGTTGGAATAGCCACCAGCTTTGGGGACTGGCTGCCCCATTCCTAAGAATTTGGTCCTAATTGAGTACTGTCAATTGCCTCTCCGGGACCCTGTTCACAGAAGTACTAAGCAACTGCAGCTTCCACTGATTCTAATGGAAAATTCTACAGTAATGAGTAATCAGGCTCATGGTGCCTCAAAGCCGGGAACTTAAAAACTGAGAAGCCTCCAAATCACTGGATTCTTTTAACAAATGGGTCCTTCAAGTGCCTGATCTTGCTGTTTTGTTCCCCCACTCCCAATTTGGCTCCCCAATGCTGCAGCTGCTTTATCAATGGTTCAAATGGACACCAGACCTAATTCTTCGAATAGTGGATTTATATGGGTGTAACACCAGGCCCACTGTGCCTAGAAATCCAAAATGTCTAAAACAAATTAATACACCAGAGAAGATCTCTCTGTTCTGCTTTCTCAAACTTGTCCAGTTCCCTCAGATTCTGTAGATTGCATGCTTCAGACTGGGACAGAGGGAGAACTTCCAGGTCACATGGTTCAAGAGCTGAGGAAATACATCATTGGGCTGCTTGAAAGACAGTGCAATATAGAGGTTAAACCTCTCTCATCTGGCACTCTCAGGACCTGACCCATTCCAGACAAGAGAATTTGTGGGACCATGTGAAGTCAGTATTGTCTAGCACTTTACCAACACTTCCACTGTTTACTGGACTCTTAGAAGACATGAAGGCTATGTCTACACTAGAAATCTTTCGAAAGAAATTCTTCCAGAAGATGTCTTCTGAAAGAACTACTTTTGAAAGAGTGCACCCACACACAAAAAAGCATATCAAGAAAGTGATCTGCTCTTTCAAAAGCATGGGCCAGGGATTGAAAAATCAGGCCCCATGAGGACTGCTCTTTTAAAAAAAAAAAAAAGGGCCTGCGAAGCGTTTACACACATTTTCTTTTGAAACAAGCTTTTGAAGCAGGGAGCTCTTCCTGAAACAGGAAAGGAATAACGATTTTGAAAGGAGTGCTGCATTCTTTCAATTTACTTTTGAAAGAACACTTTTTGTGGATCTTTTGAAAGAGTCCCCTTCTTTCAAAAATCTTTCGAAAGAACTTGCTTGTGTAGATGCAGCCTTGGGTAAATTACAGCTAAATAACAGCACAGAGCCCTGGCTGTAAATAAACTTTATGGGACCATGGAAAACTTGGCCATACCCATGATAAATGGTCTTCCAGCTAACAAAAATCATGGGCCGTTTCTACACATTCCACTTTCTTTGAAAGTGGCATGCTAATAAATAGCCTGAAATATGCTAATAAGGCATGGATGCAAATTCCCAGGGCCTCATAAGCATAAGGTCACATGATTTGGACCCAAACTGGGGAGAAGGGGCCTCCAGAAGGAGGACATCCTTCCAGAAGACCCCCCAGGGGCCACGCTTCTACAGGTTGTTTTGGAGTATGAAAGAGCATCTTCCAGACTCCAAATCATATGACCTTATGCTAATGAGGCCCCAGAAATTTGCATCCATGCCTCATTAGCACATTTGGGCCGTTTATTAGCATGAAAGTGGCATGTGTAGAAACAGCCATGTTGTATTACAGATGTTGCCAGACAAGAGCATGCCAGATTAGAGAAGTTAAACCTGTACTGCTCAAAGCGAAGGAGTTTTCTTCTACATTAAGATTTGCCAGTGTGGCAGGTTGCACAACTCAGGTTGTATTTCTGCTCCATCTACACAAAACTGCTTTCTATGGACTGCCACTGGCTTTGTGAAGGGAACAATTCACTCAAAAACAGAAGACACCACTTCCAAAATAAGCATCAGGTTTTTTCTATAAGCCAATTTTAGGTTAGATCCTTTTATTTCCAGCAGGAATTTAGGTAAGTCTCAGGAAGTTAGAAGAACTGGGCAGTTATCAAAAACTGAGTTGTAATTTTAAAGTGTTCTCATACTCAAGTGTTCATTTTTATATCATATTAGTAAGTTTTAAATCTATCTATTTCAAAGTTTACTGACTTGATACAGTTTGGCTTTCACTGTACTTGACATGTCTGATGACTCAATACCCACTATACAAGTCAGTTAGAATTTTTCTTATAACCAGTGGAATAAGGAGATCTCAATTTGTGGAACATTTCTAACTCTTCCATCTCGAAAAGGAAATCAATGGAATGTATATAACAATGGATCATTCAATTATGAATATACCTAGCAGAGAGGACAGGGTTACCGGCTGCAGTAACCATAAGCAATGCAAATGTTTTGAATTTTGCCAAACAAACCCCCATTTTGCAGTCAGATTGTATGATTTGTGCAGGGAGCTTTCTGAGAGACAGATTCTCACTTTGGCCATGAGAAGCTCATTGAGCTTCACAGCCCTCAGTCAGCCTGAACATTCACAAGACAGCCTTTAATTCAACTATAAATATGCTCTGGGAGCCATATAATTCAACAACACACTGACTCGGCTACAGACTAGCAATAGAACAGGCAATAAATCATTCAAGAAAGTCCAAACACACCTCACAAATCTCTATAATAGTGTTACGGCAAATAAAAATAAGAACAGGAAAAGAATGTTACAGAATCTGTCTCTGAACTTTAAATGTATAAAAGGAGAATTGAGGGAGCATTGTATGAACAAGGATGCTAGGTCCTTCTATAATGGTCTACAGTGGACTGAAAAATTAAAGCCACATATGTTAAGATTGGTTGATTGCATTGCAGTTTAGGACCATCAACAACTTCAGTAAACTCCTTCAAGCTCAGTTTTATAGTCATTAAAAGGTGACTCTAGATAGGCAACAATTTAGATTGGGGTGGGGAATCTTTTTTGCACGGGGGGCCCCTAATCCACAGAAAAATCAATCGGGGACTACACACACAGGTGAGAAACTGAAGGAAAAAGTCCCCTCTGACCAAGGCCAGATCAGTACTAGGGAGGAAAAATAATGAAAGATATGCAACTGCAGCTACAATTTTTGCTGCTGTCACTACAGCAGTAGGTCGACAGGAGAAACTCTCCCGTCAACCTCCCTCCCTTCTCACGACTGTAAGGAGTCCTGGAGTCAATGGCAGTGTCCTGGTTGTTTGGTTTAGTGCAGTGCTACTAGGCATGCTAAATCAAACCCTTGAAAATCAAATGTCAGGGCATCGATCATAAGTATAGATGTGCCCCAAGCTTCCAACTGAGAAGGAAAACCCTCATAGATGTGTCCCCACCCTCAAAACTGGAATAAAGGAAAAAAAAAGACCCTCACCTCAATCACCTCAAGCTCCAGCCTGAGGGGAGGTACTGAGGCTCAGGGTTTCCCCCACTCTTCTGGGGGCCTGGGGCAAGTAGCTTTTGTGGCCTTCCAGGCTCTGGGGTGGGGCCCAAAATGAAGAGTTCGGTGTGTGGTGGGGAGCTGCTGGGGAACAGGCTGGGCATATAGGTGAGGGGTCTGGGCAGGAGGTAGGATGTGGTAGCAAGCTGTAGATGGAGGTCTGGGTGGTAGGTAGGGTGCAGGATAGGGCTGGGATGCAGGGCTGGGACTGGGATGAGAGGAAGGGTTCAGGAGCAGACTGAGGGTGATGGTGTGGGGTTGGGATGAGAAGTAAGATCAGGAGTGGGGCGGTGGTGTGGGGTCTGGAAGAAAGGGGGTATGCGGGAGTGTGCTGGGGTGAGGGTGTGGGGTCTGGAAGTGAAGGGGGCTGTTGAAGCAGAGTGAAGCTGTGTGGTCATGGGCTAGATCAAGGGAAGCCATAGCTTCCCCCTTCCTATTTAGATTCTTGCAGAATGACTGCCATGCACCTTTAAGTTGAGTAGGGGTGTTTGGCTGGCTGGCAGAATGAAGGGAACTGTGCTTAATGGTGGAAGTGAGAGATGAAAATTGATGCAAAAGTGCCCGTGTGGTCACTGACTCATCCCAAGTGAAGAAGAGCTTTAAAAGGGGCAGTCCTGTTTTACTCTCCCTTTTTGCATGGAGCAGGCTGAGGTGATTTCCTTCTATGAGGCATATTTTGCAAGAATGCCTTAATGTACAGCAGCTGCAGAAAAGACCCAATATAGTTAAATGCTATGGGAAGGAGCCAATCCCTCTACATTATTATAGCCCTCTTTAATCTTCCTACAAGGGAGGTGCATGGCGAGGTCCTGGCAATAGATCTGAAGGAGGTACAGGATGGAAAAATAGGGGGAGCTGGAGGAAGCCCCCTGGTAATTATGGAATAAACAGGGGTTACTTGCTCTCCCAGACATCTAACAATGAAGTCGCAGATTAATTCCATGTGAAATGTATCTGCCCTTCTTTTGGTACAGTCAGACAAAGCAGTTTGACCAACAAAAGGGAAGGCAGTCTTTCCCATTTCACAAATTCATTGTCTAAGATTGTCAGAGAGCTTTTCCAGTGTCCAGGAACTCATGTGCAACCCGTATGAATGCATGTCTGTATCTTCAGTCATATAAGCTATATCTAAAATTTCTCATCAGCCCTCCCCCATCCTGCACCACAATGTAAGAAAAGTAGTATTTCCTTTTATGGGTCTTAAGAGGGAACATTTATGTTTCCACCATAGTTCAACATCAATCACAATTGCTTGCAATCTGACAGTCATTTTTGGATGGTCACATCTCCAATTTCTTTTCCCAGGCTTTCAAATATCTGGATGTGTGAGATATAACTATGAACTCCATTCTGGCTTCCCAGACTTCTCAAGATATTATAAAAAGCTCACTCAAAACTCTTCCTCTATTCTGTCTCTTGCGGACATGCTCTCACCAACTTATCAAAAACTTGATTGATTTGACTTCGATTAATAAACATAACATCCCAATATTAATTATACCAATATAGGAAGTCTCTAAAAAGAACATTAAAAACATTCCATCCTTCTGAAAAGTACATATAAGCCACTGGGGTTAAAGGCACATTCCAAATTTTCTCATAAAGGAGTCAGATGGATTTTTGTCAAAAACAGGTTGCACCTCACTGGTCTGGCATAGTTGAGACCTGACATGTTCTAAACTAGAGAATTTGCTGGACCAGGGGAGATCCAGAGCTTCCGTCCCAGGCAGCCCCAACCACCCATTCAGTCAGGACTCCAGCCCCCGCCCAGGCTCACTGGGACTGCAATGGATGTTGCTGGACAAGAGATACCATATTTAAGAGGTGCAAGCCATATTAGCAAGCATGCTTTTCATTAAGCATCTAAGAAACTCATTCATGATTTAACTAAGAAATTGATTATATGTCTTCTAAAACATGAAGGCTGGATCTACATGAGCAAGTTGTTTCAAAAGATTTTTTGAAAGAAGGGAGCTTTTTCAGAAGAGCCCATAGAGTGTCTACACACAGAAAACATTCTGTTGAAAGCAAATTGAAAGAACGTGGTGCTCTTTTCGAAATCATTCTTCCTTTCCCGTTTCAGGAAGAGTGCTCCCTTTTGAAAGAAAAGGTGTGTAGACACTCTACAGGGCCCTTGTTTTGAAAGAACAACCTTCATTTTCTATTCCTGGCTGTTCCTTCAAAAGAGTGGGGCCTGCGTAGATGCTCTCTTTCAAAAGAGCAGATCACTCTTTTGACCTGCTTTTTTGAAAGAACAATCTTCGTTTTCAATCCCTGGGCTGTTCCTTAAAAAGAGTGGGGCCTGTGTAGATGCTCTCTTTCAAAAGAGCCCATCACTGTTTTGATCCGCTTTTTTGTGTGTGGACACACTTTCAAAAGAAGCTTTTTCAGAAAGAGTTTCTTTCAAAAGATCTCTGTAACGTAGATGTAACCAGAATGTTTGCTCACAAACAAAGCCAGATATTTCCTTAACTTTTCCAGGCAAGAAAAGATACTGAACAGAAGCCTTGGGCAGAATCGTTTAGTCAGACTGGATGAAAGATATGGAAGAACTTATTTTTAAATGAAAATGTAATTATAAGTAATCTGGGCTGGTTGATTTACTAACGAGTTGGCCAAAATCTGTGCAACTAGTTACTAGACCAGATTCTCATTGATCCCATTATGTTCAAATCTCATTTACTTGAATAGAATTACCCTGATGAGAATAAATGCAACAAGAAGGCCTGTGGCACCCACTTTGTCAGGTCTTTGCCCACAAAAGTTTATGCTCCAAAATATCTGTTAGTTTATAAGGTGCCACGGGACTTCTTGTTATTTTTGAAGACACAGACTAACACGGCTACCTCTCTGATACCTGATGAGAATCTGCCTCACTTTCTTTACTCATCATCAAACAATCAAGACCAGGCAACTACCGAACACAAGAGATGACCACGCGCTCCCTCGTCTGAAGATTTCAAGGGTAACAATGGGCATTCAATTTCTAACTAGTGTTCCCCACTGAATTAAATAAAAAACATTCTGCTTAATACACGAAGGCCCAATTTTCCTAAGCGTTCCAAGCTGTATTCAATTCTCAGTTTGCATAACTACATATTAACGTTCAGAACGTTACAGTTTGGTTTGTAGTTTTCCCCTTTTTCCATGAGTGAAAATTTAGCATGTACTACAATTTGTAGATGTGAATCCCATGTGTGCTCTGTAATCAAAGAATTGAAGCTACTTACACTATCTTTTCTGAGAACAACAAGAAGTCTTGTAGCACCTTATAGACTAACAGATATTTTGGAGCATAAGCTTTTGTGGCAAAAACCCACTTCATCAGATGCAATCTGATACTATCTTTTTTGGTATTCTTTGCTCTGAATTTAAAAGGTACCACGTGACTCTCCAGTTGGAGCCATTGTTTTCAGAGATACTGACCTTTTATGCTGGCACTCCTAGGCAGGGCTTACTTTGTGCCAGGGCTGAACCTCAGCACCTCTGGGTTTGCGAGGTCAGATATGAAATCAAAACATCACTTGAGCACCAACACTTCTTTCATTACAAATTAAGACTGCCACTGAGATAACCTTTCCACACAGGACATTCTATAGCTGCTAAGAAGTGATCACAGAAAGGCTTTTTATAGTCAGCTATCCCCATTTTGTCTCTCCTATTATCTTTGCATCATCAATGGGCAATCTAGGCTACTGAGTGGGCCGCAGCAGTGGCCCTTCTTCATCTCAGTGGGCCACAAGATTGCCATACCCAAGACACTCTCCCAGGACAGGGCAGTTTAGCTAATTATAGTTGTGTACTAGAATTTATGAGACCAATTGAATCTTTGCAGCACTTTGGATGCAGAGGGACTTCAGAGGTCCCATTGTAAATGTTGCGTGCAGTCAGCACACACCTCACTTCACTTGCCCTTGCTTTACATGCATGTCCTTTCAACAATACCAACAGAAAAAAAACTACACAGACAGAAACCAGTAGAACCTGGCAACCTTGCATGTGGGCAACAGAAAACAAAATATCTCATGTGCCACAGATGGGCCTGATGGGACTCATGAGGCCTTTGGACCACAGGTTGCCCCACCACTGCTTTCCATGGATTCTTAAAAGAACAACAGAAGTTCCAGTCAGAGAGCAAATCAGACAAGGTCATTCACACTGTTCGAAGTACAAGATTTAACCAAGCAATATGGCCTCTCACTGAATGAATGATAGAAGGGAACACCAAGAATAATATATGACTTTCTGTATCCCAGAATGATGTTCCCATTACATTTCCAGCATGAACTCCATCACAGTACTAGCTAGTGTTCTACATTATTAAAAGATTCCTCTAAGAAAGACTTAGTGAGATTATTTTGATACATCATTTAATTTTCTGCCACTCCCCTTCCTGATCTCCAGGAAATGACACATGATAAAAGCTGTTGAAAGGTACTTGGAAAAAAGGAGGATATATTTGTCCTTTATGCATAAAGATTATGTAAATCTAATGTAAATTGACTGCCCTTCCAGCTCAGCCTTTATAGGACCAGCAAAATAGCTCTCTTGAAGAGCAGGCCACTTTTATTTGAATTAAATATAAATTTAAATTCCATACCTTAGGCATGGACATTTGACTAACGCTTTCAATTGAGTCACAACACACAACTGTCTTTGTTACCATATCCCTAACTTTTGTTTGATAATATATCCCGAAAACCAATCATTTTTAAAATAACTAGCAATTTTGGATTGGTAGTAGTTTTCTTTCTTTTTCGTTACAATTGCAGTTTTAAAAGGGTAACAGTAGTAGTAGTAGTAGGCATCCTTCAGTCTGCATAGACTATGGATCGCACCCTTTAAAGTTTCAATTGAGGACTTCATTTACAGCGTCTATTGTGACTACGAAGACCCACACGAGAGTGACAGTCCTTGCTGCATCTCTTGCAGATGTAGTGGGTGTCTGGCAAGTCCTTATTGTGCTTTCTGTGTGCTCGCTTCTCCTCTGCTAGCTGTCTGATCCTCATTTCGCCCTTCTGAAGGCCCTTGTGTAACCCCTGCCTCCATCTGCTGCGGTCGTCTGCTAGTTCTTCCCAGTTGTCCAGCTCGATGTCTACTTCTCTGAGGTCTCTCTTGCAGACATCTTTGTAGCACAACTGGGGGCATCCGGGAGGTCTTTTGCCAGAGGCTAGCTCACCATACAGGATGTCTTTTGGAATCCTTCCATCAGTGCATTATCGGATGCTTTCAGAATCAGGAGCGGTGTCAAACAAGGATGCGTGCTTGCTCCGACATTGTTCGGGATCTTCTTCGCACTCCTCCTGAAGCATGCCTTTGGATCTTCAACAGAGGGCATCTTGCTGCACACAAGATCTGATGGGAAACTGTTTAACCTTGCAAGGCTGAAAGCTAAGTCTAAGGTGCAAGAAGTCCTCATCAGAGACATGCTGTTTGCAGACGATGCTGCTGTAGTGTCTCACACAGAAGACCAGCTTCAAAAACTACTGGATCAGTTCTCCAAAGTGTGCAAGGACTTTGGGCTTACCATCAGCCTAAAGATGACAAACGTACTTGGTCAGGATGTTGCTGAATCCCCATCACTCAGCATTGACAACTATACCTTAGAGGTCATCCACGAGTTCGTTTACCTCGGGTCCACCATCACTGACACCCTGTCGTTGGACACTGAGCTAAATAGGAGTATTGGAAAAGCAGCCACAACTCTGTCCAGACTCAGCAAGAGAGTGTGGAATAACAACAAGCTGTACATTCACACCAAAATGCAAGTCTACAAGCCTGCATCCTCAGCACCCTCCTTTATGGCAGCAAGACTTGGACCCTGTATGCCCACCAGGAAAAGAGGCTGAACGTCTTCCACTTGCGCTGCCTCAGGCGCATCCTTGGAATATCATGGAAGGACAGAGTGACCAACACCGCCGTCCTCGAGCAAGCTGGAATCCCAACCATGAACACCCTCCTCAGGCAGCGTGGTCTCTGCTGGCTTGGCCACGTCCACAGGATGAAAAGGGTAACAAGGTGCCTTGATATTAAGAACTCAACTTAAACAAAATATATCTACATGAAAGGAAAATCATACTGGCAATTTATTAATTGCAAACTCATTTTGTCCCTTTAATAAAAGTTCTAGCCACATAATAAGGTAATAACCTTCTCTACAGGCCTTGGGGAAAAGCATTGTTTAGCTATGTCAGAGTCCTTTAAGTCATCAGCTACTTATGCTCTCGTTTAATATTTGATCCTTAAACTAAATTCTCCATAAGCGATGTAACCTGGCTGTTGACAATCTTTAGCTATACTCACTATTCTCCCAGAAACCTGAACATTTTCATTGGGTCTTAAACTCACACAAGATTTACAACATCTATTACCAACAAGTCATCTAAAATATAAATAGTTATTTATTCCTATTTGGAAAGCTACATTGGTATGAAACTGTAACCTTGGGCACATAAACAATGTTAAGAATCTGTTTAGCCTTGATATGTGTGAAAATGATGTTTTGTGTAATTTCTGTTGGCTTATTATAGTATTTAAGCCATTCTACACATTACATTCCATGTCCTCCTGGCTACTAAATACAACATGCTTTTCACTTTTTAATCCTGGTAATTCTGACTGCCATTACTGAACAAATTCAGCATCAATGTTCAATCCTCTAAGTCTGTTTCTGAATGAGACAGCAAATCAATTCTGTAAGCAAAACTAAAGCATCAAAGGATTTTTTCCTAAATTTGGCTACTGCACCTGTCATAGTGTTGACCTGGTAATATATGGGAGAGCATCTGAGAAAATAAGCAAATGCTGAATTGTAAGCTATTCATCACAGTACTGTTGGATTTGGATTGGAGCACCTTACAAACTACCCCTTTTACAGTTGAGGAACTGAGGCACAAAAAGATGAAGTGATTAGCCCAAGGTCATCTAGGAAGCCTGTGGCCTGATGCCATTAGTGCAATATTAACAGCATCCTGCTTAACACTTCCACTAGAGCTCAAATTACCATGTTCTGCATTTTATAATGGCCTTATCTATCATAAAGAAGTGGCCCTTTTGTATTCAGGTGACTATACATGAGCAACAAAAATAGGGAACTTCCAGTGCATAATAGAATTAGCAACTAATAGCACAGTCAAAATGATATGTACCCAGCAAGGAGGAAATATAAAGGGGGAACCATTTGACTCTATGCATGGATAATCTTTATTTTAAAGGAGAAAAATCCCTTGAACATATATTTGCATAATAATTGCCTATATTTTATGGAGCTCATTTCAAACCTGATTACAGGGAAGTGAAAAAAATTACTTGTTAAAGTTGCTTGTGGAAGTGTGCAAAAATATCCTGTTGGTACTGAAATTTAGGTAATAAGCTTTGCCTTGGGCTTTGGTCTTATGGAAAGAGTAAAATTGATCTGTGGCTCTGAAGAACACGAAGAGTTCTCCACCTGATGCAGGCTAACTTAGGGGTACCCTTTCCACCTGTTCATTCCTCCAAAAAACCCTTTCCATCTTTAAAATATATTTTCTTTCCTTGGGGCTAGGGACCTTTAATTCTCCTATTTAACTCCAGAACTTCATATTGGCCAGGTGGTCTATTCTCTCCACAGTCTTCAAAGGAGGGTGTTGAGGGAAGGGATTGGTGCACAAGGGGAGATTTAATTTGACAGTATGTCTATTGTCTAATCACTTACAATAAAACATCACATTTACAGTGAGACAAAAATGCATACTTTGTTGCAATATTAATATTTAAGAACAGAATGCATAGTGTGAATTATATCATTATCCTTTCACCTCTTCTTCCATTAATTCAACCCAATTACAACTTGATTCTAAATGCTTTATGAAATATACTTATGATATGAATGTCATAATTCAGCTAGGCGTGATGCAAGATGGCTCATGCAATATCACTAAAAAGGCTCTAGTTGACTGAACACTATTATCCCATTTGTATGCATTTATCACCTTAAAGATTAAATTACCTGTGTACCTGTAATTTCATATTTGCTGCTTTAGGGTCACACTCTCTGCTGACATTTCAGGAACGGTAACAAAAGAGGCCACAATGCTGATGTCCCATCAACAATAGACAATTAATTGTAAAAAAGCTTAGCTTTCTTGTGTATGTGTGGATACAAAGACATCTGATCATGTCACCTGATACTGGAACCCATCCAGATTTCTGCAGTTTTCCATGAGAAGCTGGGCTGAGTCAAAACCATGAAACGAACATTCGATTTAAGGGTAGGGAGTGATGTAATCCAGCTGATCAGCTCTTCCTGGCTACTCCACCCAAGATGACTGCTTGAAGCAACCAAGATTGCACTGGGAGAAGGAACCAGATCCAGGCTAGAAGGCAAGGGTGCCATTTCAAGAGGGCCGGGGAAGCGGCACCTATACACACCAAGACACCACTTACTCTTTGACCCATTCTCCTGACTATCAGGGAGAAAGGGGGAAATACACAGCATATGTGAATGCCTCTCACTCCTGACTAGTCAGGGCAGGGGGATGAAGGAGTCATTCCCACAATCTGTGGACTTCCTCCTCACTGCAGATCAGTGCTCACCAAGCAGTGGGGATGGTGTAGGGGAGTGGGGCCAAGCAGGCCTGGCACTCTGCCCCTCCTGCAGGGAGATTTAGGAGGCAGTTCCTCGCATTCTTTCCCTGCTGGCAGTATAGGGCCGTGACCTGGCACCCCACCCCCTATTCTGCTCGGCAGGAGCAGAGAACCCTGAACAGGTACTGCTTCACTATTGATGAGTACACAGGGCTCTACAAAAGGATATCCCAGCCTTTTCAGCTGATAGTCTTTGTTTCCAATTTGCTCACAGAAATTTTTGAATAATTGTTATAACTTCAAAAAGTCCAATGGCACCTTGTAGACTAACAGATTCTGGACTTCTCATTGTTCTTGTGGACAGAGACTAACTCCACCACTCTCTGACACTTGTTATAACTTGTCATCTCTAGTACTTTTAGAGCTGAAGGATATGTACACTGTCTGGACCTCACTTCCTGACAAAAGGATCAATTATTTCCTGTAATACTGACAAGTGTTTAATTATATTTTGCAGGAAACACATAAGACCATCAGCATATGCTCTCTATTACCAATACACTTACTTCCTGAATGTCTGATCTCTTATGCAAATGGCTCATGACTAAAATCACATAACAAGCGTGGTAAGCGACACATGTATTTTTATATTTCCTCTCTATAATGATATTGGCTCTGGTTTTGCAACATGTCCACAAAGGAACGCTTTCGGATTTGTACAGATTATTTTGATCTCCATATGCAAGTGTCTCCCTGAACCACGTTTCTCCAGTATTCTGAATGTAAATGGGTGTCCGTCAACTCAAATGCCTTTTCTTTATCTGGGAGTTAGAATATAGGTTCTTTCCTAACTGTATCAAAACAAAAAAGCAGTCAAGCAGCACTTTAAAGACTAACAAAATAATTTATTAGGTGAGCTTTCGTGGGACAGACCCACTTCTGAAATGGGACTTCTCCCTGTTTTCCATTTTAGTAGCATATTACTAATTCTCTACCTTCCCTCTCTCAGTCCTAAATAGGATTTTATTTTTAAGAAAACATGCATGGTCACAGATCTGGATCATTTCATTCCTAACATTAAAGATTTCAGGTCACAGGCCTTTTGATATCAGGATCAAACTATTTTACTATAGGGTTTAGCTGTTTCAGAGAATAAAGTGGTGTTTCCCCCATTAGTCTGCAGGAACCCATCAAATATCCGTCCTGCCCTGTTCTCCAAATATTGTGTCCAGAATCTGAGCTCTTTGACTGTGAGCTTTTCACCAAGTTGGTTAGAATCCAGCAAAGAGCTTTCTGTTGCTCTATGCAGATGCTCCTGCTTTTAGCTGAGCACCATTTCCAGCACAGGTAGGTACAATTTAAGCTCTCTCAGGGGTTAGCAGAGATTTATTCTTTGTGCCAGTTTATCCCTTAGGATTTCCCAGGCAGACTGCCACTTGTGTAGTATCAATTGTGCTGATTTTGTGATGTGGACAAAATGATTATTGAAATTTTAAAAAGACCATAGCTAGCACAGGGGAACTGACAGCTATGCTGGGCCTGGGGGTAGCATTGGGCGTGGGTCTACACTCCCAGACGGGGCTGTGCTGAGGGCAGACAACCCTCAGCACCTTCCAGACTGTGGCATTCTGCCCCCCACTCATCACCACCCCAGCACTTCCTAGAGTGCACCATGTGGCACCCCGGAAGCCCTAAGAGTTGGGCAGTGATTTACAGGCCCTGGGGCACCACCACTGCCGCAGCAGCAGAGCCCAAGGGGCCATGGGACAATTGCCCCTTTCCCTACCCTGTCGGTGGGCCAGCAGCCAGAGTGCAGGCCAATTTGGAAGGAAGTTCCTAAAGTTGACAGTTCCAGACATATGTGTCCAAGTAAAGCCGTTGCATTCTAGAACATTTCACTGAACTTGGTTTCTACCCCAAAGGGATTTACTCTTATTTCAGGATACTTTAAAAACATGCAGTGATTTTAGATTTATCTTCTCCATCAGACAGTTCACCAGATT
This sequence comes from Carettochelys insculpta, assembly GCF_033958435.1. Lineage (NCBI taxonomy): Eukaryota > Metazoa > Chordata > Testudines > Carettochelyidae > Carettochelys > Carettochelys insculpta. The sequence goes on from NC_134148.1 coordinate 20,907,933, forward strand.
TAGCAGCATATTAAATGATCACTGTAAACCCCTTAGATTCTGTAATCATGGGGCATTTCTTCTGAGTTCATCACAGCACAGTCCTTCAAGAAACCCACTATATTCAAAAAGACCCCATGTTTGTTTTCCCATTGAACCTAGAATCCAACACCTTTCTTCACCTTTTCTTACCTCCTAGTAAGAAACGGAAGGTTGTTTCCTCTTTGAGAATTTCATGCAGGCCATTCCAGAAACAGAAACCTAAAACTCAAGTCATGTGGTTACAAATAAGTACACAGATAGATGATCAGATTAACGCTGAACAAATGACCTGTAGGACATGTTTAGTGTGAGACGAACATGTAGCTGGTCAGAAACTGTAGCAGAACTCATGTTTACCTCAACTTTAGAGACTGAATTAAAAAAGACATTGCATTGCTAGTGGCTTTCTCTTTTTCCATTCATTAAAGTCTTTTTCAATTCAATGTAACTGAAGATAAGATGAACCCATTGACCTGTTGTGTTGCGTAGGTGTAACCCAAATAATTTACTATGTGCTGCTCTTCCTTGAAGCCTAAATAAATGGAAAGCATAAAACTCTGTATGCACCCAGTCTAAATCCCAGCGGATTTAATGAATTTTTTTAATTTACTTTAGTGAGCTTTGGATTAGTACCTATATATATATACACAAACAGAGACAGAGAGAGAGAGAGAGAATGCGCTTTGGTATCACCTCAATTAAAAGTATAAGCAAAGTATTGTGGGTCACAAATAATTTTTCCCCACATAGTATATTAACAATGCAGTGAGTGCCATACTAATAAGATGTTTCTTATTGAACACCTGAAAGTTTTAATGTTTCATTTTTACGTTATATAAAAAATCCTCCCAAATTTAAACTCTATACAATTAAAAGTCTATGTTTTCTAGACAACTGCAATCTAGAGGTATTTCTGCACGGTCAAGTTATTTTGAAAAAAAATGGCCATTACCCTGACATAACTTTGCAAGACTCTACAAGATGCAACCATGGACAGCGTATTTTGAAATTGGTAAACCCCACTGTACGAGGAATAGCGCTTATTTCAACATAGGTATTTCGAATAGGCTGTGTAGACAGGGAATGAAACCGATTTCAAAATAAGCCATAGTGCATCCAATGGCTGTATTTCAAAATAGGCTCAATTGTGTCTTGACATTTGATTTTGAAATGCATTGTGTGTGTAGCAGTATTACTTTGAAATTGGCTAGTCCAGAAAAATCTCTTACAATGAACAAAAGTGCTTTTTTTATGTTTAATTTTCTAAAAGGTGCTATCTTTTTCCTTGTCATTAATTCAGGATTAATTTATTAAATGGAATCAGAGGGCATGTTTCTAGCAAGGTTTTTATTTTACTTTTCAAGACAGACTTTTAGACTGGTAAAATCAGGCCGGGCAAATAATTTAAGTTTTTGCAATGACTCTCCTGGCTGCATTTTCCTTCTTAGTACAATTTTCTTGATACTACAAGAATAAAGATACTTTTCTCCCTTGTAAGTGCGGTGTCCTGGTATAATGGGTATGAAGAACACAATGTTTACTACTGTCAAGGCTGACTCCCCACACTGACACGCTGACTGCAGAAATTGGGGGCCTGCAAAAACCTTAAAAAATACCTTGCCTCTATAGGCTCTGCTTATAAAAAAGCTCCCCAAGGTCACAGATTCCTTGACCCTGGTGTGTAACCACCACAAAGTGAAAAAGCCCCTCTTAAAAATCCAGGAAGATACACTTGGATATCTCCCTGGGGGGTAACCCCAATGCTTCCCCTTTCCTTATGAGATAGTTTGGAAACAAAGAGCTGTAATCTGACCGCTGACCTTTTTGGCCTAGGTATATACACAGACACTCCTTTAGGACACAGGAATCAAATCGCTGCCTTAAAAAGTGATTTTTTCACAAAACAAAACATATTGAATTACCAAGAAAGTAAATAAGCATATTTGGTTGCTAGATATAACAAAACAAATCAAAACGTTCCGACTGGAGCACAAAGAATTACTTCCTTGGTATTCATCTTGTAAGTTACAGAGTACAGGGGAAAAAAAATCACCTACCAGCCTGAGAAGTTCCAGACCAAATCCAAAATAAAAATGACCTCATTATGTCTAAACAAACATTTCCTTTCTACTTAAATATCTACGCTCTGATTATGAGATGGTCAGGATATTTACTGGATTTATTCATCCTGGGCCATGTCTACATGTGCCCCAAACTTCGAAATGGCCACGCAAATGGCCATTTCGAAGTTTACTAATGAAGCGCTGAAATGCATATTCAGCGCTTCATTAGTAAACTTCGAAATGGCCATTTGCGTGGCCATTTTGAAGTTTGGGACACGTGTAGACATGGCCCTGCTTAAGCATCTTGTCTGTGTCTTTCTGCTTCAGCACAGTACAAAAGACTCTCTCAACAGGCCACTTCTTCAATTCAAATGAAACCTCTTTTCTCTCAGTGGCTTCCTGACTCCTCCGATACAGAGACCCAGCCCATCTCCTTTGCTCATCCCTCTACATAATATATTATATGCTGTTTACTATGGTAAGGAGACAAGAGGTGGACATCTACTCTCAGCTAACATGTCTGCAGATCCATATTACATTTTGGACACCAGAGCTACATCTACACGTGTATGCTACATCGAAATAGCTTGATTATTAAATCAAAATAAGCTATTTCGATGAATAGCATCTACACATCCTCCAGGGCTGGTGCCATCGACGTTGGCCAGCACCACATCGAAGTATGCGCTGCAGGGGAGCGTCTACACGCCAAAGCGGCCCACTTCAAAATAAGGGTGCCAGGAACAGCTGCAGACAGGGTCACAGGGCAGACTAGCACTTCCCGGGCAACAGCTAGTTCGAAGTAGCCGGCACGTGTAGACGCGGCTCAGGAGTCAAATTCTCTGCCACAGAGCCCGAGCGAAGTGACTCACTCTCTTACATGAACCATGAAATGAAAAGCAGCTGTTAAGGTGGTATGTTGCCATTCAGTCATTTACTTACATATGTTCCATGACTTCTGCAGAGGAACTGATCTTCTAGCAGAATACAAATATCATTGTAATTCAGTGCAATCTACTCTCAGGTCAGTATGTTCCATATTGTGCCATTTGGACAACCCCCTCTCAAAGGGGGTAGTATAACACCCAAAGAAGCAGATCGCAGATGTGCAGTCAGTGAGCAAACTGGGTGACAGAGCTTTATGTGGTGCAGCTTACTCATACATGTTCACAGGTGGAGTCAGAGATCAGCTCCGCCTGCCATTCCCTTTCTCCTCTGTGTCAATGTGTACTGCAAAAGGAGCAGTCCCTGCAGTCTCCAGAATGCAGTGCGCATACATTTATGAGGCCCTTGTACAAGCCATCAAGAGCAGGAAGGCTGCAAATGCCATTCTTCACTGTGTACTCAGCCAACTGTGCTCTAATGCTAGGCACAATTCCTTTCCCTCATGTAGCATTCTCCAGTGTGTTATCGACAGTATAGTGTACAGTGGCGGCTTAAAAAACACCCGGGGGCAGATTTATAAAGAAATCTAACGGATTTGTGTTCACACCTGTCATTGACTGTCACTGTGACTTCAGTGCTTTTCAAAATGCCAGCCCAAAGGGACTGATGGATAATATACTCCACTTGACTATTACATAGTCAGGTCAGTGTCTTTATTGGAACATCTGCCAGGGAACTGGTTAATCTGCAGGTGGTAAAGTGGCAAAAGGTGAGGACTGTGTCTTAATCAGAGTATTAACTAAATCCATCTTGTTGGGGAGTCATTCAGCCAAGGCATAAATACAATTTTTAAAACCAGATGCTAAAGAGGAACGAAATTCCAGGCAACTGTCTTTTAATACAAAAGTTATGGCATGAACACTAAGGAAGAGGATATAAAGTTGAAATTCTGGGAATATCATTCTCACTCATGTATTGTTATCCAGGGCAGGAGTTTATTTTATGATTACTCTTCTGACTTCTCCCTCCCTCTTGTTCCTTGACTGGGAAATAGCTGCTCAGGGAGACCTGCTGTGGGAACAGAGAGAGAAGCTGCAGGAGGAAAAGCTGTCTCTCCCTGCCCAGACACAAGCAGAACATGCAGCTGGGCTGTAAAATTAAGGCAGGGGATCTGCAGGAAGTCTCTGAAGCAGCTGGTTTCACATAAGCTTTGTGGGAGATGATGATGAGCTGTAGGCAAGACCCTGAGATGGTTTTAACCCTTTCCTCTGCTTCCTATGTACCTTTGAATGAATGGGCCATGTGTTCATTTGGAAGGAGCTGTTATGAGCCTTTTTAATTGGCTGCTGACCACAGGCATCTAGAGAGGATGGTCAGACACTCTTCCCTGCCTGTGACAGGTGCCAAATACAGTTTGGTCTGTTGTGCTAGTGCTCCTGGAAACAGGCATGGCTACCACGTGGGAATCCACTTGGGAATCCCCAAAGGTGATGCACTGGTGAAGTACTGAGAGGGCGTATAAGGCATTGGTCACCATGGAACCATGGCTGGATGGTAAGAATAAGGGCTTTGTAGCCTGGTGATCCAGTCTAAAGCAAGGTGAACTGCACAGTGGAGGCAGGGGCCTGCCACTTACAAAATGGTCCTCAGGAGAGAGACGGGGGATGAGGGAAAGTCACAGGGGAAGTTCACCCCTAATGCAACAGTGATATTCCCTGTTTTATAACCTTTCCTAAAGCTGTTCTTTTGCCCAGTCTCACTCCTACCTCTTATCGCTCTCCCACGTGTGATTTTATTAACTGTGTTTCTTCACAGATGCATCCTCCTGACATTTTGAGAGACTTTCTGGGGGATCAGCTGTCCTTCAATCAGACAATTGCAGACTTTGTTATGATGCAAACTATATGATGCCCCAGTCTTGCACTAGGACCTGCAGTGCAGTCACAAAGCAGGAGTTAGAGTTATGATCAGACCTTCACTCTGAAATAGTCAGCAACACTGAGAAGCTTTAATTGCAGTTCAGTGATAAGACTGAACACAACAAAAATTTATGAAACTCAGGAAATGATGGCTCCTGTTTAAAAGAACAGGTAGCTTATTCCATTTATTTGGATTGCAAAGCCACCAACTTACCTTGCCTAGTCAGTAAAGACATTAGGTAAGAATGGTCAGGAGTGGGCATACCATAGGTAAGACTGACAAGCTGGGCAAGAGAGTGTGTTTAATTGCACCATCTTCTGCTGGTGATAACGACAAACTTTCAAGCTACACAAACCTCTACTTGCAACGACAGTGCACACATAAGGCTGGAAATTCATTTCTCGCTCCAAAGCTGGAATGCCCAAAACACAGCTCCAAGGGCACATGACCTATGAAATACTAATTTTGGATGCTGGGGAAAGCTAACATCTGGCTCCAATAATTGTACTTCCTGTGGAAGTGGTAACAATGATTTATGCCCATCTATGTATATTATTGTATATATATTACTGTAAAATATATGCACTAACATGACTCAAGGAACCATTTGTGTAATCATTAAATGAATGACAACGTAAGAGCCAAGAAACAAAGATGCAATACATCCATTACTTAGTAATTTTTATACCGAAATCCTTCACAAAACCTACAGTCTGTTAAGCATTTCATTATAAAGAAATTGAATCAAAGGCAATTTCAGCAGCCATTTTGCTGTACAATTAAATTAAAATTGACGGAGGATTAACTGAACAAATAGATTGTGTCAACGTAGGATGTGTAAAAACAGGAGTAATAGAGAAAAACGACTATGATGCTTCGTATAAAATCACCTCATGTAGTAAATAGAAAAAGCAGCCACAGATAATAAAGGAAGCGCAACAGGTTTCAGTTAAGGCGATAAAAATAAATAGGGTGACCATTCATCCTGTTTTGTCCAGGACAGTCCCATATTTCAGGTGCCAGGAAGGGGTCCTGACTTATTTAACAAAAGGGTTAATTGTCCCATATTCACACCCCCAGCTGAGCTGCCCTTCTCCCAGGTCAGTGCAGCCCCAATGGCTGGCTGGAGACCACATGTAGCATGTACTCACCGGCCCCATGTGCTCGCAGCAGAAGGAGAGGGCGCCAGTAGTGGCCATGCCATAGGTAAGGCAAGGTAGGTTGGGGCGGGGAGGGTAGTGTATGTCCTCTAGTCCTTTTCAAGATCTTAATGGAACCTGGTGCCCTCGGCAGCCACCCTTTCTGCCAGGGAAAGGCACCCCCACCAAGGCAGGGCTGCAGCTCCATCTCTAGCTCCCAGTGGGCTGGGGAAGCCAGGAGCCTCATTGGTGTGGGGGAAGCCTCGTTCCCAGCACCTGCAGGCCTGGGTCATCTGGCAAACCCCCCCCACTTCTGCAGGGCAACCTCCCCTGCAATCATGGAACTCTCCTGGAGGGCAGCAGCCCTGTTCTGGCACACCATGGCATGGGACAGGAAGGGAGCTGAACTTGCTTGGTAGCAGCAGCCAGGAAGCTGCCTTCTCCTCCCACCTGCCAGGTGTCCCATATTTGACCTAGAGAAATATGGTCATCCTAAAATAAAATTATATGTTTTGACAAGAAAAAGGCATTGGGAATGACTTATCAAATACTAGAGCTAGGTTAGTTGTATGTAAAGTTTAACACATTTATCATTGTTTGCCTGATTCACTTTCATTTCCTAATTTTGACTTACATCTGAGAAATTACATCAGCAAATGTTCTCTAAAAAAGTGAAGAAATTAAGCATTGTTTTTGTGTGGGCATCTGGGCATAAGAGCATTTTGTATCATTTGACATCAGTTTGAAATTCCATTTGCGGGGGTTCCATTCTTCAGGAGGAACGCGTGACCGAGATACAAAGTGTAATGACTCAAATGCAGCAAATTCAGCAAAATCCAAAGAGATCCCAGCCATGGCACGCACTTCTGCCTACACCTGTTTCTCTACTCAAGTGCTTGCAAAGGCCTAGAGTCCCTGTGCCAGAGAGGTATAAAAGGAGTTTCCCTACGTGGGCTTGAACTCCCCCATGTCCAGGTTCCACAATGGGGCTTGGCCTCTTAGTCCATGTGAAGACCCTGCCCTTGTGTGCCTGCCTACTTGCTTCTGGGTGGAGGAAAAGCAAAAGGCCAACACAACAGAAGTCCCTCCTGAAGTCAATAACAAGTAAAACAACAACTGAACCAAAAAGATGAATGAGACAAAACACAAAGAAAACCCTTTAAACTTACTTATGGTAAGATGCACGCTTACAAATCATTTTATAATGGTTAATGCCATTGGTGTTCTGTGACCTCTGCTTATTATTCTAATCACAACTGTGCTTCATTACTGCTTCAGGCCACCCCAAAAGTGTGTTGTGCTCATCTGTTGTCTCCTGTTATAGGCTGCTGCTATACTACTATTCTCTCGTCGGAGGCGCCGTGGTAATGAGGCAATTCGAAGCAGGCTAATGAGACGCTAACATGCATATTCAGCGCCTCATTAGGATAATGGCAGCTATGCAAACAGACTTCAAACTGCAGATTGACAGTGTAGATGGGGGCAACTTCGAAATAAGTGCCCCACTTTGACATTCCCTTACTCCAATCTAGTTCTGTGGGAATAAGGGAATGTTGAAGCGGGGCGCTTATTTCAAAGCTGCCCCCATCTACACTGTCAATCTACAGTTTGAAATCTGCTCCTGTAGCTAGGACTCCTGCCCACACTGAGAGCTATTGTCATGGCCACTGTGGGTATGCACACAATGATTAAACACCCATGGCTGGCCCACATCAGCTGTGGCGGGCTCACAGGACACAGGCTAAGGGGTTGTTTAATTACAGTGTAGATTTTCAGGCTTGAGTTGGAGTTAGAACAACATGAAGGAGGAGGGTCCCTGCGGCTGAGCTCTGGCCTGTGCCCAAATAGCTACACCACAATTAAACAGCCTGTTAGCTCAAGCTCTGTGAGCCTGGGCAGCCACAGGTTTTTAATTGCAATGTAGGCATACCCTGTGGCACCATTATCAATATGCATTTCTGAGCTCTTGCTTTGAAGGGAAGAGGCTCCCTCTTCAAGCCATTTGTTGTGGCTCTTGAGCATTCCAGCCATCCGCTTGGTCCTCTCCTTCCATTTTTAGACATGGTAACAGATTTTTTTTTAAGCACATCAACATCAGTGAGACTCTGGGTAGATTCTAAACTGGGATCAAGTCAAGACTAGAAAGAGAAAAGGACCGTTTTCTCATCAGCCACTGGCCCTGGCTCCCATGGGTCTAGCAGCCTGCACCTGCTGTCAGCTGCTGGCCATGACTCCCCAGGTGTCCTAGCAGGCTGCAGGTGATCACAGCCACCAGCCCTGGCTCCCCGCTGCCTGTGGATCCCAGCAACCTGCACTTGCTTTCACCACCACCCCAGCTTCCCACCTCCTGCGGTCCGCCTGCTGGGACACATGGGCAGTGGGGAGCCGGGGTCAGTGGCTGCAATCAGGTGCACACTCCTGGGACCTGCAGGCAGAGGGAGCCAGGGTTGGTGACTGACAGCAGGTGCAGGCTTCCCAGACCTGCGGACTGCCCAATGTGGGATGCTGCTGGATAACACAACTCCAGTTAAGAGAGGTAGATCCTATATTAAAAAAAGGACACAAAACACAATGTATATTCAAAAAACAATTGTGAAGTGTCTGTATTTTTTCCATTCTGTGTTAACATTTTTACCAACTTTAACATGATTAAGAGACATGCAAAAAATCCTCTTTGCAAGTCACAAGGAAATGAATTTCAAAGTTAACTACACAAATTGCATCACGTGAATGTGACTTGTAAGAATGCAAAGCAGAGCATGTTATGATTCGAACAAAAGTCTTAATTATAAAGCTGATTTAGGTGCTTTGACATCTTTGTCAAAGCATAGGTCTGGAGTCTGGAATAGAAACAGCTTTGAAACAAATATAATCTTACAAAAAATACACACATTGCTTGTATGAAAGGGGCATGAAAAGCCTTAAGTATCTGCTATTCACATACTTGTTTCCCTATTCTGAAGTGACAGCATGATACAAGTGACATTTTCTTCTCTTCTTCTGCGCTAAGAACACTCAGGAAAAAAAAATCAATCACATTCTGGATGAGATTTTACCAGAGCTTGTTCTCAAATATCTATACCCAATTAAGCAGTAATAGGGTCCAAAAGTGATTTACACCCATAGATTAAGTGTCGAGTATCATGAATCAGTGATTTTTAATGGCAGAAATTAAAAAGTCATCAACACAGCTGAAAGCTGAGGATCTGGCTTCATCACCCAGCCAAGCATCTCTCCTACTTCTCCAGAGAAGGATGCTGGTGTATATCTGGCATCATAATGAGTTCATTCTATTAGAACTCAGTTGGCTTATAAGAACATAAAAATGGCTAGTGGATCAGACAAATGGTTCATTCAGCCAAATATTTGGCATTCCAACAGTGGCTGGGACCAGATGCTTCAAAGGGAGTGAACATATCAGGGGAATTCATCAAGTGATTCACCTTCTCACCCAGCCCAAGAGGCTGGCAATCAGAAATGAGCACCCAGAGCATGGAATGGGTCTTTGACTATCTTGGCTAATAGATATTGATGGATGTATCCTTCATCCTTACCTAAGTCTTGTATGAATGCTGTCATCCTCTTGGCCTTCACCACATTCTCCTAAAATGGAATTTCACTGGTTTGCTATGTGTTGTATGAAAATATATTGCCTTACGCTTGTTTCAAACCTGCTTCCAATTAATTCCTCTGTGACTGTACAACTGGCACTGTTATTCTCCCATTGCATAAAGGTGAGGGGAAGAAGGGAGGGCAAGGCAAAGGAAAACAGACAACACTTGCATGATATAAAGCCCACCTCTAAAGGGTCTCCCTGTGCTGCAATGTACACAGCTGGGGGAAAGAGGACCTACTTCTGCCCATCTCATCACTTCAACAGCTTCACTACTCTTTCTTGGCCCCAAAGGCTAATTCCTGTCAAGCAGTGTCTCAACCTGAGACAAGATAGTTGAGCTCAGCCCTGGCCAGCAGCAAATGCTGCAGGAGTTAAAGAGCATCAATGGCCACATGCCCCTGACCCAGCCCTATAAGACATAAGGGCTGAATGCCCCTTCTGGGGACATGGAACCACATCCTCCTCCCACCTTGCCCCAGGGCCCATGGTGGCTGTTGGCCCTGCTGGTAAAGACTCAACAGCTGTCACCCCCTTCTCCTGCCAAGTCTATTATTCTTTTTTTTTAAAAAAAAAACCAAAGTCTTATGATTTTAAACTAATCTCATAATATGAAGCCTGGATCATGATTTTTGGGCATGAATGCAAGGCCATTAGGTCCTGACCTCAAACTCAAAGGGGGCCTCACATTTAGACACTTATCAATGACAAAAATTTAACAAGTTTCACAACCTGTTTTATGTATGTCCCTCGCTAATTAGTGCATTTGCATAGAAAAAAGGTTCTGACTTATTAATATGCAAATATTCAAAGTAGGCCTCATTCTTTTTGGTGCCTTTTTTGTTTTCACGCATCATCATTTTTTATTTTTGTTATATTATTTTTGTTTGTCAGGCCTGAGTGAATGTAACGTGGTGCTACGCTGAAGGAGCCCTCTCTGCAGATGCACAGGTAGTTCACTGTCACCTCTGTGCTTACCACACTTGGCAGTGCTACTGGGAACTCCAAGAGGTGCTACATAGCAATAGGTGAAGAACCTGATTTGGACAACCAGGGTCTAAGGACTGAATTGATCACTATTTCTCCAGCTTTTCAACAAACCATCAGATGACACCACTGAGTAACTTGGGGCAGATAGGACTCAGAAATGATAAGCTTTGTTTCCTGGGGGCCATCATCTGAGGCAACCATGTCACAGCTTGTCAACCAGGCTTGTTTAGTTTGGAAAAGAGAAGATTGAGGGGTGACATGACAGCGGTTTTCAGGTACCTAAAAGGGTGTCATAAGGAGGAGGGAGAAAACTTGTTCTTCCTTGCCTCTGAGGATAGAACAAGAGGCAATGGACTTAAACTGCAGCAAGGGAGGTTTAGGTTGAACATTAGGAAAAAGTTCTTAACCATTAGGGTGGTCAAATAGTGGAATAAATTGCCAAGGGAGGTTGTGGAATCTCCATTGCTAGAGATATGTAAGAACAGGTTAGACAGATGTCTATCAGGGATGGTTTAGACCGTACTTGGTCCTGCCATTGGGGTAGAGGACTGGACTTGATGGCCTCTTGAGGTCCCTTCCAGTCCTCGTATTCTACAATTCTATGACATTACTGCGGATGTGGCTTAGAAATGGGGAAATGAGAAAGCACCAAAAGCAATCAAACTCCAATAATAAATGATATGGCTTGCAAAATGCATTTGCAATTAATGGTATTTTCAATACAGCTTTATTACATATTTGCTGAATAGAATATCTCTTGCAAAAAGTTAATTTTAAATGTTAAAATGAAATACATCATACTGTTTGCAATCTCATTGTTCGTTCTGCTTCTTTCCAAAGAGAAAGACCCACTTCTTCAGACCATAGGCAGACCAGAACAGACTCAATATTTAAGACACAGAGAACCAAAAACAGTAAGCATGGAGGACAAATCAGAAAAAGGTAATCAAGGTGAGCAAATCAGAGAGTGGAGGGGTGGGAGGGAAGATCAAGAATTAGATTGAGCCAAGTATGCAGACGAGCCCCTATAGTGACTCAGAAATCTCCCATCACGATTTAAACCATGTGTTAATGTGCTGAATTTGAATATAAAAGTCAGCTCGTCCACTTCTCTCTCTAAAACAGAGCGATAATTTCTCTTCAGTAACACACATACCTTGAGGTCATTGACAGAATGCCCCATTCCATTAAAATGTTGACTAACTGGTTTGTGGATCTGGAGTGTTTTGATGTCTGTTTTGTGCCCGTTGACCCTTTGTCTAAGGGAGTTAGAAGTCTGTCCAATATACAAAGCATCTGGGCAGAATGCTTGGACAGACTGAAGAAGTGGGTCTGTCCCACGAAAGCTCACCTAATAAACTATTTTGCTAGTCTTTAAAGTGCTACTTGACTGCTTTTTGTTTTGATAGTGTATAGACTAGCATGGCTTCCTCTCTCTTACTTTCCAAAGAGAGTTTATGTTTCTGAATCAATATGAATTGCAGCAAAAATGTCCTACCTAAAACTGATATTATGGCAAGACATAATCCTCAGAACCCGAATAAAATCACCCAACAAAACAAATTATTAAATTAAAATTAAATTATATTGATGAAAGTTGCACGACCCTTGAAAAGGTAAGTGTTCCTGTGACTCAGACATCTAAACAAAACTGCTCCAGAGCCAAATCTTCAGACACTGTAAAGGAGCTCACTGATTTACTCCAGCTGCAGGTCTGAAGATCATATTTTCCTACATTAGAAAACTAAGTTACAGAAGCGCATTGTAATAAGAAGTGCCTACCTTCTGAATAGCTCTGGTCTATCTTGCTTTTGCCAAACTCCTTATGAAACTTGATCTTTATTGCTAGGAAAGAGTGGAAAAAAAACTAATTGACAATGAACATACATAAGGTAACAAAATATGATCAAAGAATATCAGCTATACAGTGATTAGTGTATGTACGTGGTATTGCTTAGGTCTTTAACTGACCCCCACCAGCTGCCCTGACCCCCACCCCCTCAGACTGCTGGCTGTGTGAGTCAGGCCCAGCTCCAGGGTAGACTTTGCCCCTCAGCTTGCAGGCTATCTGGATGGACTGGCTCCAGGGAGATGTCCTCCCCCCAACCATCAGCTGTTTCTCAAGCCCTCCTGCAGCCTACAGGCTGTGTGGATAGGGCCTGACTCCAGGGGGAGCTGCCTCCTTCTAGCTGCCATCAGCACTCTGCCTGGGGGAGCAGGTTCTGGGGGCTGTTTCCCCTCCAGCCATCCTACATGGCCTGCAGACTGTATGAGGGATCCCAGGCTTTGGGAGCTGCCCCCGGCCTCCAATTGTTCCCCATGGCCTTGCCTCTGTTGTGAGTTGGCCAGGCTTCTGTGGGCTGCCACCCCCTCAAGCTGCCCTCCCCATGGCTTGCAGAGACTCACAGATGCACAGACACACACACACTCTAACATAGTTAGCTAGCTAAATAGATCTAGGCAGGTCCAAAACCAGCTCTAATGGCATACATAAGAATAATAATCATGAGGTTTCTGTACAGAACTAGACTTGGCAAATTGTTTTCCATATTTAATTTTACTCAGGGTACAATATATCCAACTTTCCTGGGATTCTTACTATACTTTCTGAAGTTTAAGTTTTGTACAAAAAATTCTCTGGCAACCACTGTAACAGATGTTACTATCTTGAAAATGTAAAAGCTGGTTCAGAAAGGCTGGCAGACTCCTCCAAGCACTGTGGTGTGAGGAATGTAATTGTTTCAGCATCATTCTTATGAGCAGACACACAACTGATATAACCTCCCTGTGTCACAGCAAGCAATGAGTGATGAAACAGGGGAAAAGCTAGGTCTCAAAGAGGTGTACAACACCTACTATTCCCCAAGGTACAAGACTCAATTTCCACCCCCCACCCCATGTATAATGGCACCTTGTTTCACATGCTAGGTCAATGGGAATTATGACCAGTCATAGAAACAATGTTACCTACTGTTTCCTGTGTGTCTGTATTTTTAATCAATTTCCACACCTGTGTTTCAGCATGCTGTTGAATTTTACCTGATTCCAGCCTTTCATCTCTTTTCTGTTACTTTCGCTCATGCATTTTTCTTCCTGTTTAGTTACTTATTTTATTTTTCCTTTTCGTCCCCCAGAAGCCTCTATCATTATCCAAATTTTAAAGTCATGTCTGTGTTTCCATTAAAGCTGTTTTCACTATCAGGTACCTCTCTGATTTCCTTCCTCATATCCTTACCTCCTCTGCACTCTCTGTTCTTTGCCATTCATTCTCTCTCTCCCTCCTTTCCCTCAAATCCCAAAGGAAACAATCATCTCCTACTCCTCCACTTCCCCCTCCACTCTGACTATCCATCAAGCCTTTCTTCTCAATCCCAAACTTTCCTTCTAACTGAAGGAACCCTGCTCCCCTCCCCCACTCACCTCTACTCCCCAGTGTGTCCCACTACAGATGGGGCCACACTAGGTCCTCCTATCGGAGGGGCTATACTAATGTGGCACTTTGGAATATACTAATAAGGCATTTTCATGACTATGCAGTGCCTCATTAGCATAATGGAAGCCACACATGCTTCGAAACTGCCAGTTTCAAAATGCATGCCGCCCATTTGCGACCGGGTGCTGGCAAACAGGGTGCGTGCTAACAGGAGGGAGTTTGGAGAGGCTCTCCTGGAGGAGGAGAAGGAAGGAGCAAACTAAAGCACCTTGGGGTAAGTGGCTGCTTATATTTGGAGGTTTTGGGCTTGTGTGTTTGTTTGGAGTTTGGAGTTTGTTTGTTTGGAGTGCTGAGCTGAGTGTGTGTTTGTTTGTTTGAAAGGCCGTGTGCTCAGGCAGGCAGGCAGGCAGGCAGGCAGTTGGAAGCTGATTAGGTTTGAATTGAAACACCGTGTGCTGATTGGCTGAGCTGTAGGCAGAGGGAGGAGCTATCAGGGAGGCTGAGCACTTAAACCCTGCTAGTAAGCGACCAGGGAGCTTTGCGACCGGGTGCTGGCAAACAGGGTGCGTGCTAACAGGAGGGAGTTTGGAGAGGCTCTCCTGGAGGAGGAGAAGGAAGGAGCAAACTAAAGCACCTTGGGGTAAGTGGCTGCTTATATTTGGAGGTTTTGGGCTTGTGTGTTTGTTTGGAGTTTGGAGTTTGTTTGTTTGGAGTGCTGAGCTGAGTGTGTGTTTGTTTGTTTGAAAGGCCGTGTGCTCAGGCAGGCAGGCAGGCAGGCAGTTGGAAGCTGATTAGGTTTGAATTGAAACACCGTGTGCTGATTGGCTGAGCTGTAGGCAGAGGGAGGAGCTATCAGGGAGGCTGAGCACTTAAACCCTGCTAGTAAGCGACCAGGGAGCTTTGCGACCGGGTGCTGGCAAACAGGGTGCGTGCTAACAGGAGGGAGTTTGGAGAGGCTCTCCTGGAGGAGGAGAAGGAAGGAGCAAACTAAAGCACCTTGGGGTAAGTGGCTGCTTATATTTGGAGGTTTTGGGCTTGTGTGTTTGTTTGGAGTTTGGAGTTTGTTTGTTTGGAGTGCTGAGCTGAGTGTGTGTTTGTTTGTTTGAAAGGCCGTGTGCTCAGGCAGGCAGGCAGGCAGGCAGGCAGTTGGAAGCTGATTAGGTTTGAATTGAAACACCGTGTGCTGATTGGCTGAGCTGTAGGCAGAGGGAGGAGCTATCAGGGAGGCTGAGCACTTAAACCCTGCTAGTAAGCGACCAGGGAGCTTTGCGACCGGGTGCTGGCAAACAGGGTGCGTGCTAACAGGAGGGAGTTTGGAGAGGCTCTCCTGGAGGAGGAGAAGGAAGGAGCAAACTAAAGCACCTTGGGGTAAGTGGCTGCTTATATTTGGAGGTTTTGGGCTTGTGTGTTTGTTTGGAGTTTGGAGTTTGTTTGTTTGGAGTGCTGAGCTGAGTGTGTGTTTGTTTGTTTGAAAGGCCGTGTGCTCAGGCAGGCAGGCAGGCAGGCAGTTGGAAGCTGATTAGGTTTGAATTGAAACACCGTGTGCTGATTGGCTGAGCTGTAGGCAGAGGGAGGAGCTATCAGGGAGGCTGAGCACTTAAACCCTGCTAGTAAGCGACCAGGGAGCTTTGCGACCGGGTGCTGGCAAACAGGGTGCGTGCTAACAGGAGGGAGTTTGGAGAGGCTCTCCTGGAGGAGGAGAAGGAAGGAGCAAACTAAAGCACCTTGGGGTAAGTGGCTGCTTATATTTGGAGGTTTTGGGCTTGTGTGTTTGTTTGGAGTTTGGAGTTTGTTTGTTTGGAGTGCTGAGCTGAGTGTGTGTTTGTTTGTTTGAAAGGCCGTGTGCTCAGGCAGGCAGGCAGGCAGGCAGTTGGAAGCTGATTAGGTTTGAATTGAAACACCGTGTGCTGATTGGCTGAGCTGTAGGCAGAGGGAGGAGCTATCAGGGAGGCTGAGCACTTAAACCCTGCTAGTAAGCGACCAGGGAGCTTTGCGACCGGGTGCTGGCAAACAGGGTGCGTGCTAACAGGAGGGAGTTTGGAGAGGGGAGTTTAGAGGGGGAGCTTGGAGGGAGCCAGTGACTTACTTCTGTTGCCCTTAAACTAAATCCTTTATAACAACCTCTATCTGAAACATTTAATTAACCCTCGTATATAACTAGAGTAGGAAATGGAGGCAGAAGCCCAGCAGCAGAGTGGGGGCTATCCTGTTTATTGTGTCGAGTGCAGTATGTATGACTACCTACCCTGTGGGCGGGTGGCGTATGTGTGCGCTCGATGCAAGGAGCTCCTGGCCCTCAGAGACCGAGTGCGTGCTTTGGAGGCCAGGGTGGCTGAACTGGAGGAGCTAAGGAAGGCAGAGGTGTTTGTGGATGAGACTTTCCGGGACATAGTAGGGCTGTCCCACCTCCAATCTGACAGTCCTGAGGCTGTTATGGAGGATGAAAGGCTCAGGGAAGGAGAGCAGTCAAGGGGAGCAGAGGGAAACCATCCCGTAGTTGGGACCCTCCTTCCAGAGGGTGATGTTGTATCCTCTCGTGCCGAGGACACTTCTCCGGGGGAGGGAGCGCCAGCTGTTAGGAAGAAGCAGGTTTTAGTAGTGGGGGATTCCATCATTAGAAATATAGATAGTTGGGTTTGTGATGACCGGGAGAACCGTATGGTGACTTGCCTGCCTGGTGCGAAGGTTGCGGATCTCTCGAGGCATCTAGACGGACTTATGGGCAGTGCTGGGGAGGAGCCGGTCGTCGTGGTACATGTTGGTACCAATGACATAGGGAAGGGTAGAAGAGATGTTCTGGAGGCCAAATTTAGGTTACTAGGAAGGAGACTGAAATCCAGAACATCTTTGGTGGCATTCTCTGAAATGCTTCCAGTTCCACGCGCAGGGCCAGATAGACAGGCAGAACTTCAGAGTCTCAATGCGTGGATGAGACGATGGTGTAGGGAAGAGGGGTTTAGATTTATTAGGAACTGGGGACACTTTTGGGGTAGGGGGAGCCTATACAGGAAGGATGGGCTCCACCTAAATCAAGGTGGATCCAGACTGCTGGCATTAAACATTAAAAAGGACATAGAGCAGTTTTTAAACTAAGAGGTGGGGGAAAGCCGATTGGTGCGGGGGAGCACCTGGATCGGACGGAGACTTCTCTTACACGAGGCTCCATAGACAGGGATTCCCTAGAAGTTAGTCAGATAGGGAACGTGGGAAATAATATATGGGCAAGATCGGATGTGAAACAATCGTGCATAAAAAAATCCACCACGTCTGTGAAAGGCGGACATATAAATAGTGGTAGTTTTCTAACATGCTTTTACACTAATGCTAGGAGTCTGTCTAATAAGATGGGTGAACTGGAGTACCTCATATCAAAGGAGGAAGTTGACATAATAGGCATCTCAGAAACATGGTGGAATGAGGACAATCAGTGGGACACTATCATACCGGGATATAAATTATATCGGAAAGACAGAACAGGTCGTGCGGGTGGCGGAGTGGTACTATATGTGAAGGATAATATAGAATCAAATGAAGTAAAAATCCTAAAGGAATCAAAATGTTCCATAGAATCATTATGGATAACAATTCATTCCTCTAATATGAATATGGCATTAGGAATATATTACCGACCACCTAACCAGGACAGTGATAGTGATGCTGAAATGTTAAGGGAGATTAGAGAGGCTATCAAAATAAAAAACACAGTAATAATAGGAGATTTCAATTATCCCCATATTGATTGGGTGCATGTCACCTCAGGACGGGATTCAGAGATTAAATTTCTTGATTCCTTAAATGACTGCTTCTTGGAGCAGCTAGTACAGGAACCCACAAGGGGAGAGTCGATTCTCGATCTAGTCTTGACTGGAACGCAGGATCTGGTCCAAGAGGTAACTGTTACTGGACCGCTTGGAAATAGTGACCACAATATAATAACTTTTAATATTCCTGTGTTGGGAAGAACACCGCAGCGGTCAAACACTCTGGCATTTAATTTCAAAAAGGGGAATTACACTAAAATGAGGAAGCTAGTTAAACAGAAACTAAAAGGTAGAGTAATTAAACTAAAATCCCTGGAAGCTGCATGGAAACTGTTTAAAGACACCATACTAGAGGCCCAACTTAAATGTATACCCCAAATAAAAAAACACAGTAAGAGACCTAACAAAGAACCACCATGGCTAAACAGCCATGTTAAAAAGGCAGTGAGAGAGAAAAGGGCAGCTTTTAAAAAGTGGAAGTCAAATCCTAGTGAGGAAAATAGAAAGGAACATAAACACTCCCAAATTAACTGTCATAATGTAGTAAGAAAAGCCAAAAAAGAGTTTGAGGAACAGCTAGCCAAAAATTCAAAAAACAATAGTAAAATGTTTTTTAAATACATTAGAAGCAGGAAGCCTGCTAAAAAAGCAGTGGGGCCCTTGGATGATAAAGATATAAAAGGAGCGATCAAGGAAGACAGTGCCATTGCGGAGCGATTAAATGATTTCTTTGCTTCAGTCTTCACGGCTGAAGATGTTACAGAGGTTCCTAAATCTGAGCCAGCCTTTTTAGGCGACAAATCTGAGGAACTCACTCAGATTGAAGTGACATTAGAGGAGGTTTTGGAATTAATTGATAAGCTGAATAGTAACAAGTCTCCAGGACCAGATGGCATTCACCCAAGGGTTCTGAAAGAACTCAAATGTGAAATTGCGGAGTTATTAACAGTGGTTTGTAACCTATCCTTTAAATCCACTTTGGTACCAAATGACTGGAAGACGGCCAATATAACACCAATATTTAAAAAAGGCTCTAGAGGAGATCCTGGCAATTATAGACCGATAAGTTTAACATCAGTACCAGGCAAATTAGTAGAAACACTAGTAAAGAGTAAAATTGCAAGGCACATAGAAGAGCACGAATTGTTGGGCAAAAGTCAGCATGGTTTCTGCAGAGGGAAGTCGTGTCTGTCTAATCTATTAGAATTCTTTGAAGGGGTTAATAAACATGCGGACAAGGGGCACCCAGTGGACATAATATACCTAGATTTCCAGAAAGCCTTTGACACGGTCCCACACCAAAGGCTTTTATGTAAATTAGGTGGTCATGGGATAGGAGGAAAGGTCCTTTCATGGATCGGGAATTGGTTAAAAGACAGAAAACAAAGGGTGGGAATAAATGGTAAATTTTCACAATGGAGGGGGGTAACTAGTGGTGTTCCCCAGGGCTCAGTCCTGGGACCGATCCTGTTCAACTTGTTCATCAATGATCTGGAAAATGAGGTAAGCAGTGAGGTGGCAAAGTTTGCAGATGACACCAAGTTGTTCAGGACAGTCAAAACCAAAAGGGATTGTGAAGAACTACAAAAAGATCTCAGCAAACTGAGTGATTGGGCAGCAAAATGGCAAATGAAATTTAATGTGGGTAAGTGTAAGGTAATGCATGTTGGAAAAAATAACCCAAATTACACGTACTACATGATGGGGTCAAATTTAGCTACGACAGATCAGGAAAGGGATCTTGGAGTTATAGTGGATAGTTCTCTGAAGACATCCACGCAGTGTGCAGCGGCAGTTAGTAAGGCAAATAGGATGTTAGGAATTATTAAAAAAGGGATCGATAATAAGACAAAAGATATCATACTTCCCCTATATAAAACTATGGTACGCCCACATCTCGAGTACTGCGTGCAGATGTGGTCTCCTCACCTCAAAAAAGATATATTGGCATTAGAAAAGGTTCAGAAAAGGGCGACTAAGATGATTAGGGGCTTGGAAAGGGTCCCATATGGGGAGAGGCTAGAGAGACTGGGACTTTTCAGTTTGGAAAAGAGGCGATTGAGGGGCGATATGATAGAGGTATATAAAATCATGAATGGTGTGGAGAAAGTGAATATAGAAAAATTATTTACCTTTTCCCATAATACAAGAACTAGGGGACACCAAATGAAATTGATGGGTAGTGGGTTCAAAACTAATAAAAGGAAATTTTTCTTCACACAGCGCACAGTCAACCTGTGGAACTCCTTGCCCGAGGCGGCTGTGAAGGCCAGGACTCTATTAGGGTTTAAAAAAGAGCTTGATAAATTTTTGCAGGTCAGGTCCATAAATGGCTATTAGCCAGGGATAAAGTATGGTGCCCTAGCCTTCATAACAAGGGCAGGAGATGGATGGCAGGAGATAAATCACTTGTCTTCTGTTCTCCTTCTCTGGGGCGCCTGGCATTGGCCACCGTCGGCAGATGGGATGCTGGGCTTGATGGACCTTTGGTCTGACCCAGTATGGCCATTCTTATGTTCTTATGTTCATGTAGCCAGGGAGTGGGCCTTTTGAAACAGCCCCTGATTTTGAAAGCTCCCTCTTCCCAAAACCAGGTGGGAAGAAAGGACTTTCAAAATCAGAGGGCTGTTTCAAAAGGCCCCTGGCTACATGTGTGGTGTGCATTTCGAAATTGGCAGTTTCAAAGCACACGTGGCCGCCATATGCTAATGAGGCACTGAAGACTCATGGAAGCACCTCTTTAGCATACTACAAAGTGCCATATTACCATTGCGCCTCCAAAAGGAGGGGCTAGTGTGGCCACAGCCTACATGATTAATTTTGCCCTGTTATATGGCATATCTCCTCTTCAATCTTTTCCTTCCCTTTAATGACTACGTCTTAGGTGGGTTCTGAAATCCATTTGTTCAGTGATCTCATGATTTCTGCAGGGGAGAGGAGCAGGAGGAGGAGACACAGTAGAAGGTTTTTTTTTCCAGACTCCAGAGTGTTGCAGTAACATTGCTACTCCAATGCATGCAAGATGGCAAAAATGCAGGTGGCCACTCTCCTAGGCCATAAGCTATCCTTCATGTTTTGGGCTGAGGTGTCTGACAACCAGGGAAGACTAGTCAAAGAAGGGGGATGGGAGGCAGTTGTTTCCCCACCGATGACAAAAAAACAA
This sequence comes from Carettochelys insculpta, assembly GCF_033958435.1. NCBI lineage: Eukaryota > Metazoa > Chordata > Testudines > Carettochelyidae > Carettochelys > Carettochelys insculpta. The sequence continues at coordinate 20,928,921 of NC_134148.1, forward strand.
GAACCCATAAAAGTATGATTCTACCTTAAGTCTCGGGAGCAGCACAGTGAGTCAGAAGACGAGTTCTATTGCTGGCTCTGCCCCTGACCTGCCATGTGGCCTTGAGCACCTCAGTCGGAGATCTGCTTTCACAGTATATATGCAAAGTTACACTGACGGACAAAAGCAACTTCTGTCTTACATACTGCAGAACCAAGATAGTTCAAAGGGAACAAGCTGCACTTTATTCCTTCTTATGAATCATGAGCAGCAGTGTCAACTAGTTATTACTTACCCTCGTGTCATGGGAGGCCTGTTTTACGCACTTGTTACAAGAGGTGCAAGTTTGTCACGCAGAACCCTTCCGGGTAAGACCACGCCTTGACCCCACCTCAGGAAAATCAGGTTTCACTAAGACTACCTACAGGACTCAGAGTTATACTCGCAGGCCCTTTCAGTGATTGTGCATACTCACACATGAAGGGCCTGCCTTTATAATCTTGCTTGAAGTTTTAACATTTTTAATGGGAGCTGAGTACCTAACTCCCTTGGCTTTCCAATAACAGCAAGAAATCTAAATTCTTCAGACTATGAAAATTCTTAGCAATTTTTCAAATGTCTTTCCAGTTACAAAGCATCATCTGAGCCTCTGCAGCATTGCCCAGTATCCATAAGCTTAAGGGAGACAAACAATATCAGAGTAACATTATATAGTTAATTTACAGTTTTGTCTTAGATCAGAAGTGATTACTATTTTGGTCACCTGCATAATCTCTGTATTTTAAATATCACTACAGTATCTCAGACTTTGTTTTAATATCAAAATTATTTCAAGGCTACAAAAAGACAAAGAAGCATCTAAAATACCACACTTGTAGTTTGTCCTTTAAAGGACAGGTCTTTTTGTCACTCTTCGTAAGGTCTTGGTCTCCAATCCCACAAGGACTTATTTATATACTCCACTTTATGACTGACTTCAGCATGCTTAAACTTAAGTCCAGGCATAAGTATCTGCAAGATAAATATATGAATATTTATCTCAGAAAAGATTTTTACAGACAGGTTACAAAGCCCTGCAAAACAGGGGAAACAAGAAAATGCTTACAAGAGTGCTATGTGTAGCCTATAGCCTAGCCTCAATCTGTTATCCAACTAGCAAAGTTAAACTGTTTTCTAAAATGGTAAACACAATGTTATGACACAATTTATGTGCTAGAAGAAAAAGGGATAAAACAATGTCAGTGAAAAGGAGAGAACTATTTTAAGCATGATCTTCAGCAATTTAAGGCTGACAATCACAGGGTATATGAGAAGTCCAACACCTACAACTTACTCTAAAAAACAGTCAGATGGGAGCCCTGTTCTCATAAATGCTATGCAGCCAACAGCTCCTGCTAAAGTGACTGGGAGCTGCCAGGTGTTCAGTATCTGGAAATTGAAGCAAAGAAGCTTGATTGCCTCCTGCCTTGATTCTTGTGTAGTCCTTCACACCTGCGCAAAGTGGGAGTAAAATGATACTCAGTCCAAGCTGTCACAGCAATGGCAGGGGAAGAGGCATACGTGAGCAAACTGCAGTTCTGAGATAGCTCCAATTCATCCAAGTAAAAGAAAAAGTTGCAAAGAGGAAAAAAATTAAACTGCTTGTATACCTGTTGGGTTCTAAACTAACCCTATCAACCCAATAAAAGTACCTAGCTTGGCTATTGTTGTAGTTCAATTAAAACCTCTGTTCAATGCTTAGCTGTTAGGTGTTAGAATACAAAAAGGTTCATATGGAGAAGATAACTCTCAGAATGCCTTTTTTAATCTATCAATGGTGTGGTCAGGATTGCAGGATATTACGGAAGAAGAATGTGCTCAGAGAACAGTAAGGGAAAAAGATCAAAGGGCTGGGAAAACTCTGACATGAAGAGAGATTGAAAAGATTGGAGTTCTTACCTTAAGGCATGTCTCCTGTAATGCGTACTGCACAGCTAGCTTGGAGGTATGCACTGGAGATCTAGAATGCAGCGTTAAGGTCTACATGGACAGTGGGCAACGTGCTGCAGTTCTGTAGATTTACATGCTACCAGGTTGCTCAGTGTTTGCACAGAAATTCCCATAGAATGGAGATGAATAAGAAGGCAGAAATATGGCACATAATGAATGGGCTGGAGTAGATAAATCTGTTTTCAATGTCTCATAACACAGCAGCAAGGGGACATTCATTTAAATTAAAAAATAGGAAATGTGAAGCTGACAAAAGTGAATACTTTTTGTATTCATTGCCACAGAACTTGCTGAGGCCACGAACTTAGCAAAAGGTAAAACAGGATTGGATATTTTCCTGGATAACCAAGAATATCTCGATTTATCCTAATTAATGACAATAAACATTCTGGAAGGGGTATCAAACCTTGTGCTTAAATCAGTTGCCAGTTGTTACAGATGAGGATGAGACTCCCATGTGAGGAGCAGACTATTCCACATGTGCCTTTCTGTTAGTATGACCCAGAATCACAATTCCTGTGTTCTATGACACAGAGGATTCCCTTAAAAACTTAGCATTTACCAACCCAGGTCCTCTATGCACAGTACAGAAAAATATTTAAAGGTTACTATTTCTTTGCTATTTCTATTGCACCAACAGGCTGCTACATGCCTTACAAACACGTAGAAAGGTGTTCACAATACTTGGCCCTATATCAAAGGGGTAAATAAACAACTATGCCCTGCCCCCAATTCAACTAACATGTATCTGGGTTACAAAAAGTTGTATATCCCTGTCAAATGGCAGAGATTTATATAAAGAGTCTATATTCCACAAAAGCAAGTAGTGGCAGGAACAGGAGGCAAAATGATGCCCCAAAGTTGAAGATCAGAATAATTGTTTGGCTTTTTAATTGCTTGTTAAGTCATATCTTCAGACCTTTGCAGAAAGGAAACCTGGTTTATAAGCACTTCATGGAGTTCCAGGTATGAGAATAACCAATAATAGCCAATAATGCTGAGCTACTGTAGCGTGGAAAATGTTCACTTAAACAGCATGATGGCCTAACCAAATCTCCCAGTGAAGCAAACAGTCTTTGCCTTTTAAACGTATGTTTCAATGTAGTTTATGTTTACACATAACTGTCCCTTTTTAATCTGAGCAGTTTGCTAGTGGTCAGGATCTTGTGGGCGGCTTCTATTAGGAGAAACTGATGGTGGAAGATTGTATCAAAGAAGTACCTTTCTGTTTATTTACCACAAATACAAAGTCCTGCTTTTTTGGAACATAGTGACAGTTAAACAACATGAAACATATCTTTGTTCATCGTTCCAGCCCTCTTTATAACCTGTGCTTTGCACAAAAACCACATTTTCTCTCCCTATTTCTTCTCAGTACTGGAAGCGAAGGTGTTAAATGAACTAGCTGTTTGAACTGAACGCATAGGGCTAAGTAGTCCCTTTGAGGCAAAGGCCCTAGGTTGAGTGGATTGGAATTTGCCTATTATACCACAATCACCTCCTGATTTCCCTGTTATGCAGAAGGGCCATGCAGACTGCTCAATTTTTTGAGTAATTAAGTTTGCTCCCCATCAATGTGGCTGACCCGACTGCTAGGCTGGAGCAGAGAGGAACTTCCTCACCCTCTTTGGAGCGATGTATTTCACCTGGAGCATTCAAAGAGCACAATCTCTTAGATACCCTGAACCCAAAGAGTGAAATTATGACTAGTTCTTATGTAGTAGCTGCAAGGGAAATGGGGGCTATTTTTACCCAACTCTCACAATCCCATGAATACACGTAAGGGCCTTTTGCAATCTGGCTTATGGAAAGCTGAAGGCATATGATAATAAGAAGACAGGAAAAATATGGATTGTGGAGCTTTATGACATTTTTAATTAAGAAATTTGTTTTCTTCTCAATTAAGTTAGCTAAATACATTAAAATTAGTCCAATATTTCAACAGTGATTTGCATTTTCATGGCATTTTTGCAAAATTAAATGTCATTAAGGATTTTGTTGCAACACTGTTAATTATAGAGCAGCCAAAGCAAGGCTGTATGCAGACAAACAGCGGCGTCCTTCAAAAGCTTATCTGTTTCCTCTACACAGCCCTGAACATCTGCATCGATTTCTGGCATTAACAGTAAATAGTTAATCTTGTCAGCTTTGAACATATAATCGAAATAAATCATGCAAATAGGGCACAGTTATCCTGATTCTATTGTTCTTCTCATAAAGCAAAACCACTCTTTTAATTGCTATATTTTCTTTTGTACAATATATAGGTTGGGTTTTTTTTTCCATCCAGAATTCTGATACTTATGACAAAAAAATATGGATGCATATTTGCTTTGGGGCCTAAGGAAATCTCTGATTCATAGTGATGAGAAGGAGACTTATGTGGGGCTGGGGGACAGGTTTTTTTCCTTTCCTCTGAAGCATCTGTTGCTTGCCACTGTTGGAGGTATGATTCTAGACGTGATGGAGTTTGGATCTGATCCAGTCTGGCAACTCCTCTGTTTCTGTGTTGATTTCTCAGTCATTTTGTTTCCTCCCTTATTACAAGGGGGGAAACCCCAAAACCTTTTGCTTCAGTTCATGGTCAGCTTTCCTATTAAACTATCAACTGAGCTGGAGCATCACAGCGTTTCAAGCAAGAAAATACTGCGGCTGCATTTTTCAAAATCAAGACCCCCTCATCAAACATTAGTAAAATAGGATGGATAAACCAGGGGAGAAGGGGTTGGGTTCTGAAATGTGAAAATTTTAATCCTGAGGAGGCATGAAGTAGTTCACATGAATAAGATGACTGGGGATCTGACAAAATTTATATAGTTTCTGCCTTTATATTTTACTCGCGATATCTTCAGCTTTTTCTGAATATCACTCATCACTAGTGGATGTGCGTGAGTGACAATGACGGAACATCAGTATGATGTGTTGGTGTAAGTCATGGGAGCTCTTGTGAATACCAGATACTTGACTTTTCACTACTGTTTTGCAGAATAGGTCTAAATAATAGTGGCAAGAACACCTGTGGTTGGTATCCATGACAGCACCCTCTGTTGCTAGCACTGATGGAGCTGGATCAGTGATACCACAGTGGGTGATTTTTAGATAAACTAAAAGTCAGCAAAAGCTTTTACAGTCCATGCCAACCTGTAATTTCTTCCTAGAGGTGTTGAAATAATTTCCAATATACCTAGAAACAAAACCAAGAAAAATCTCATGAGACCCTGGTCTCTGACAGGTTCCGTCCAATTTACAGACATCACTGTTTCATGGGAGGTTTGACTAAGCATCCAAATGTTGAATGTTCATTCAAAAAGAACCTTCAAATTATGGCCCAAACACTATAGCTATTCCTTAGTTTCTGCTCAGTCCCATTGATTTTTGATGGTTGTTTTGTCCCAAAAGCAACCAGATAAAAAATTCAGTATTTGTTTTTTTCCCTGGTTTCTCAAGCAGGTTATCCATGTAACCGTGGGTTGTTAACTGAATTACCCATCCCTTATGTACACAAGCTCATGAAAAGGCTGGAAAATATCAGATAAAACACCTTTGGGATAGTTCCGTCTACTATGTCCAGTCAATGTACAATTCTATTGTGGAAATCTGTGGTATCTTTCAGTTTGTAGATATCAGGAAACCATGAGCTTTTATGCATTTGTTGGAATCTCACTTCTGCTGCAGACCCATCGTAAGCTTCAACAGACAGATTTTTCTTTTGCTATCATCTGTGTTGAAATGGGTTGGTCAGAATGGGTTCAGTGTAATGAAAATGCTATTTTTAAAATGAGTTTGAACTCAGGCATCTTGTATTCCTAGGGATAAACCAAGATCAGGTAGAAGCAAATGGCATTGTCCCCAATACACGTGTATTAGAATTTGGCCTCATGTGCTTTAAAAAACACTGATTAAATTCTAGGGGCAAATCCTGGCTCCACTGAAATCAATGGGAGTTTAGTTAGTTAGTGAAGTACTCCAGCTTTAGTTAGTGAAGTGCTCCAAATCTGTTTAGGATCACAATCAGTTTGAATAAGAAATGACAGGTTGAACCTCTTAGGTCCAACAACATCTGCGGTCTGCCACAATTTAGTCAGCCAGATGTCCACTTATCATGGGTGTGGCCAAATTTCCTGTGGTCCCATAAAGTTTGTATACCACCACCATGGTTGGTTCTCAGTGTTCTGTGCTGTTATTTATCTCTAATTTACCCCTAGATGTCTTCAAATAGCCCAGTAAGCACTGAAAATGTTGGTAATGCTGCTAGACAATATTAACCTCACATGGTTTGATGAATTCTCTGGTTCTGGGCCAGTCAAGACCCAAGGGTACAGTGTTGAATGAGGAGGAGAGTCCAGGACTGTTTCTTACTGAGAAATGGTTCATCCATAGGGGTGGACTGGAGGCCAGGTGTGGAAATTTCAAAAGCATTTTCAATTCCCTCTCCACAACCTTTGAATTTTTTCATGCTTTATGTAAACATTTCATGGTGAAAATAGGCAGAGAGGTATAACACAAGTTATCATTTAATAGTCCTGAGGAAATGCTATAACTGTTGCATTTGGAGCCATAATAAAATTGCAGAATTCCCTCAGAACCAACTTAAGCTCTTTTGTTAGCACTACTGTGAAATAGCTGGAGATATATTAGCTTTACATGTTATGACAAACTAAACAACCCCTAGGGCACAGTATGACTGAAGTATTGTATTTCCTGCATTCTCAAACTAGAGTGCTAAAAGAAATTTCCTTTTGTATACTTCTAATGATTGGCATAAAGAGCAAAGCCTCTTGCACAGAATTTACAAGTGAAGTCTATATGGATTCTTATTGGGATTATCTGACATGATATGTAAATACAGTCGGGGGTGCACAGAGGTGTGATGATATTTCTGGGTTAACTACAAAATTTCCCAGGAGTACAAATCTCCTAAGACTACTAGATTTTTTCATCATTTAAATTCTTCCAGACGTTGGCCCTTCACAAAGTCTAGATGTGTTCTGGTGGTTTCTGCTGAGGAGCTATTTATTTTAACTACTGAAGTACGTCACTTTGATAAGGCATTGTTTTATATCTCAAAAGTAGGTGGGCAACTTGATTAATATATGCTGGGGGGGACTGTTCAGGTAAACAAGATATCGCCTAATCTTCTCCTACTGAACTATTATGCTATAAAGTGTGCATCACTTAGCTAGAGACACACAGATCTCAGCTTTGGGTTAGTTAAGCTCCAATTCCTAACATTCAGAAAGTCATGAACTGGATACCATCTCCTACCAAAACCCTCCCCTTTTGTAAAAGAATCAAACAAACAAAGAAACCCTCCAAAACAAAATTAAGCAGGTTGAAAATTGTTGCTGGTAATCCTGATGTACCATCTCCTATTTCCTTTTGATACTACACACCCCACAAAAGGGAGGTGCTTCTGATTTATTTTGTTTAACTCATAAATAGGAAATAAGCATATCACAAAATTTTATGGGCACAAAGTAGCTTCCAGTCTTGCTTGAGGATGTAGAGAATGCCACAGTTGATCTTGATAACTAGGCAATCCTAATTTAAACTGCATTATCTTTTCAGAGCTACAGTGTTATTTTCATTCTCTCCCCAGTCTCAGTTATATAAGGCAGCAAAAAGACACATAATTAGAGCAGACAGATTGGCAGGATCCAAAATGAATGTGGGGGGAGGAGGAGATTGGAAGCTCAAAAACACATGGTGGTGTCAATAAGACAGCAACAAGCTAACTAGTTTCTCTAATCAATCTTGAATTCCACTGTGTCATCACAACAATCATCCTGTGGTATCTACATGGAGAAAACAAGGACTGATGGGCACTTAAGGGAGTTTTAAGATGCACTCAAAATCATGCCAATATTAAGCACTGCACAGCTACTTGGCACCTTGTTTTCAGCTATTTAAATCCCTTCTAGTAATTTTGTCATTAAAAATTGTTGCACTCATAAGATTGACTCACCCAACAAATAATATTAGGGATTGATTTTAGAAAATATACCTTTCAACAAATTTAGAGGAGGCTTCTTTCTGTATGAAACTGTTTTCTTAAAACTATCCTCTATAGTGTCACATCTCCATGGTCATAATCTCAATATAATTTTTTCAGTTGTGATTTATAAATATCAGAGTTGCATATGCATAACACATTTAAACATCATTGGAAACTGAACTTTGATTCTGATGGATTTTTAAAAATTTTGGTAAGGTTCAGGGGTTGGAAATGAACCTTCAGATATAAATCCATCCTCCTGGTTTCATAAGGTCAAATCCAAAAACAGAAGGGGCCTAAGTTTTCAGCACCAATTCAAACATTGCAAAGGTGTCCAGGAACAATCTCACAAACCTTACATCATTCAAGAAAAATCATGCGAGATGTTTACCCTTTGAGAGTGAAATCTCATGTGAACCTCTCTAGAAGGTGTCATTTAGGTTAAAACCAAAACTTAAAACTGACATCATTTTAAAACTTCATTAAATATTCCAGACCCATTGTAAAGTGCATCTGTAAACAATCCACTTTATTTTGTGATGCTAAAACCAAATGGTATTTACACTACTATAATTATCTCTTAGTGAGTTTTGCTGAATAATTGTGATGTGTTAAGGTGACTCCTGTAGGTGTTACATATGTTATTTATATTTTTATCAGCAACAATAAGGACAATTTACCTTTCTATATCCAATATCTTAGGGGGTGGCATTGGTGCTTTATTACTACTAATCTACCCATTGTACAGATATGAAAACATAAGACTCTATGCACCTCCCCATCTCCTTTTCCCCACCCCACAAAGTTATAAAGGAGAAAATTTATCATTGGGAACCTTAAAACATTTTGTTTTGTTTAAACATCAACCCTTTCCCTCTATTTTACACCAACCTATCAATAAAGTAAAAGAAAATCACAAAACATGGGACACATGCCCCATCACAATAATCTGTCCTTATGCACTGAAAAGAACACTGTGGCTATCCTGTGCGACTATAATGGACACTGCTCATTGCCAGCTACATTCATTCTAATCTGATATTCATCACAATAACAAAATCATTATTCTGTAATTTAACGTATTCAGAAATGTTCTAATGCAGTGGGCCCTTTCAAAAAGTTCAGTAAGTATTTTTTGACACAACTGGCCATTCATTATTCGAGTTAATGATCATTACTGAAAAGTGTTAGATAAAATAATTATTATTCTTTGGTTTATATTTTACTGCTTTAAAGTATAAAACAGATCCTTTCATCTGCTTTAGTTGCTTCTATTTTTCTTCTTTCAAGCAATTCAAACTTGGCTTTATTCCCAAATACATCTTTCAGAGCTGATTGGTTTCACTTTAAAGGCTGGACATATATATGCCTCAAAAAAGAGGTTTCTTTTCCACTGTAGAGATACTAGGTTTAACAACATGATTTGTGTACCCCAGCTAGTTGGCCTAATCACAGGCCATTGTTTCCACAACTCAAAATAATTCAGGTTAATGGTATCAGGTTATCTGATAATTACATCCTTTTCATGTTAGCACGGCAACTGAACTTTTGGCTTTAATTCTTTTTGGCCAGTAAAGGGATACATGATGTTAAAAACAGACCCCCGCAGATGCTCATTTTCATTCTCGCTGGTTCTTATAATAAATATTATTTCCTTTGTTCTCTGGAATTTAAAAACAAGTCACACAAAAAATAGGTCATTATGCTGGCAGATGAGGTAGACTGTGGATAGCTGGTGTCTAAAATATCCCTCAGATAATCCGATATACTTCACAGTAAACTCTGTCTTAACCGGCATTCTCTCATCTGGAACTCTCAAATAACCAGCATTTTAACCATAAGTAAATTGTAGTTATATTTTCCATAAGCACAGTATAGTGAAAGTAAATACAAATAAATACAGCAAATACAGTACCCCTGTGTCTACAAGTGCCCCTTTCTCACGAAAGGGACATGTTAATGAGTGGGTTTGAAAGATGCTAATGAGGTGCTGCAATGCATATGAAGCGCCTCATTAGCGTAATGGTGGCCACGGCAATTCAAAAGTATGGCTTTTCTAATCATGTGCTGCCCGTGGAGACAGGACCTTCTGAAAGGACCCCCCCAGTTTTGCTTGATAGGAAGAAAGGCTTTCAAAATATGGGGGGGGTCCTTTCAGAAGGTCCTGTCTCCATGGGCGGTGTGCAATTCAAAAAGCCACACTTTCGAATTGCCGCAGCCACCATTATGCTAATGAGGCACTGCATATTCATTGCAGCGCCTCATTAGCATCTTTCGAACCCGCTCATTAACATGCCCCTTTCAAAAGGAAGGGGCACGTGTAGATCCAGCCTACAAGTTTAGAGTGTACAATACTACTGTTGATGGCAATTAAGGTACTCTGCACACATTTTTGTTTGTTTCTTAATATCTAATCTTGTTTTTCTTTAGTGCTATGCATTGCTAGCTACACCTCTCTATTATCCAGAATAGTTGAATATCCAGCAACCTCCCAGTCCCAGGGTTGCCAGATATGAAAGAGTTTACTGTAGAATGGGAGCAGGGTATGTCTGAGGCTAAACTTACATCAATCTGGTGTGTTTCTCCTCTCACGTAATCTGGTTTGAGCAAGAACAACTTCACTGAAGTCAATAGCATCAAACACAGATTCCAAAAATTTAGCTTTCCAAAAACAAGCAGAAAGCCGACAATATAACTATCACAGAAACAACAGAGGATGATGCTTGGCCATCACTAATGTGTTATTTAGACACTTTTATCTTGTTGCTTTCTGGCTTTGCAGGGAATAGATATTTTCCTCAGGCTACATCTACACTATAGTGACATAGTTATGGTGCTGAGTTATAGCACAGATGCTTTCTATATCAATGGAAGAGACTGGCTGTCAGTGTAAGTGATCCACCTTTCTGAGAGGCAGTAGGTAGGCCACTGGAATACTTCTGTCAGCCTAGCTGTGTCTATAGGCCAGCTCAGCTACATTGTACAGGGTGTGGAGTCCTATCGAAGGTGCCAGTAACTGAGCTCACACAGAGGTATCAGCTTCAGGGTGGTCCCCGTTGGTCAGGCAAAAATACATTCAAAGGTGATTCTTCCATCACTGGACATTTTAAGAACAAGATAGGATGTCGGCTTTTTTCAAAAGCTAGGCTGCAAGTTCAAACAGGAATTCGTTCTGGGAAGTCTGAGGCCCAGGTTATACATGAGATCAGTGCAAGTGATCAAAAGGGGCCTGTAGTGAGTCAGTATGGCCTCCTGCAGACCCGGAGGCAGGGAGACTATGCAGAGGCCCTGGTGGGCGGGGCCGGAGCCAGGAGACCAGAGGCCCGCCCCTCAGAGGGCGGGGCCAAGGGCTAGAAGAGCCAAAGGCGGGACTCAGGACCCATTCGGGCCTGGGCCTCCGGGCAGGGAGGACGTGCCTGCACAAGCTCCTCGGCACCAAAGGGAGAGGGCCTGCAGCCGCCCGGCCAGGCCGGAGGAGCAGACCCCCAGAGGCTTCAAGCAATCCCGGGTCCATATGCCCCAAGGGGACTACCCAGACTTCCCAGACCTACCAGGACCTTCCTGCCGGCGGAGACCCCCCGCCTTGGAAGAGGCCCCAGGAGCGGGCTGCCCCAGAGTCCCGGCGGATCCTTACAGCACTCAGACCCAGGATTGCCTCGCGTCTCCTGTATTACCGCCGCCCGACTACCCTAACGACATTGTTATGGACGACTGGCTGGAGCCCCCGAAGGTGGATGACCCGGAGGAGACCGACCTAGGGGGACCCCTTGACCAGATGGACTGGGACCTTCCGCCAGCAGAGGGTGAGGTAGGAAGTGGCCCGGGGAACGACGCTCACGAACCAATGGCAGTGTGTTGCGGTCTGGATCCCCACTGCCGGGGTTGCGTGTGAGCGACCCCCAGGGCCCCGGGCCGGGTCGCAGTGGAGTGGGAGGGCCTGCGACCCCCTACCCCCACTCCTTGACAGGGCCAGCCTGTGCTGGGCCTGCACTTAAACCCTTGGGTTGCTGCCCTGCCCCAAACTGAGGGCTGGGCTTGTGTTTAAACCCTTGGGTTGCTGCCCTGCCCCAAACTGAGGGCTGGGCCCAGAACTGTGCTAGTACTTGGGGACTGCTGCCCTACCCTGAACTGAGGGCCGGGCCTAGAACTGTACTATTACCTGTGAACTGCTGCCCCGCCCTAGGTTGAGGGCTGGGGCCTGTATGGTGTTGTAGCGGTGAGCCGCTGACCACCCGAACTGAGTACGGGCTGGTGCTCTAACCCCTTTTTGCTGCCGCCCGCCCTAGGCCACGGGGCTGGGTGTCTCTGGACTTGTTACAGGGCCCTTCCAGCCTTATAATGTATTAGCCTCTTTGCAGCTAGAGGACATAAAGATCTCAGCCTGTAAAGCTGTCAGTCCTACACCATTCACAATCTAGTCAAAACTGCAGGGAGAGGAACCTATGTTGTTGATATGCTTTTATTTTGCTATTGTATCTTGACCTACAAACAGACATTTAAGCACCAGTGCTGAAAATTCCACTAGAATTTCAGAGTGAAGTTTTGGAAAGCTTTCAGCATTGATCTAACTCTGTGGGATCAGAGATAGGCTAGTGCTGGGAGCTTTTGGAAATTTTGTCTGGAATGTACTGAGTAAACATTATTGATATTCTCTCCTCATGATCTGCTGTACTGTATAAAGAGTACAGGAAAGACTTTGTTGGAGCAAACTGAAAATATAATAAGCAGTCATGTAGCATCTAAAAGACTAACAAATGTATTTATTAGGCAATGGACTTTCATGGATATGAAGGCTCCTTCGGGGAAAGTTTCAGTTTTCTCTGAAACTTTCAGAGCGGCACATTGGGAACATCTATTGCTTGCAAGTCCAGAGACTTCCATTTTACTCCCAAGGGGAATGACTTTTTTCAGCTTCAAGTGTGCTGCATGAGAGTCAGTCCAACTGCTGAATGTTTCCATGGCAATAGAAGTTCAAACTGTTCCAACCATACACAACATGTACAATCCTTAGACAAAAAGAGCTATAAAAGGTGAAGTGCTATTCAAATGAGAGATCTGAATAGAGTTTTCTTTGCCTTTTCTCATGTTCATTGAGGGCCTTTCATTTAAAATTCAGTGATATTTCATCAAGTAAGCAGGAAGATGTTGGGAAATCTGTCATATTAATATCAAGCAAATTAAATGGGAAAAACAACAGAACTTCTTTCTGCAGGTAAAAAAATTCTAACATTTCTGTAACAATCTGGGAATTATGGGTCTAAAAAGCAAGGTATGAAACAAGTCCGTCTGCCAGGTGGAGCCTTAGCTGAGGACCCTTAATTAAGTGAGCTCCCCGATTATTCTTAAAAACAATTTAATTAGCTCTGTATATTTCTATTGCACTTTGCCAACTCAGCAAGACGAGTTCCTATTAAAAAGACTACAGTCTAAGGGATACATTTTATGGGTTCACAGGGGCCTGTAGAGAGAGCTTCCCTGCTGCTACCATTGCTCATGTTACAGGGCATCCATACTATAGTCATTCCACTTAGTGAAGTGCAGGGACTGCTCCTGTTATGAGTCCCTTGAATACATATTGCCCCAAAGACATTAGCGCAAAGATGGATTCATGGCCCCTCTGGGTGAGTCCTACACATGACTGAGTCCGCATGTTCTTTCTCAGCACTATATCACTCAGGGAGGGCTTGTGTTTGCCTGAAACAGAATTTCTCCCCAGTCATCTCTGGAGACAACACAGTTTCACGAGGCTCCCAGTGCAGACCCCGTTGGACAAAACACACACAGGCAAGGCAAGGCAAAACAAGACATAGTGATCCAGACAACTTAAGGGAGATGGAGGAGAACAAGCGTACTGCAGGTCGAATTTTATCTATAGATTAGGAGCTTTGGGGGTGTGCGGAGAAAATGAAGATAGCCCCATCATCGCTCATGTCACTTGATCATTTGAACAGATAACCCCCTCCCAACCTAGTGAGTTTTTAAAGATTATCACTTTTTTTGGTCAAATTCTTACAACCAGTCTTAACCCAGCCTCCACTTTTGTCCTTGTCCTGTTTGAATATTGTTACAAGAGACTTAGCACAGTTCCGGCTCCATTCTACTTTTTCCTCACTGCTTGGCAGATCCCCCACTGACTGCTGCTGAATCAGACAGATATGCAAATACTGCAGCACTTAATCAGATTTCTCCTATTTAAACCAATCAGTAGCAGTTTTTGCCTGAATAAGGAGAGAGTAAGGGCTGCAGCTTCTCACCACAGTATTTCCTTGAGGCCTGGCTGTGTGGTCATGCACACCTCCTGAGGTCCCTTCCAGCCCTATGATTCTATGAACAATATTTAGGAAGGCACTAGCCATAATAGGCAAAGAACAGGTGAAAGACTATTTAAATCTTGATTCAAGTTAGCAGTGCCTGACAAAATTCACCCTAGGGTACTTTAGGAACTAGCTGATGCCATCTCATAACCTCTTAACTCATGGATGGTGCAGGGAGATCAGAGGACTGGAAAAGGGCACATGTAACAGGTATTATTAAATGGGGACTACAGAGGATCCAGAGGATTATAAAATAGCCTAACTTTGAGACATGGAGAGAGAGGAGGAAGATTATTGTGCTATCAATTCATATGCATCTAGAGGAGAATAGGCTGCTGAATAATAGCAAATATAGATTTATCAAGAACAAATCATGTCAAATCAATCTAATTTCCTTCTTTGGCAGGATGGCCTAGTCAATGTGGGTGTGGGGAAATCAGTAGACATGATTTATCTTGATATTGATAAAGCTTTTAATACAGTTCCACATGACATTCTCATAAGGAAACATGGCCTAGATGATATTACTATAAAGTGGACGCACAACTGATTGAAAAAATGTTCTGAAAGAGTTATAAATGGTCTGCTGTCAAACTGGGAGATATCAAGTGGAGTACTGCAGGGGTCTGTCCTATAATAACAATAAATGGAGTTATACATCTCATAGAACTGGAAGAGACCTTGGGAGGTCATTGAGTTCAGTCCCCTGCCCTCTTGGCAGGACCAAGCACCATCCTTTTTTTAAAAAAAAAAATCTATTTGCCCCAGATCCCTAAATGACCCCCTCCAGGGCTGACCTCACAACCCTGCATTTAGCAGGCTAATGCTCAAAGCAGTGAACTACCCTGCCCTCCCTGTCCTGGGTCTGGTTCTATTCAGCAATTTTCTTAATGACTTAGATAGTTAACTAGAGTGCACAGTTATAAAATCTGCAGCTAACGCAAAACTGGGAGCAGTTCCTAGCACTTTGGCAGACAGGACTAGAATTCAAAATGTCTTTGACAAGTTGCAAAATTAGTCTGAAATCAACAAAATGAAATACTATAAAGACAAGTGCAATGTACTTATCTGATAAAAGAAAAAATAAATAAATATGCAAAATGGCTACAGGCCATGGATCTGGGAGTTAGAATGAGCAAATTGGAAAGAGTTCAAAGAAGAGCAAAAATTGATAAAAGGTTTAAGAAACCTGAACAATAAGAAAAGGTTAAAAAAGCTTGGTCTTGAGATCAGAGGATTGTGAAGTGGGGCTGGTAATATATATACCTTGTATTTAAATAATGTTAAGGACTGTACAAAAAAGACTGTGCCCTCATGTTCCCCAATTGCCCCCCATACCTTCTAAATGCAGGGTTAATTTGCAGAAAGGGAGATTTGGTTTAGACTTTAGGAAAAGCTTTCTAATTATAAAGAGAATTAAGCAGTGGAAGAGTTAGAACCTCTGCCACTGGAGTTTTAAAAACACCTGTCAAAGATGCTCCTGCTTTAGTGTGGGTGGAAAGAAGGGTAGGAGGGTGGATTACATGACCTCTCAAGGTCTCTTCCAGTCCTATATTTCTCGGATTCTGTACCAAGATATGCAGTTCCAAGGACACTAGGGTAATGTATGACGTTAATACACATCGATAGTAGAACTTACAGACAAGAAACTGATGTGAATAAGCAATTACTAAACAGACTAGAGGAAAAAACCACACCTTTATGGATGGAACCATAGTTTTCAGGTGATTGTAAAGTGCTAGACAGCCTGAAAATATCAATTTAGATCCAAGTAAAGATGACTTCCACCGATTATTATTTCAGGGTGGTAAACTAATGTGTGTGTGCATGAAAGAGAGAGAGATGCCAATCTAGGAAGCCCTTGTGTCTCCAACTACAAAGTCCTGGCCACAATTTCTTCTCTATTGTTGTATAGCTCATTTGTTTCTGCCATTTTTCAGTGCCCACTATTACTAGTTTATTCTAGTCACAGGTCCCTAAGCTCATGAGACCCACCCCCACTCCTTTAAATCCTCTTCTGAACACCCCTTTCCCACTCATGCATCTGATGAAGCAGGTCTTTGCCCATGAAAGCTTATGCTCCAAAATATCTGTTAGCTTATAAGGTGCCACAGGACATCTTGTTGTTTTTGAAGATATAGACTAACATGGCTACCTCTCTGAAACAAGTTCAATAATGGCCCTTAGAGTTGTTTTTCTGCCTCTTAACATATAATCAATACTGCACTCAGGTCTACCAGAGAATCCATCCTTGTTCAAGATTACATTCAACAACTTCTGCTAAGTAAATAGATATCTTATCTTGCTGCCTTTAAAAGCCCATATAACCTTGCTCAAATATGTACCCCCGGATTCAGCTCTAGCCTATGTAATACTCTTCAAAAATTCGTTAGAAGTATTTTTCTACAATAGTTTCTAAAAGAGCTGCTTTGATCTCAATCAGGAGCCACAGTTCCAAACTACAGAAGTTCAGAAGGCAAAGCCCAGCTGAGCAAGTCAAGAAAGCAGAACAGAGCTCGGGAAAGGCAGAAGAGCAAACAGGACCACCAATGAGCAAAGCCAGTCTGGGCACCAGATGAAAATCAAGCACATGAAATAGTGGAAAGAAGTCTCAATGCTATTCAAGGGAGCTTAATTTTATATGCAGTCTAGTAAGTTCCAGTATAATAACTGTATCTACTTTGCTGTAACAGAAGAGGAATGCATCAATTACATTTAAAAAAAATGGTTACAGGAAAATACAGTAAAAACAATAAATTGTACCCAGTGTTACAGAGATCATGTTGGAACTTTTTTTTAACTGACGGGTGTAGAAGGCTAAGTCAAGCTTTACCTGAGGCGGATAAGCTTTGCTGCACACACACACACAGCTTCCTGTAGTTCAAAGCAGTGAACACAGCTGTTCCAAACTGCTAAAAGGAACTACGCTTAATATTTGAAAGTGACTCACATCACTGGGGAAGTCATTCATTTTGGTATTTGATGTAAACAGCCACCTTAGCTTGCCTCTGAAACAGGTGTTACATATTGCTGAATGGCATTGAGTCAAAAAATAAAACATCTCTAACTGCATTAGAAAAGCAAATCAAAGCACAAAGAGATGCAGCTGCCTCTTATCAATATACTGGTTTGCTCCTTTTAAAATATTCTGGCCACTAGACACTTATTATGTTTTCACTGCAGGATTATTTTTGTACAAATGGTAGTTTCTGAAAAATATATCGGTGTCTAATGCAACCAGAAATGAACACAATGGACACTTAGGCTACACGTACACTGCAGCGATTTGTAGGAAAAAGTTACTGTTGGAAGATGTCTTCCGACAAAACTTCTGTTAACAGATTGCAGCCAGACATGAAAGCAGAAAACTCTGTCCATCTACTCTGTTAACAGAGAATGGCCAGACTGCCCGGCCGCTTTCCCAATAGAACGGCTGACCAGAAGCACAGCAGATAGGACTTTCCCGGTGAGTGGAAGTCCTGTCTGTCAACAGAAGACCCCAGAGCATCCACACAGATTTTTCTGTCGAGACAGGCGTGCTGCCTCATGAGAGAGAGGCAGAAGGCTGTCAACAAAAGTGCTCAGCTCTGTTGACAGTATATTAACAGAACATATTATTAGTATGAACACTCTGCGAGTTTTGTTGACAAAACCAGGGTTTTGTCAAGAAAACTTTTTAGTGTAGACATAGTTTGAGAGTATTCTAGTTACAGCATAATAGTTTGGGATATACTGCTACATGGGCTGGTGTAAAAATACCCTTAATTCTTTGTTAGTTTTCTATTTCTGATGTCTCAAAGGAAGGCGAATTTTTGCCTCCTGTCAAACTTATTTTGCATTTAGTGTAGAAAAACTGGAGACCCATGGTTTGTCATAGCAACAAAAGACAAAAAACATTTCCGCATTGCTTTGAAAATTCAAGCAGCACACAGAATTTCTGATCCAGATGATGAACTGCAGTACTAGATGCTGTACAAATCTGAAGGTAAACATGGTCTCTGTCTCACAGAACTTATGGTCCTGTTATTTGTACAAATGCAGCAAAAGCTGTCAACTTGAATGAAGAACCCATGTCTTTCTTCACTATACTGTTAAATAGAACAGTGTTTCTCTACCAGGGTACATACATCTTTGGAGGAACACTGAGGTCTTCCAGGGGTTACATCAACTCATCTAGGTAATTGCCTGGTTTTACAACAGGCTACATGAAAAACACTGGTAAAGTCAGTACAATCCAAAAGTTTATTCAGACAATGACTTGTTTCTACTGCTTCATATGCCTTACACTGAACTGTAAGAACAATATTTCTATTTCAATTCATTTCTTTGATACTAAGATGGTAGAAGTCAGCAAGTTTTCAGCAGTAGTCTTCTGTGATGTTTTTCCATGTTTTTTTTTAAGTATGTAGTTTTTAAGTGAGGTGTAACTTGGTGGTATGCAAAACACATCTTTCTCCTGAAAAGGGCATAAGTAACCTGGAAAGGTTGAATACCACTTGTTTCAAGACCCCGGATTATCTTAGGGCCATGTTTCTCAATCAGTCGTATGTGTACACTTAGGGGTACACAAGCGAATCCCGGGGCTATTTATAATTTTGTAAAAGGGGTACTTCATAAAAAAGGTTGAGAAACACTGAAATAAAACATCTAATACTTATACATATCTACTACATCCTATACTTCCCAGGTACTGAAATTATTTTAAAAGAGAGTCATATTGTATGATAGCTCTGGAATTCAGAATTGGTTTATCTCATAAATTTCACAAATCTTTGTCTGGATTCAAGTTTTGGAAGTTGAGGATAGAAAGTGGAGGACTGAAGGGGGTTGGTATCTTTTAAAGGTGGTAATTTTGTCCACAGTGGTTCAACATGACAGACATGATGTGCCTCCAGACCATGCCCATCAGAGCCATTAGGTATGCACTCAGGGCAGCTAGCTCTTCTAGCTGCTATCTCTACTACAGCTACAATTGATCAGAGCTAGCTAGGGTATGTCTCTTTTAGCTGGAAATAACATCCCAGCTCTAAGTGCAGACATACTCTAAGCCATATTCTAGATGTACTCCGGGGGGTAGGCACCGAAGTTCCCTTGTGGATCTGGGTCAGTGTTCCACTGTTTCCCAGTTTAATGAAAGTCTTTACTTTATTCTGTGAACACTGCCTTGTGGCTTGACTAACTCAAATAAACAATAAAAAAGGCTTCTTGCCATAACAAAATGCAACTAAAAATAAAAATATATCTTCAGTGTAAAGCACTATTTGGAGCACCAGATTCTTTATACCTTTTCCCAGTACTCCTGTATTTCAAATTACTAACACAGCATGCCAAATAGATTGTTTAATTTTTAGTCTAATGTACCCAGCTAGTTGATGGAATATAGACGTATCAGCCAATTGAAGCAAACACCAATTTTCATTATACTTAATGGCTAAATTAATGTAATATTGTCCCTGCTAATATGGTTTCTCTGCAGTAACAAGTCAAGATGCTAAATATTACCAATATTAGTGACCTATGCTGCTAAAAATCACAAATGTTTATGTTGCCTGATGGATATGATTGCACAGCAGTGAAGCACATGAAAGGTATTATTTTATGTTAACATTCAAATCAGTTACTTAAAAACCATGCCTTTCATAAAGAAGCAGCATACAAATACCTGAAGCACTAGCATTCTTTGTATTAGTCTCAAATGCTTTTTGTTCCAAATTATAGACCATTCTACTATTAATCACTTTGGTGTAAATTCAGAATAACTCCGCTGATGTCACCAGCATTACTTTGGGTGTACACCAATACATCAACATCCAATGTTAGTCTTGTCCAAAGCCTGTGATCTTGACATCTTTACTCAAGTAAGTAACCATTCCTCATACAGCTAGCCCTTCAGAGTGACAGGACTGGATACTAAGAAAACATTCTGTGAGTGGTTATTACTTTAAGACCTATACAGTACATAGTTTGAGATGAATCATATTAAATATTTGGTTCCTAAGTAAAATAGTTTGCATCCATATTTTAGTGTAAATTTTGATGGCAGGAGGGAGTAAGAGAAAAAAACATTTTTTTAAAAGTAGTACTTAAACTTTAAGCATGCTTCTATTTTTCTTTCAGGTAGGTGACACTGTAACTAACATAATAAAGAACGTAAACAAACAGCACACAAAAAAACTAAAATTCTTTCTCTCATCTCGTTTACTTATGCTCTGATTTTTATAGCAAATGTTAATTAGTTTAACTATAGTAGCTACCAGTCTAAGATGTAGATTCAGGTATAGAAAGTCTTTCTTATACACAGTGTATACTACAATGCTCAGTTGGTGTTATTGAGCATCTGTTACTTCTTAGCAATCATTTCTTTAATTTGTATGTAAATATATGTGTTGTCTTTTGAGAAATCTCAAACAGCAGACAGAAAGCCATTGAAAGCATTTCTAAAATGTAACAGCATGCAAAACCGAGTTTTCATTTTGAAAGTATAAATATGTAATTTAATTCTCTGGATACCACAATATCTATAGGAAGGAATCACTAGTCTGTAAGCAATAATCACAAACTACAAGTGTTCAGAAAAATTTACACGCTTGTTATGAACTATCAAACCCTCACTAGAAAATGCACTCAAAATGGTCAGAAATATTTTACTTGTACACTAAACAGCCATCTACAAAAAAGTGTATAATGTGGAAAAGGAAAATCCTGTTTCTAATGTTCTATACCTCTTTGTAAACCAAGATAATTCACTTTCTTATCACACTAATCGGTTACATCTATTTCAAGTTATCTGGAAACTTTAAGTTATCTGCAGCTCTGCTAGGTGGACCCACTGTTCGTTGATGCTGTAAATAAAAATGTCCTCTTTCATTTCTTCCCCTCTTTCGCACTCCTCTGTACACATTGTGCAGATGATGCTTTTAGTTCCTAGATAAACACTGACATCTTCACAAGGTTGTTACAGCAAAAACTAATGTAGCACCATGCCTTGCAGGTGCAAAATATTCTGGTATGTGTCTGAAACCAATGGGCACAGTGACATTACTTCACATTTACATTATTGGAACTGTCACATGGTATGCACATCTCATTTTCCTTTCGGGTGGGGATGGGCTACCACAGTCTACTAGACTGTCCTCCACTGAAAACTGCATGGCCCTCTGGTCATGATCAACATAACTGCATCTCTTGGCTTGGGGCTTCCACCAAGCATCCTCTCTCCTCAGCAGTCAGCCTGAAATGAGCTAAGCTGCACTATTTTATATCGGGGCAGTACCTGGAGCATGCCAATACAGTCTTCTACCACCCATAGCATGGGGTTAATCTTTTCTTGCCCAATAAAGGGTATGCACACCCCTCCACAGGACCTTAGCACACAACTTGCTGCAGAGATAGTGTGTGTGTTCCCTAGTGCAACTCCATTTTAGGCTCAATAAAATCATATCAAAACCCAATATAGAGCAATTCCGAACTTTCTTGTGTTCTTCCCTTATGCATTTTCAATCCATGACCAAATGTACTTTATCCTGCATGTACTCATTATGTTTATTCTTTTATTTCTCATTGATGTTCATAATACAGTTTTTGAACTAGTAGTTTTATTATTATTTTGGACACTCATATGGACAGATCAATTCCAAAAGTGCAGGTAAACTAGATGCCATTATCTATTATAATCAAGGAAAATTAAGAGCTCTATAGCTCTGGATATGGATGTTCACACTTGTTCTTTTAACTAAATCTGTTCTGAGAGGTTCATATCTCTGCAGAAAATTAGGTGTTAGTCAGATACCATGCTAGTGAATAGACGTGCTAAGAAAATACAGAGGGAACAGCTCTGATAGCCCCATCATGGACAGCTATCCCCTATATTTTCTGCGAATATCAGCCAAGCACAGCCAAGCCTGTGCTAACCAGCCCAGGATCACTCTGAAACATTCTGTGCCTGCATGTTTGTTATTGACTGTATTTGAAAACTCAATGGCCTTTTCATTAACTCATTTGTTCCCTAACAGTGGACAAAGCCTATTTTCATTCTTTGCTCCACCTGAAAAGGGCCATAGGCAGCTGTCAATGTTTTATGCATCTTAAGCTGGTTATCAGTGTCTTGGAGTGAGCGCAAAACATGTGTGTTAAACATCATATTTTTTTTATTCTCATGTCTGAGCTATGCCTCTGGGGCAAGTGTCCATCAAGCACTTGTCTTCAACAGAGTGCCTGAGAGCAGTACACTTGCCAGTTGTTGATACTCCATATATTTCTTAATGAGTTTTCCCAAGAGCTGACTGTATCCTGCTTATGTACAAATATCTTTTTGACAGCATCAGCTGCTCATAAAATACAGCTTTCCTATATTAAAATGGACTGAAATGATGAGAAACAGCTGTTCAGAGCACAGAGCAGTAGCACCAGTGGAGTTATCTTCCTCTTATCTTTATTCCACAACCTTGTTGCTTGTTCAGAGCAATCAGATAAGAAGCTATTTCTCTTTCTGGCAAAAATCCAAAAATTGTGGCAATCTGCCTAAGTAAATACTTTGATTACAAGGAAGAGACTGAAATACCCTCTGCAAAACTGTAAAGATTGGCCATCCAGGTCCAGATTACAATCTGTGGTGGGCGTGATTCCCTCAAGACGTGTCTCCTTTCTTATAGGTACAATCAAATTGGTGACTTCCCTTTATATGTTGGGATCCTGTGATCCAGAGCTTTGGCTGAGAACCTGATTTGAGTACCAAGTCAAAGGTCTTACAAGCCAAAAGAGTCAATAACAGTACTTAAGTTTAAATAAAGAAACGTTTATTCAACTTGCAAAGCAGAGAGTATTGTATGTTACAGTCAGGGAGGTTTGTGAATGCTCAAAAGTGGGCCTCTTTCACAAACAGAAACTGTACTGATAGAAGATATTACATCAAGTATCTCATCTCTCTAAAATCTTGAGACCAACAGGAATACAAAAACACTGCAAAATACAAGATGAACCTCTCTAATTCGGAACTCTTTTGTCTGGCAAACCTCTTAATCTGGCATGATTTTAGGTAGCTGGATGACCTGGGTATGGCCACGTTTCCTGTGGTTCCATAAAATTTGTTTATAGCCACCAGTCTTGGTTATCAGTGTCCTGTGCTGTTGTTTAGCTGCAATATGCCCCTAAATATCTTCTAAGAGCCCAGTAAGAAGTGGTAGTGTTGGTAATGCTGCTAGACAATATGACCTCCCATTGTCCAGCAAATTCTCTCAGACAGCACTGATCAGCTCCTGAGGGTGCCAGATTAGAGAGGTTCAACCTGTACAGTCTTGGATTTATTTACTTAAGTTACCTCGAAACACATTGCTTATAGGCACATATGCATGAAAATGTTAACTGTGTGTAGATCAATAATAAAAAGCAATACATTCATCCCTCGTTAAATGAGTACTTTACTTATGAGTACTCACTAAAACGAGGGACACATATACCTACCTTTGTTCACAAGATGAGTGAACTCCCCCCATTAATACAAGCCTAACCCCTTCCCACAGCTCCAACCCACTGCAGCCTGAACCCCGCTCCAGCCCCGCAGCCCCAACTCACCACAGCCTGACACACTCTCCCCCCACCCGCGCCAGCCCCACAGACCCAACCCACTGCAGCCTTACCCCGCCCACACACACAAAAACCTGCCTCATGGACCCAACCTGCAGAAGCCTTAAAGCCCCCTGTCCGCCCCATGGACCCAACCCACCACCAAGTGTTAACCCTCCCTCCAGCTCATGGTCCCAAACGACCCCCAGCCTTTAACCCTCTCCAACCGCCACCCAAGGTTCACTTACCTTTCAAAAGCAACACCACATGCTGCTGCTCCTTCTCCAAATTAGGAACACTTGGAATGAATCAGAGACTTTTACATGTATTTTAATGGGAATTTAGTGTCCCTCTTATGAGTTTTTGCCTATGCGCAGAAAGTTGGGAACCAATTGTGCTCGTATAGAAAGGGATGAGTGTGCTAGAAAGCACCTGCTGTGCATACATTTTTCAAGGTTAAATGCGGTCCCTCTGCTATTTAATTAGAAAGGAGAGTAAATGGCACCAAGCTATACCCAGAATAAAATATCTACACATTTTCTGTTTAAGATTTGTCACATTTTTGTGAAAGAGAAAAACAGAATGGAAGTGATTACAGGGCGCATAGCTCAACAAAGATTCATCAGACATCTTACATAAGAAATAATGTCCAATAAAGCATTCAGCAAACATTGACCGAGCAGCTCTGCTAGGACCTGTAGTAGTGACCACTGCATGGTCAGTTCGAGGTCCATGGATTACAAACAATAATTTTTCCATATATAAGCTAGAAAAGCCAGCACCACAGCAGATACTATTCTGCAACCTTGTGGGCAGTTTTGCGGGAGAGTGAGCACTCAGTGAGCTCATTTCTAGTGGGCTGTCGAAGTCAGGAATAAGGCAGGTTAACTGACTGCTGGGAAGGATGAGAGAGGAAGCCTCACCATGCTCAAATAAAAGATGCCATTTCCCATGTGGCCATCTTTCACTTTCCATTTGCATTTGATTCTTGCCATTTGCTCTTTAAAGCCGTGTCTACACGTGCACGCTACTTCGAAGTAGCGGCACTAACTTTGAAATAGCGCCCGTCATGGCTACACGTGTCAGGTGCTATTTCGAAGTTAACATCGACGTTAGGCGGCGAGACGTCGAAGCCGCTAACCCCATGAGGGGATGGGAATAGCGCCCTACTTCGACGTTCAACGTCGAAGTAGGGACCATGTAGTCGTTGCGCGTCCTGCAACATCGAAATTGTGGGGTCCTCCATGGCGGCCATCAGCTGAGGGGTTGAGAGATGCTCTCTCCAGCCCCTCAGCTCAATGGTGGCCGCGTGGAGTGGCCCCTTAAAGGTCCCCTCCCCCTCCCTTCCTGTGCAGGAAGCTGAGGGAACGTGCAGGCGGCAGCCCAGACATGTGGCCAGCCTGCATGTCCCTCAGCCACCCAGAACAGGGCCAGCACCTGCCATGGCTGCCCGGCAGCACCCCCAGCGCCCCCAGAGGGCCCCCCCCAAGGGGAGCCAGAGCAGCCAGGCGGGCAGCCAGGCTGGGAAGCAGCAGCGGGGCTCCTCCTGGACGGAGGCCGAGCTGCGGGACCTGCTGGGGCTCTGGAGCGAGGAGGAGGTGCTCCAGGTAATGGGGAGCAAGAGGTGGAACGCGGATGCGTTCGCTCGGCTGGCCGAGGGCCTGGCCGCCCGGGGTCACCCTGCCCACACTCCTGACCACGTCAGGACTAAGGTTAAGGAGCTGCGGCAGGGTTACACCCGGGCCCGGGATGCGGCCAGCCGATCTGGGGCCGCCCCTGTCACTTGCCCCTTTTACAGGGAGCTCAGGGACATCCTGGGCCCCGGCACACCTCCTCCCCTCCGGCCACCCTTGATACTTCGGCCGACGAGCCCCAGCAGGCCCTTCAGCCGGAGTCCGCCCCGGAGGTAAGCCCCGCACCCCGGGGGCCCCCCCTGGAGCCCACCCCCAGGCCATCGCAGCAGGAGAAGGAGGAGGAAGAGCAGGGGGGCTCCTCCTCTGCAGAGTCCGGGCTGCAGGTCCTCCTCCTGCCCTCCCGGAGCAGCAGCCGGGCGTCCGCCCCCCCGGGGATCTCCGGACCGTGGGAGTGGACTGACAGGTATGTACCCCCCTCTGGTGTACACCCCCAGAGTTGAGGGGCAGGGGTAATAGATATGTGCCCAGGGCCCCCCACATGCCCACATGGCCATGGCCCCAAGGACAGCAGGGCCATGTCCCTCACAGGAGTGCATCAGCCCCTGCCCCCCCGCAGCACGACAGTACCATGCCCCATCCCTGGGGCAGCGGGGGACCGGAACCTCTAGGGTCCCCTGGGAGGAGGGGGTGGGACACCCCGCAGCAGCAGCAGCAGCAGCAGCAGCAGCAGCATGTGATGGAGTGGGGGGAGTGCAAAAGGGAGACTCAGGATAGATATGAGCAACAAGCTGAATAGCTCCCAGGGGCAAAGGATGATCCTGGGGCTACAGCTGGCAGGTGACACCTCTGCCCTGAACAAAGAGGAGGGAGGAGCAGAGCTGGCTTTGAATCGGGGCAGGGGCCGCAGGTAGAGGCTAGGGGAAGGGAGAGCTGGAAGGCAGCCAGCCTGAGGAGGGGGAAAGCTACACCCCAGAGGGGCACCCCTTGGGGTCTTCTCCCCAGGACGGGTTGGAAGGACTGTCTCTGACTGCTGTACTGTCACTCCTCGGAGAAACTGGGCATCTGTGGCCTAAGAAACCTTTCTTGTCAGACCCTGCTGAGTGAAGTGAGAGTCACTCCCGCCAGGGGACGGGGTGAAGTGCAGGGGGACCCCTGAACCCCATCACAGCAGCATCTGATGGGGATAGGGAACCTGCAGCACAGGGGTGGGGGGACAAGGGCCACGGCTCGGGGCCCACACTAATGCCTGTCTCCACTCTTCTTCCCCCCCTCCTGTGTTCCGCAGCTGCACCATCGGAAGTACCGGAGAGCGCCGGCGAGGCTTCAGTGGTCCCGGAATCCCCTCCGGGGCCATCGCTTCAGGCCAGCCCCTCGGCGGAGGACCGACCGGGCCCACGGCGGGCAAGACGGCGGACCCCACAACACCACACGGCGGCGACGGACCCCCAGCTGCTGGCCATCTATCGCCGGCAGCTGGAGGTTGTGGAGCAGCGTCTGCGGGTGGAGCAAAGCCGCCTCCACCTGCAGGAGTGGGCGCTGGCCTGGTGCCAAGAGGCATGGGGGGCCTACATGGAGACATTCAACCGTCTCGTGGACTACCTGGCCCCCCGTGCTGTGCCGTCTGCCGCAGTGCCCGCTCCATCCGCTGCTCCGCTCGTCGCCGCGCCGCCCACCATCACCCCGCCTCCCACCACCAAGGGCCGGACCGCCGACGGACACCTGGGGCCAGCTGAGACTCGCCGGATGTATCTTCCAGTCCGCCCGGCCCCCAGCCAGCCCGGGAAAGGGCTGCGGCCGAGGTGGGGCTCCCGGCTGCCCACCCCCAGTGCCAGACTATAGGGGCGTGGGGCCCAGGACATGGGCCCCCCCACCTTGAATATAGTTGGACTTATGTATTTGTGCCCCCTGTTTGCCCAGTCCCCCCTCCCCATGTAAATAGTTCTCCCCATCCTTGCAGTCCCTGGTTTTCTCTTTTTTGTTACATGTAAATATATATGGAAACTTTTTTATTATTCACTCTTATGTTATGGTTTAGTTAGTAGGTCTTGTACATAGTTTTCTCGTTATTAGTTCAAAAACCAGTTAAAAAAGAAAACCAGTTTCATTTTACCAACGAGTGCGTGCTTTTATTTGTCCAGGAGAAGTGTGTGGGGGGGTGCTGTTGGGAGCTCCGCGGTGTGGGCATAGGGGCAGGGAGTGTTGTGGGGGGGGGCACAGTGGGGGGCCTGGCAGAGTTCACCCCGCAGCCTCATCAAAGTGGGCCTGCAGGGCCTCCCGGACCCGGGTCCCTTCGGGGTGCACCTGGCGACTGGGGGCAGCGGGTGGCTGCACGTCGCCCCTGCCGGCTTCCACAGCCCAGCCCTGAAAAAAGGCCTCCCCCTTGCTCTCCACCAAATTGTGCAGGGTGCAGCAGGCACCCACAATCTGGGGGATGTTGTTGGGGCCCGCATCCAGGCGGGTCAGGAGACATCTCCAGCGCCCTTTGAGGTGGCCAAATGAGCGCTCCACCACCTGGCGCACGTGGTTCAGGCACTGGTTGAAGCACTCCTGGCTGACAGAGAGATGGCCCATGTACAGGTGCATGAGCCAGGGCCGGAGGGGGTATGACACATATGCGATGACGCAGAGGGGCATGGGGGTGTCCCCCACAGGAATCTCCCGCTGGGGGATGTAGGTCCCCGCCTCCAGCCGGCGGCACAGGCCCGAGTTCCGGAAAACCCGGGTGTCATGGGTGCTGCCAGGCCAGCCCACATAAACGTCCTGGAAACGGCCCTGGCTGTCCACCAAGGCCTGGAGGACCACTGAATGGTAGCCCTGGCGGTTGATGTATCGTCCTCCACTGTGTTGCGGGGCACGGATGGGGATGTGAGTCCCATCCAGAGCCCCGAAGCAATTGGGGAAGCCCAGCGTGGCAAAGCCCGCGATGGTGGCATCTGGGTCCCCCAGCCTCACGAGCCTGTGGAGGAGCATGGCGTTGATGGCACGCACGACCTGTAGGGAAAGCACACGGGAGAGCACCAATGAGGGGTGAGCAGGGTGTGCGTGGCTGTGGCCCTGCCCTGCCCTGCCAGGGCCCACCTGCCCTCCCCCCCCGTGGGTCCTCTTACCTCCATAAGGACAGCCCCAACGGTGGCCTTGCCGACGCCAAACTGCTGTCCCACGGATCGGTAGCTGTCTGGAGTGGCCAGCTTCCAGACAGCAATGCCGACCCGTTTCTCTACTGGGAGGGCACACCACATGGCAGTGTCCTGGTGCCTGAGTGCGGGGGTGAGCCACTGGCACAGCTCCATAAATGTCTGCTGGCTCATCCTGAAGTTCCTGAGCCAGCGGTCGTTGTCCCACTCCTCAAGCTCCAGCCGCTTCCACCAGTCGGTGCTGGTGGGGTAGCTCCACAGGTGGCGGCGTGTGAGGCGGGTCGGGGTCGGGGTGCTGCAGGGTTGGGGGTTGAGCCCTGCTTCCCTGGGGGCCGCTCCTCCTCCGGTGTGGCAAGGAGGTGCTCAGCTGCCTCCCGCATGGCATGGATCAGGGCGAGCCCTGCTCCTGCCGGGAGGGCTGGGTGGACCTCTGGCTGCTGCTGCTGCTGCTGCTGCTACTGGGGGTCCATGACTGCGTTGCCCAAGGTCTGCGTGCCTATGGCTCTTCAGACCGCGTGCTGTGCAGGCTGAGTGTGTCTGGGAGGCGCCCTTTAAGGGAGAGGCTAGCTGTTGCCCCGGAAGTGCTAGTCCGCCCTGTGACCCTGTCTGCAGCTGTGCCTGGCACCCCTATTTCGATGTGTGCTACTTTGGTGTGTAGACATTCCCTCGCTGCGCCTATTTCGATGTGGTGCTGCGCAACATCGAAGTTGAACGTCAACGTTGCCAGCCCTGGAGGACGTGTAGACGTTATTCATCTAAATAGCCTATTTCGATGTCGCTACATCGAAATAAGCTACTTCGAAGTAAGCTTCACGTGTAGACGTAGCTTAAGTCACAAAAACTTAACATTTCCAGACCCACTTTTTTGACCTCTGGCCAAATCTCAACCGGAGTTAAAGAAAAATGCATCCTCTTTGCCAAGCAACTCATCAGCTAAATATAAATATAAGTCAGGGTCAAACAGCTGAGCATCACTAAAATATTTGACAAGATCCAGAACTTAAGCCCCATTCAGTAGCACAGAGTCTAATCAGAGCCCATAGGGCCAGATTCTGAACACAGATTACAGGGCTGTGGGTTAGGATTCTGAACATGGATTACAGGGCTGTGAGTTAGATGAGCCACAGTTTCCCACAGGGACCTCTTCTCTGAAAGGAAAAAACTTTTTGCTGGTACATCCATGACTCAGTCATACTTCCAGGAAGGACAGAAAATCAAGGAAAGAAGCAGGAGTATTTAGGCTCTGTTCAGCAAGGCAATTCTCCACTTGTATAGGATTTAGTATAGACTATACACTAGAGATAGACCTGGAAGTGGCTCTTAGCATTGTCAAGGTTAGCATTATTAGCATTGCCCTGAAAATCAGAGAGCCAAAACTGCATCCCTGGTGTGTCCATCATCCTCATCCTTACAAGACAAGACAAGCAGGAGAGAATCTACCCCTTTCTACCAGACTCTGATCATACAGGTGTAACTTGCACAAGGCACCAAAGCTAAAATTGCAGGGAAAATGACGTTTAGAAAGGCTTTTTGTGATACATACATTGCAACACAAATTCTGGTCAAGAGTTAGCAAATCATAGCTAAAATATGCCGTAAAACAAATCTATATGTATTATTAAAATAAATTCCTTGATCTAATTAACACCCTGTGGCTGTCAAGCACAGTTGAATTACAGACAACTTCAAAATCAATTTCTGTTCCTAGAGAAAAGATTGAACTAATTTCTTTTCTCTTATCTGCAGCGCTTACATCAAATAGGATTTTTGACTTATTTGAAAACAGGTGAAAATAAATCCAAGACTATTCCATTAGTGCTCTTCAGTTTTACACTACTCTGGGCTTTGCAATTTAGTATCACTATTGCTCTGACTATTAACTGTTATCCTCTACAGTGCAGAAGTTTATGTAATATATAGACATTAAGTAAATATTTGCAAAATCCAGTGCTCTATCAAGCCTTTCCCTTTGATGAATTGAGATATAGTTTGAAATTTATGACAGGGTCTACAAATTGTATCCCTTGTATTGTATATGTTTTTTCCACTCTTTATACAGACTTTTCTCATAACTATGGCCCTACAAATACATGGTCCATTTCAGCCAATTTCACAGTCACAGTATTTGAAAAATCAGTCAGTTTCACATTTTCAGATGTTTTCATCTGAAATAGCCATTATGGGTCAGACCAAAGGTTCATCTAGCCTGGCATCCTGTCTTCTAACATTGGCCAATGCCAGGCATCTTAGAGGAAATGAACAGAACAGGCATTCATTAAGTGATCCATCCCTAACGCCCATTCCCAGCTTCTGGCAAACAGTGGCTATGGACCCCGTCCTGGCTAATGGCCATTGATGGATCCAACCTCCATGAATGTTTTTAGTTCTTTAATGAATCCTGTTACAGTCTTCTCTGTCACAACAACCTCTAGCAGAATTCCACAGGTTGACTGTTTCCTGGGTGAAGAAATACTGCCTTTTGTTTTTAACTTGTTGCCTGTGAAATTTCATTTGGTGAGCTCTAGTTCTTACGTTATAAGGATGTGCTGTAATATGGGCATCCTGACCCATACAGTGGACCACGGTGGGGAAGGTTCAAGGCTGTTGCAGGGAGGTTGCAGGACTGCCATCCTCACTTCTGTGTTGCCAGACACGGGCTCCACGGCCAACGAGCTTCCTGCAGCTGCAGGAGGTTCCTAGAGGCAGAGGTGGGTCTGAACAATACTGTGCTGCTGGGGCAGAAGCGCACCAGAGGCTCCCAGCTGTTCATTGCAGCTGGGCTGGGGAGGGACAGAACTTGCTCATCCCCTGCCTGGCTGCTCTCAGTCGAGCTCAGACCCACCTCTGGACACCTCCTTCAGCATCAGGGCTGCACCTGCTCCCTTCACTAGCTAGAATTCACAGGCAAGGACTTATTTCATAGGTAGGGCCCTATTCATAACCTAGGGCTGCACTGTGATTTCTATGACCACACACAGAGCTGTCCCATCCATTGGCCCTGCACTCCAGTGGAATGTGGGATCTGGCAGTGTGGGGACTGACGGCAGTGCCACCTGCTCTGCTCTGCTCTACTATGCCCCACTAGCTCCCAGTGTCACTCGGACAAGGAGGGATTGAAGCCTTTGGAGAAGGGGTGGGTGTCAGAAGAGGTGGGATGGGGTGGGATTTCAGGGGATGCAATAAGGCAGGGGTGAATCAATGGGCAGGAGGAGCAGGGCAGACCAGATCTGGAGTGGGGCCTTAGAGGACGGGCTGGAGCACAGGCAGAGTAGGGGCAGGAAGAAGAAGGGTGGAGCGGAGCAAGGGTATGGTCTGAGTTGGTGTGTGTTGTCCAAGCACTACACCCCCTACAGACAGCCCTGGCCGTGCAGTAATAGGAGGGAATAAAGAACCTCCACTCCACAATTGATTTGTGTATGTCTAGATTTTCTAAATAGCCCTTAACCTGTTCCTTCCCCACCGAGGGCTGCCCACTTCCTTCCCATACTGCATTGCCTAATGCAGTACTATGGGAGCTGAACTTGTCCGTGAAGACAGAAGCAAAAACCACTGAATATCATACACTGTAAATTTATACTGTGTTTGCTGTATTTATTTGTATTTACTTTCACTATACTATACTTATGGAAAATATAAAATAAAATTTACTTCTGGTTAAAATGCCAGTTATTGGAGAGTTCTGGATGATAGAATGCCTGACATGAATGAGTTTACTGTGCAATCACAGCTGCTGTGCTCACCTGCCATACACACCGCAAATCACAGAGAGTCCTCCATCTATGGTGTGAATATTAACAAATCAGGATGTTGACAAAGTATAGCATTGCTTTACGTTCCATATTTTAGATCTCCTGACCTTCCTATAGATAGGAAGAGTAGCAGATCCTTATAATCTATCACCCTAACAATGGAAACATGGGGTTTCTACACCTCAGATAAACTGCAGAAACATGCTAGATTATGTCACATACACACACTAAATTCTATCCAGTGACAATAAATGCAAATCTGCGTCACTGATTTTACTAAGTGCAGTACCTCAGTTGTTCTTGTAGCTCACTCAGGGCAATTTTCATGGATGACAGGCTGCTGCATGTGTCCTGATGTGAGTGACATGCACCTTGGAGAGAAGCCCTCCAGTAATGGCTTCTGCCATCTGAATCCAGAATGGGAGTAAAAAATAGATTAGAAATAGCCAAAAGGCATGGAATCAGTTTCATAGAAAAGAAGCTGTTTCTCACAGTAATTGAAAATACCAGCATTGTGAAATGATCATCTAAAATCCTGGCATCAAGTTTTGTGAATTTAGAAGTAGCTTTTTTGTAAATGTGCAATTTGGAAATGAATTAACTCTAAGTTATTTCTATAAATAAATCACACGACTTTCAAAATCATCAAAATCACAGTATCAAGATTATACTCTGATTTTCCGTATTTTTCAAATGCAAGTTAGACACATTTGGGACACTTTTGCATATTCACAAACGATTTATGTTTCTCAATTAAGGAACAAACTACCATTTGGAGCAGGATGAAGGTGAGTCATTTTTCCAACTCAATTTGAAAAGGCATTTAATTGGTGATATCTTAACTATGTTTGTTTTTGAAGCATGAGTGCTATGTGAGGTTTAATCCCCCCTGCTATAATACTACATCATAAGTTTCCTGGAAAGAGGTTGATTTGTCATTTATACTTTGCAAAATATATATTTTGGAACCTTATTCATGTTAGGCAACAACTCAGTGCACATGTAGGTCCATTGGATCATTGTAAGGAAGGATTATGGTTTTCATAATCTAGCCCTGAGTCAACAGAACTTTTCTTCCACAATATTTGGAAGAGTTCATCAGTTCATGTGACCTTCTACCCCTTCCTTCCCTGCACATACATTGTTCCCATCAGTTGTTAGGAGAGGTGGTTTTATTTCTCTTCAAAGTATTTACATTTGTAGGTTGCCAAATTGTCTGACTGTATGCCAAGAAGGAAATGAGGTCGTATCTTTCACTTTGAATAAAAGCAATAAAACTGTGGACCTAAGGATAAGATAAAGATAACACTTAGGACACAAAGAGATCTTGTTCATTTCCTACTCCATGAGCAATACTCTCTTGTCAGCTGTTCAAATTCATGTGAATTTGCCTTGATAATCCTCTATTGTTTTCATTTCCTGGAGCAGCTCTGGTAACCTTTGGAGTTCATAAGATCACTGGCCAGAAATGGTACAAAAATCATTCACACACTGAATATAGCCTCCCAAAGATATTGCAGGAAGTTGCCCTGTGTATCACAGTAATATATCCACACTATTCAAAAATGATCATGCCAACTGATGGCTTTTTAAAAAAAAAATTAGGAATAGAATATTTCCTTGGAAAGTGTTTGTTGTCCTTTCTTACCACAGAACAGAACAAGGCTTACTGTCTAGTATCAATCCTGTGCTTAAAAAATGTTTAAATTTTTACAATTTTCCTTATGTATAATCAGGAAAGCCACTAAAATAAATGTTCAAATATGTAAAATGTAACCAGACTAAGGCTGTGTCTACACAGGCATGAATCTTCGAAATAGCCATGCTAATGGCTATTTCAAAGATTACTAACAAGGCGCTGAATTGAATATTGAACTGAATATTCAGTGCTTCATTAGCATTAGGACTCTTCCGGCTGCAGGACTTTGAAAGCGCCGCTTTCGAAAGCTCGTGGCTTGGCACGGCTACACGGCGGTCCTTTTCTGAAGGGCCCTGCACATTTTGAAATCCCCCTATTCCGCTGGGAATAAGAGGATTTCGAAATGTGCGGGGTCCTTTCAAAAAGTACTGCCATGTAGCCGTGCCGAGCTGTGAGCATTCGAAAGAGGCATGGCCGGAAGCATCCTAATGCTAATGAGGTGCTGAATATTCAATTAGCACCTCTTTAGTAATCTTCAAAATAGCCATTAGTATGGCTATTTTGAAGATTTGTGCCTGTGTAGACACAGCCTAAATGTGTAACTTTGGATCTCATAGGGTGCATCTACACTATGAACTTACTTTGACGTTAACTTCAAAGTTAGGCACTACTTTGAAGTAGCCAGCAGAGTGTCTACACACGTTTTCCCTTACTTCGAAGCTAGCTTCGAAGTAAGGGAGCCCAACTTTGAAATCGTTACACCATTCCCAGGAATGGAATAGTGCCCTACTTAGAAGT
Source organism: Carettochelys insculpta (assembly GCF_033958435.1). Lineage (NCBI taxonomy): Eukaryota > Metazoa > Chordata > Testudines > Carettochelyidae > Carettochelys > Carettochelys insculpta. The sequence continues at coordinate 20,963,713 of NC_134148.1, forward strand.
TTAACTCAACTTCCAAGCTGTTACTTCCAAGCTGTATTTTGAAGTAAGCAACTTCCAAGTTTTTTTGTAGTATAGACATGGACATAGTGTTGGAATGACACCAATGTTTTTAACATTTTTTTCCTCAAGTAAGTTTACTGTTTGTAGAATGTGCTGTATTGATTGCTCCGCAGATGGAATGCCTGGGATAAAATCCTAACCTTAACAAAATCAGTGGAAAATCTCTCTCTGACATCAGTAAAGTCAGGTTATCAGACCTGGATTTTTTACCCAGGAGAAATAAAGTGTGGACAGTGTAATTCTAGTTTCTTCTTGATGCTACAAGAAGATTTTTCCCAATATTTTTTAACAATGACCTGGAGAGAGCCCTTATAAAAATCTGAGTCTTTGAATTCACTAGCTATTGGATCAAAGATTATCCAGTTAGAGCTAGATCTGCGCCAAGTGGTCACAGGCAGAGGGGATACTTAGAAATATTGGACAGGTAGCCTATGAACAGTGGATCATTGAAATTTGCTTTTGTATGTAATCATGATTTTCACCAGCTCCAGCATGAATTAGTTCTCTGACACTAGTAGTTTTCCATTTTGGCCATTGTCATCCTTTGAGATCTTATACCCAATAGAATTCTTCTTCAGCCCACAACAGTGACTGACATCCATGGCACAATGTGTTTGTGTTTACCCTAAATCCCAAGATAGCCCAGGAACTGTATGTGTTTGTATGTGTGTTTCAGCTTTCTCCTTTTACAGAAACTGGATCATATGTTTCTTTAATTGGAATAGAAGGTAACTTCTTTTTTCCCTAAAGTCAGAATTATTGCCATCAAGATTCTGGAACCATCCCTAGACTACATTTCTATCTCAAAATAATTTATGCTATTTGGGCAAGATAAATTTCAAAAATTATTTCAAGGTAACTTATTTTGAACTCAGTGCCATCCAAACAGCACTGAAGATCAAAATAAGGGCCTATTTAGAAAATTCTGTTACCTGTCTCACAACGAGGGGTAGTAGAACCAGAATTCTGTCAAAGCTGTGACATTGCTATTTTGGAACACATCTATAACCTGAAAGCACACATGCTGTCTAGACATAGCATGGGAGAAACATATGTAATATCATATGGCAATTGTCCAAGTAGAATATCATGCTAAAAAGAGGCTGAAATCTCTCTATAAAAATTTTAAATGGTCTGAAATGGTAAAATAGGAATGCTTTAAAGACAAGTGTTCATCAGAAACGTTGACATTTTAGACAAAGCCCTGTTTCTCTTCTCCATGATTCTCTGAGTCTAGAAATAGGAGGGAGCATGAGTTCTAATGTTCCAATGAGATGAGAGTGAGAATCTGACAAAGCTGGTCCTGAAATATTTGCATAGCTTGGTCATGCAACCCCTCTGGGACAATGTCAAGTGACCTCATCAGAGCAAAGCTAAGGTAGACCTTTGCTCATATTGAAAGAGCCTGGCCACAATCAGGGGTCCAAATCCAGAAAGGGCTGGTTGGGAGCCCCACAGAGACCTTGGTGGCAACAGATGGCAGCACTAGTCCTAGCTACTATTTACATAGAGATCTTTTCTCCTGCTGCACTTTCCAGACTGCTTCAATTTGCCACGTCACCTCTGTTCCTTTCTGTAGCATCCCACAAGAGCCAGCATTGTAAGTCAATTTTTCTGATTACTCTGAATAGTCTCATCTTTGTATAACATTTCCTGCTAACTGGAAACTGATCTGTCTGAGAGTCTGATGTCAAAGGCCAAAGCCCCCTACAATCAGATGGAATAGATTTGAATTCCACTCTCAGCACATCAGGATAGTTTCCTGACTCAATCAAATGATGACTATTAGTCTATTTTTAATCAATTTGATTTAACTTTCTCCTGTGGTAGATCTGGCAATTCAGAGATTTGCTTCAGGAGGCAAGGTTTCTGGCAGGATAAGTATCTCCCATCTTTCCTCTTATGCTGCCATTCTAGTTAAGCCAGGGGTGGGTGGGACTCATCTGTCTTTCTTTTGTTGTCACTTCTATGTATGTTTTACTTTTCTCCTGTGGCTCTTGCAATGGCCTGTCTGTTCAGACCTCTCCCCTTTGAGCACATTCTGCACCCCCTGACTTCCTCTCTTCTTGGCCTTCCTTGATTTTTTTTTCCTCTCTCTCAACCTGTTCCCTATCCCTCCATGGTTGCTCTCTTCATCTCTAACTCAGTTCTACCTTCCTTCTTCTCTAACCTACTATAAATCAGCTGATGCCACCTGCCCCACTTTTCCCACATCTCTCTGATCACCCCTCTGCTTTCTTCTCTAGCTGTGACAGAAGAAGAGATGACAGCACCAATCAGAGGCTTCTGGAACTGTGGCTGAAGAGCTGGTGGTAAAAGTACAGGGAACTGAGCTCTTATGCTGCGGGCAGTTGCACAGGCAGGATAATGAGATGGCAGCGATCCAGAGCCGTGTTCTGACTTATTCCACCTCAGACAAAGGGCTGAAGCACTACTCCAGCTGCACAAATGTTTCCACCCCCCCCTTTGAAAGTGTTCCATCTGTAATGAGCACTTTATACACTGAATTGAGTATTTTCACTTCTTCTGTACTGATGAACATTTTAAATTCATGTAGCTTGAATTGCAAATGTTTATTTTACATTAATTAGAACTTGTGGCTAGGGCTGCCCACTGTCTAATCACACAAACTGAAAACATCCTTGCTCCACCCCCTGCCCTGACTCTTCTCGGAGTCCCACTCCATCCCCACCTCCCTCCAACACTTGATTTCCCACAACCTCACTCACTTTTACCTGTCTGGGATAGGGAGTTAGGGTGCAAGAGGAGTGCAGGCTCTGGGCTGGGGCTGAGAGATCAGAGCGTGGGAGAAGGCTCTGGGCTGAGCTTGGGGCATGGGATTGGGGGGCAGGAAGGGGTAGGGGATGCAGGCTCCAGGAAAGAGTTTGTGTGCAGGAGAGGGCTGAGGATGAGGGCAGAGGTTGGGGTTTAGGCTCCAAAGAAAGTTCAGGGCTGGGGCAGAAGGTTAGGGTGTAGGGGTGGGGAGAGGTCTCCAGTGCTTACCTCAGGCAGCCCACAATTAGGAATGCAGCAGGGGTAAGGCAGATTCCCTGCAACCCTGGCCCTGCACAGCTCCTGGGAGCAACCAATGCATTCCTATGACCCCTGAAGGGGGCACCTGGCTCTGCACACTGCCCCTCCCTGCAGGCCGTGTCTCCATATCTCCCATTGGCCACAGGTCCCCATTCCCAGCCAATGGGAGATGCAGAGTCTGCATGCAGGATACAGGTCTACACCAGCCATGTCTGAGAGCAGTGTGTAGACAGGCAGGAAGGGAACCAGACTTAGTCTTGTCATGCTGCAATACCTTTAGCAGCTAAAAATCTCCCATGCTGCAGTGGCATCCAGGATTTGAAGCCAATTTTGAGAGACTCCCCGAAAAAACGAGAGGGTTGGCGACCCTTGTTTGTTACTGAAACATTAGCTCTAGTTGTTAATAAGAGAAGCCACAGGCCCCCCACTGACTGCCAAGTTTTAAATAATGAGGTGCTAACACTGAAGAAAGCAGTCAGTCCAGGGAACCGATGAAAGGTGCTGAGGAGTGGGAGCGAGGAGAACAACTTGCACAAAGACTTTCTAAATGGATTGCAACCTTTTGAAGAAATCCCTCCCACTTGCTTTCCAGTGCTTCATGTATATTGTGAGGAGGAGACAAGTGTGGTTTTGGATGTTATAGACATGTTCTCGCTGGCATATGTTTGGAGAATTTTGTTTTAAAGACAGGGTAAAGGAAGCCAGCTAAACTCCAGGGACAAAGAAGAGAGGAATAAGCAGAAATGTGGTTTATAGCCAGAAGTGTCAGCTTCACTTGCAAGTAATCAGAATTTGCTCAGGGTTCTGTTCCCACAGAGAAGAGTATAAGAGATTCTGGCAGCTTTACTTCACTCAGAGCAAAAAGGGGCCTTAAGATAATTTACATCTATGTTAAGGCCCCTTTACAAGCCAGAGTGGTATACAGTGATCTTCACATAAATAAGAATCAGAACTTTCCTACCTAAATTTATGGCTGGGTTATTTGGAACGACACACACAATCTGTGCATGACAGCAATATTTTGTTCTATTTAGACAAACATTTCAAAGCAGGGACTTTGTTTCATACATCTCTAAAGCTCTGCGTGTCCTTTTGAGGCTATATAAAAGCAACTGCAGCTATTAAAAGCATACATCCAGTTCCTAGGCACTGATAAAAATGTGACAAGTATCAGAGAGGTAGCTGTGTTAGTCTGTATCTTCAAAAACAACAAGAAATCCTGTGGCACCTTATAGACTAACAGATATTTATGAAAGCTTATACTATAAAAATGTGAAAACACAAAGAGTAAATATTCTTCCTACAAAAATCTCTACTAACTAAAACAGTTTGTAGCCCACTCAACAAGCACAAAAAGCCCTTAAACTACAAGTAAACCTATATAAACAACATTGCATGAAACATTAGAGTTTTGGTTCCACAATGGATCAGGCAGTCCATTTGTGCAATGTACATGGCAGCTTTAGTGTGTTTTCAACTATATAATACAGTACTTCTGTATGAGAGGAGAAGCATGCTTCATTACACAGTGCCTCTTTAATGAATGTGCTTCATTATGTGGTGTGTATAATTTTATTATTTGATAAATGTGAATGAAGATGATTTATCCCTCCCCCAGCCCCTTTAAGAAACAACAAAGTAAAAACGCTGATCTATTTTTCATTTCAAGATTAGTTTCTCCTCTCCCTGGAACATAGACACAAGCCCATATAAATTGGAGTTTTAATCATGTCAAATTATCCATTGTTAATTAAACCTGACTTTCAGTAATATCAGGATGGTTCTAATTCTACCAGTCTTTACAGATGCAGAACTTTAGGAGTAGCAGGTATTTTGACTAGCATAGGTGACATGGATGTAGATCTCAGGGGACAAGTGCCCATGTCACAAAAGCACTAGCACAACTGGCAGTAGCACTCTTAGAAGCAATCGCAGCAGGCTCAGCAAAGACAGAATGGTATGGAAATGGAACTGTGCCATGACTTCCACAGCTGGTTCTTCTAATTCCAGATTAAGACAGATGAGTCAGGCAGCCCTGGGGGGTCCTTTTCATTTCAAGTGCATGTGTTATACTTGTCTGTAAATAAACAGACTTCAGTCATAGAGACTGGTACCTAGCACCTTTCATGAACCAATGACAAATATTCTCTCTTTCTCAGATACTCAATTATTGTAAATCTTCATAATGCCAGAGCCACAGCTGGGCTGAAAAGCAATCATAAGACCAGCAGAGAGTCAAAATGTGATGTATCCAAATGTACTGCAGAAAAAGCAAAGGGTATAGCTATGTATGGTACGTCTGAAAGCTTAGTGTTTTATGCCTCTTTTCCCCATTTTTGTAGAAATACAGGGTGAGAGTGACCTCTGCAGGATGTCCGCAAGCATTTCACTGTGTAGTGTGCTTTCTTTGTAGTTTCCAGTATGGTCTCTTACAAAGTTAACTTGCTTTTTCTTTCATGTTTCTTAATTTCTGCCCATCTGTTCTTCTGGAACCAAAGCTCAGGCTATGAAAAATTAATAACTAGCTGAGCCAAAAAGAGATGAAAACAGTACCTGCAACACACAGTTGGGGCACGTTCTCTTGATGCTCTTGTAATAGGCCTCAATCCAGGAAACTACTTAGGCACACACTTAAATGCTTTCCTGATTTAGGGCCATAATGAGTGATGTAGATTTACAACATCAGTATTAACTTTTTCCTGTTGGATGCTGTGGCACAACATTCCAGGGCCTTGGAGTCTCTTTCCCCACCTCAGGCTGGAGTGTTCCTCTTTATAATAAACCCTGTTACTTCTTTAATAGTTAGAGGCTCAAGATCCCTGCTAAGGGTGGTGTAATCATTCCACTGAGTTAGAGCTACCATATCTGAATGTTCAAAAAAAGAGGACACCCCTGAAAGGGAGTGTACCTGGATCAGTATCTACCCTATAACACATTGATAAAACATAAGTTGGTAGAAACTGATGTAGGTACACTCCCTCTCAGAGGTGTCCTCTTGTTCAAACATGGGAACCCTATATTGAGTTGAACTGGAAATTGATCTGATCCATAGCAAGGAATATTATAGACAGAAGTGCAGCTGAATAGCAAGAATAAAAGTTATGGTATATGTAATTTCCTATTTGTTTGAAGCTTTATTATAACACATAAAGGCCGTGTCTACACTGGCCCCGAACTTCGAAATGGCCATGTAAATGGCCATTTCGAAGTTTACTAATGAAGCACTGAAATGCATATTCAGCACTTCATTAGCATGCGGGTGGCTGCAGCGCTTCGAAATTGACGCAGCTCACGGCCGCGCGGCTCCTTTTCGAAAGGACCCCGCCTACTTCGAAGTCCCCTTATTCCCATGAGCAGATGGGAATAAGGGGATTTCGAAGTAGGTGGGGTCCTTTCGAAAAGGAGCCCTGTTGGGAGAAGCCGCGTGGCCGTGAGCCGCATCAATTTTGAAGCGCCGCGGCCGCCTGCATGCTAATGAAGCGCTGAATATGCATTTCAGTGCTTCATTAGTAAACTTCTAAATGGCCATTTGTGTGGTCATTTCGAAGTTTGGGGCTAGTGTAGACGTAGCCAAAGGGACAGTGTTATCGTTAGCAAGGAAAGTTTACAAGTGCTATTTTCTCAGCTAAATCCTCATAAAAGTAATATGAGCACTATTGCACCAATAATCTATTTTTCCCCTCAGCAAAACAATTCCTTTCAATGTTGACCCTGTGAATAAAGTTTTATCTTACACAAGGTTTAATACCTATTTTCCAAGACTCTGGCTGGACAAGGTTCAGGCCAAAATTCAGTCTTCCTGTACAGGTTGGAGCTCCTTGATCTGGTACGCTTGGGACCAGGATGGTCCTGAATGAGGGAATTTGCTGGAACAGGAAAGGTCCCCTGCTGTTGGCCCCTCAGCACTCTGGTCCTGGCCACTGGCCCCTGCTGGGTGGCCCTGGCCTCAGCTCCCAGCCCAGCCCCCCTTGCAGTGGCCCTAGCTCCCAGTCCTCCCGCTGCTGCTGCTGCATCCCTGGCTCCCAGGCACCACTCTCCAACTGCAGTTTTCCATCTCCATTTCTGCACAACTCCCTAGCTGTGGCTCCATAAAATCCCAGCTGTGCTGCTCCCCAACAATCCAGTCATGCAGCTCTCCTGCTGCTCCCTGGCCCCAGCAGAAGCTGACTGTCTAATGCCAGCCCATGGGGCAGCAGAGGCTCCCTCACTGCTGCCTAGCTCCCAGCCATGACTCCCCAGTCCCCCAGGTCCGGCAACATCCATGAGTACTAGATTTCAGAGATAAAATCTGTAGAATAACCTTATAACGCTCTTCTTCTGTGTATTGACTTAAGTTAGATTTCTCATGTGTTACATTTCCTAGTACACTTGTATGCACATCAGCGTTACTGTTTGTGACATCTCACATTTTCATTGAAGTATGTTTTAAATATGAATATGCATAACTTGAATGTTTTATGCATAATGTAGCTTGTAGTCTATCATTGCAGAGTTCGTAATCCTCTGAATGTGTATAGAATCCTCCGAATCCTCTGTTTGTGTGAAGGTATCCTTTCCCTACTTGAAGTTAGAATACGAAGCGTAAATGTGTTCACATATCAAGACATGTTAATGAAGGTGGTATGCAAGGAACTTAATGGCCCAGTACTCAAGACAATATTCTGTGAATAATCTTTTTCTTCCTGTAAGTCTGGACTATGATTTGTCCTGCCAAGATATGTGGCCAGGTCACCACCTGCTGAATGTGGCAGTTTTCCATGGGAGGAAAAAGGACTGAAACAAAACAGAGTATTCCCACATTTACCATAATCTATGTATAAGTAAGAAACCAAAGACACCAAGATACCTATCCCTTGCTTATCAGCCAGGGGGAAACATCTAACATCCAGACACCTCGCTGCTTCCTCCCACATCAGGCTATGGGAAAACACTGATTTTGGGCATTCCCTGCTTGCCCTCCTACTCACATCCTATTGATGGCAGTGGGAGAGCTCAGAGAGCAAAGTGCAATTCAGCATGAGCAATAGAGGTCGCAGAATAGGGATATTGTTTTTGTAGTTTAATAGCCAAATTGCTCCAGTGATTGTCTAAATAGGGGGGTGCAGAGCTCTGCACTTGGAATTTCTGTGGAACTACTGTGAGTTATGTAGACTATAGAATACTTGAGGGAGTATGCCACAGAGACGATGTTCCTTCCTTGATTTTCACAGTCCACATGGGGCTGTGTTAACCAGGAAGCTTGCTTCCCACAATCTGTGCCTCAACCACTGCTATGTCTGTGACAGTAGACACCAGATCCCTTGGTGTTGTCATTGTCAAACACAGGTAGATACGTTGGAGGGTAAGGATAGGGTACAGAGTGATCTAGACATATTGGAGGATTAGGCCAAAAGAAATCTGATGAGGTTCAACAAAAACAAATACAAAGTTTTGCACTTAGGATGTAAGAATCCCAAACACTGTTACAGGATGGGGACAGACTGGCTTAGTAGCAGTGCAGAAGAAAAGGATGTGGGGATTACAACAGATGAGAAGCTGAGTATGAGTCGACAGTGTGCCTTTGTAGCCAGGAAGGCTAACGGCATACTGGGGTGCATTTGGAGGAGCATTTCCAGCAGATCTGTAGAGAAGCTATTATTCCCCTCTATTTGGCACTGGTGAGTGTCGTGTCCAGTTCTGGGCCCCCCTCATGCAGAAAGGAGATGGGTGCATTGGAGTGGGTCCAGCTGAGGGCAACCAAAATTATTAGAATAGGAGTCTTACATCTCATTGCTCACTTGGTTATCAGCATGTAACTTACCATTCAGTACTATAAAGTAGATATCCAGTTAAGTCTCACGTAAAGTTGATGTTTTTGTGCCTTTTTTTTATGACTATAGGATGTAGTATCCACCATGTACCTGAACCACCCTACAGAGAATAAACTGAAATTTAACAAGGTTGGGTTTATGTTACTTGGTATTATTATTCTGCCACAAAGGACCCATTCCAAGGCCACTGAAATCAATGGGCTTTGCAGCTGGCAGTTGACAATTAATATTTTTGGCCTCATTTTTCAGACTTTTACTCATGTAAGTTACCCTGATGTGGACTATTCACATGCGGAAGTATTTGCAGGATTAGGCTATTTGATTATGTATCAATTCAAATGTAGGAGAAACAAACATGAGTACTGAAAGTGACAAGTTCCAGGCAAGTTTCCCTGTGTATGCCAACAAGTAAGTACATTTTAGGAAGTTCAGGTGTTTAGTGTACAGTAAACATAATAGGAACCTAAATAGCTGTAGTCCCCATGAACTATTACAACAATAATCTATTTTCCCCTCCCAGCTCTTCCCCACCCCACCCCACCCCCAAAAAGCACTATATGCAGCTGCTATTCTTCAGCAGTTACACAGGCCTCATTGGTAATATCATGCAGAGGCTACTTCTGCTTCAGAGAGGATACTAAGCCCTGGCAGCAGCAGCAGCCAAATGCCAGTTCAGACAGTATGTAGCGTAGTAGAATTGGCTGCCACAGCTCTCTTATGTGACCTGCCTTGGCATCATTTATTCCTACCTCAGTTTCCTTACAGGTCTTCACCCTTCCTTGGTTTTGACCCTGGTCAGTTCTGCTTCCAATGGAGAATCATACATTCCAGTCTATAGCTAGTTATAGCCCTTCTACAAATGGTCTGTCTTCTCAAGATAATATGCATCAATGTTCCCTGCATCTCAGCAACCGTTGTCAGGGTCTTGATAGCAAAGTCAAACAATAGCCACAAAGGAAACACAAAAAAGCAACTTCCCTCAGGGGCTACCATTCACAATCCACTTTCTCATCTAACTGTCACCCTCAAAACTTTGTCCTTGGACAACTAGCATCTACCCATACCGCTGACTCTCCAGGCTTTTATCTGTTTCCTTTGGGACTATTGTTACATAGTTTTCTGGGCTGATATCTCATATACCTCACTCTACCCTCCATCAGTCTTGTCTAGACAGTAAGGTCTTTGGGTTAGGGATTTCCTTTAACTCCTTGTTTGTATAGTGCCCAGCACATTCTAGGTTATCCCTACCATAATAAACAAACAACAATAAAAAGACAATGACAACAAAAGCTTCCTTTCAATTCCAGCTCCCAATCACAATTTCTTGAAAAGAGAGATGAAGTACAAGGATATATAGTGTTGCTGATATTTTTAAAATCTCACAGGAGCTGGTTTGGACCCCATCTTTCTCCTACTGGGACAGCAGAGAGAATTTCTCTAGCAACTCCCATGGATTATGTAGACTGTGGAATGTTTGAGATAAGCTCTTTCCCTTCCTATGCCCAACCACAGACATTTCTACAGTTCTCTGCTTTGCACCTTCAGGATTTCTAGCCTCTCCTGGCAGTATGACCTGCCTCCAGAATAAGCTGGCCGGCTGGGAGACCAGACATCTCCTTTCTGAAGCCACTCCCAGCCTGTTCCACAAAACTCTTCCAGGCAGCTTCAGAGTTTCCATTTTCTGTAGCAACCTGAACTGTTGTCTGAGTAAGATGTCCCACCATGTAGCCGGTCCGCTCAGCTCCACAGACCTCAGAGACTACAACTACTCTTGGGCACTGCCCATTTCCTCAGTCTTCCCCACTCAAAAAAAAAATCTCTTCTCTCTTCCCTCCTTCTTCCCATGGCCATTCCTCCATTTCACTCCTTTCCCAATGCCAGGAGGTAGGTTTATAAGAGGGGAAGGGAAAATTTCCTTGAAGCTTTGCCTAGGAGGAAATGTTGACTGGTCTTTCTCCTCAGTATTTCTACCTAAGACTAGGCTTAATTACTGAAGGCACTGCTAACCATGGAAACTACAGCTATGATCTGGCCTAAGGGGGGACACACCTGTAGATGCTGGCTGTAGTAACAACCATAGAAGCAAAGAGTAGATAAAAGCACTCAGAGCGGGTTTGCCCCATTGTTCCATAACTGGTTTGGATCGGATATTTGGAAAGCTCCCCATAAACCAAAAACTCCTTCTTAGCTGTGGGCCTCACAGGATTCAAGATTCTGCTCTATGAGAGGCCTTTCTTCTTCTGAATGTGCTGTCAACTTAAAATAACACTTATTTTAACAGCAATTAAAATGGAACAAAGCTCATAACACTGATTGTTGAAGATATGCAATTCCCTTGAGGGGTAGCTGGCTTGTGTCATACCCATTTTATGGATGTGTAGAGAGGCTTACCGAAGCCGGCAATAAATTAGTGGAAGAGCCAGACAGACTTTTGACTCAAAGTCTCCCTGCTCTAAACATGTAAATCACACTACCTCTGCATTTCTTATAATTAATGAACACTGTTCAACTTTAATCCACTGACTGAAGTACACCTGATTGAGTGTGTGAAATATTTCTTCAGAGAGAGTAGGTTTTTCATATCAACTAAAATTTTGAGTTTCATATGCACTATGCCTCATATTAGGACCTGAAGCAACTGAGAGATTACTTATGATCAACCATAAGCCTATATCAGGTGAGAGGCTAAAAATAAGTTTATTAAATTTTACACAAAACATTTTTGTACTGCAAGCCAACTTACATCTGATGCATATTTCACATTTGTGAGGGGAATCTATAAAGTGCCTAAAAGTTCGTCCCATATGAAGCCTTTCTTCCACAACTCCACCACAAGGCCCTTTCCAACATAATTGATTTCACTGCAAACAATTTAAAAAAAAATCAGATATTGTGAGCAGGGACAGCAAACCCGAAAATTATCCCAGTCAGTAAACCATTAATCTGAAAAAGCAAGCTTGATGGTGTTTCACTACTGCATCACTGGAATTCTCTGAATCCCTGTCATATGAATCTATTATATGAACACTTGCTCCTGACCAAAATAAAGCACAAAAGGGATATCAATAAAGAACAAGATGGCATCTTTCACATTCTGATCACTTCAACTAGACATTGTTTTGTAGTGTTTCAAAGGGCAAGAAGAAAATGATACAATACACCTATGACCCGGGCCTGCTGTACTCGAGGTGTTTCAATCTGTGAATTTAATACAAATTTAATTCAGGATTTAGCTCATGGGTGGGGGATCTACTATGAAGTAGGAAGTAACTGACCTGGATAGAAACATAAATCTGGCGATCCAAGACACTAATACATTTGAGTACCAAACTTTAAGACTCCTGAGTAGTTTATTTCACTGGTCCACACTTTAAGTGGCAGAAAATCTGCCAAGAGTACCAATTGTTTCTCTGACAGAGGAAGAGTCATCTGACATGGCCCAGAAAAAAGGTAGATGTCAGTGGAGGATGCACAAATTCAGACCTTTTCTGCACAGTTTATGCCACTGGTGTTTCCTTGACCTTCCAATGGTTCTGAAGGTTGCCCTCCTGAAAAAGGAATTCCAAGACCAGTGGCTGTGCTGCTAATGTATTGTCAAGTACCCCACGCTGCAAAACATCCCCTCACCCAAAATAGCCCCCCAAAACAAAACTTAGCCAAGCACCTGAGAGGCAGCTACTCAATCACAGAATCATCCTCCCTACTCTACTGACAATGGGACAATTGCAATTTTAAACAGCCTTCTCTTTTAACTAGAGGGTAACATTTTCAGATTCACACGTTGGAAACCTAGGACATGGGGCTACCAAGCAATTATTCATGTT